>NW_028262336.1:89584545-89903181 GCF_047370975.1 Nipponia nippon | reverse complement strand
TTCCAAAATTGGTCAGAGGGACATCTTCTGGCATGGCACACACTGTGTGCTTCAAACAGAGGGATTAAATCTCTGAGAACCAAGATGTGCTCTCAGTGGTCTAAGTACAAATGGTGTTTATGGGAAGGTATGCAGGTAGTCTAGATGTAATTTTGTACAGATCCGGCATGTGCTGAAGACACCTCCTCTCATACAAATATCAGAAAAGTTACGGGATTTGATGAGTTTGTATGCCTCCAGTCTTGTGTACCCTTTTGAACGAGGACAGTGCTTGATTCTTGTCTGATTGTTATTTAAAACTTTTTTATTCAGGGTACCTGGGTATAGCTCTGTTTAGTAATGCTGTGCTTGCTTTAATGAGGAGTCTGTGTGGAATGAGTATATATTTATTTTCTTTATTTTTTTGAAGCAATAGAGTTCCAAATGCATGTAAATTGTAAATTTATTTTTCTTTTTTTTTTTTCCTGATCTGATGAAATTTACTATAAATCTGGCACTTTTCTTCCTATATACACATCTTTTGTGTTTCTAGGTCTATAAGAAAAAGGT
This sequence comes from Nipponia nippon, assembly GCF_047370975.1. Classification (NCBI taxonomy): domain Eukaryota; kingdom Metazoa; phylum Chordata; class Aves; order Pelecaniformes; family Threskiornithidae; genus Nipponia; species Nipponia nippon. The sequence continues at coordinate 89,902,632 of NW_028262336.1, read as the reverse complement.
TTTATACCAAGCAACAAAAAAGATACCATATTTTTCCAGTTTGTACATTAAATACCCTTGCCATTGAGCAAATGTATTGATTTCTTCAGAACTTGCTGTAATTCTTATTTTATATTCTTCCATATTCAACTCTGTTTCTAGTCAATTTAGGAATAAAAATAAGCATGTTGAAAAAAAAGAAAAAGATAAATAATGCTAATTCTATTCTTAGTAAAGTTATTTCAGATAACTGAAAGCTTAAACTGATCTGAAGAGGAAACTAATATACACTCTCTAAAACTAGTCATAATAAATACTTTAAAAGATATTTCTATCAATAGACTATACTGGCACTAGAAGTGATTTAAAGGAAAACTGATTAAAATATACACTTTAGATCAGAGTCTGGGATTTCAGTTTTAACTAATTTTTTTTTTTCTTTCCCCTTACTCCCCCTTGTTAGTTTTGTGGATTTAATAAATATATTGTAGATATATATATATATCTCACTACAGGAATAATAAAAGCAACATCAGTGTTAAAGTGTTATTTTCATACAATTTATTATTTAATATCTGTTTGGGGTTTTCTAATACTGCTATCCCATGATTATTGAAACTCTGTAATACCTTCTTTCAAGTTCAAACCTCTAAATATGGATTGTATTTTGGAAATGGAACTGCAGACTGATGAGACATTTCATTTATAAAACTGCTGACAGAAATATAACTGTGGCAGTCTGCCTGTAAACCTTTATTATATTACGATATACTATCCTTCTATTAACCTGAAAATGGTCAGAACTGATTTTTTTCCTCTCTTTTGGCTCTTTTTTTGGAGCACTCTTTTTTTTTTTTTTTTTTCCTCTTAAATTTGTTTTTATCAGGTCATATTTATTAGGCCAGATCATATTTCTTGAGAAAAATCCAGTAATATTAGCCTGCTTGGAGTAAATGACATTAGATTAGTAATGTTAAACAAACAAACAAACAAAAAAAAAAACAAAAAAATCCCCCAAAAAAACAAAACAGCTTAGTGATTAATATACTGACATACTCATTTTAGCTGCAGATGTAAATTTGTATGGATGTCATAAAAGCTAGGCTTTTTATGCAGAATGTTGTTGGGGTTTAAGAAATTTTAGATGGGGACTCCAGTAATACTGGGAGTGGAGGCAGAAGACAAAGGGACAGAGAGAGAGAGAAGAAGAGGAGGAGGAGAGGGAGAGACTAGAGACTAGACCTTAATGTTCCTGAGCCATCATCATCTGGAGGCATGTTCAAGACTCTGCCTCTGTCACTGATTATTACTGACACCTTGGGAACTTGGGCATACTTTTAGGACTCCCTGCTGGCTGAGGCTGAATGCTTCAGAAGCTCTCTTGACTTCTGGCTCTTCAAGGAACCAGATTCACTCAGTGTTGCCACACCATAAGGCTTGACTTGACACTGGCTGCCATATTTCTTTATTGCACCATACAGTAGGTAAGAGTTATAATAATGAAACTGTGGACCAAAAGGCATAAAAGGATGTTCAGTTGTAACTAACGGGGGAAGTGATAAACAAAAACACACAGAGACAACACCTGGTAGACAAGGGGTAATGGACACAATGCCAAAAATCCAAAGTCTACAATTATTAATTGATGGGCCATTGAAAAACTGCAAGCACAGCTTTGGAGAGGGCCAGCCTGGCCTTTGCAGCTGATAAGAGGGGGAAACTAGAGGAATATGAGGATTTGGGATACCTGAGGGGGGCCTGTGGGACTGTGCAAAGTTTATGAAGGAATGTTTAGGGGAAGGGGATTGGGGAGGAATAAAGGAGGATGAGGCAGAAGTGGTATAAAAGGGGCCACTCGTGTGTAAACCTGTGCTGGTCAGTATGCTTGTCTGACCGGCACCTGACCACCCCAGTCTGTCCTGTTTTATTATTAAATCCTTTCTTAATGATGTATCTGTGTAATCTCACTCTCTGTCCCATGTGTGTCAGTGCTGCCAGGACTCAGTGACAGCTACTGGGGCGATCTCTGGCCTGTGGTGTCAGCTACTGCAGCCAGTGGGATCTCGGCATCAGCTACTCCAGCCAGTGGGGTCTTTAACCTCCAGCGACTGTGGCAGGAGCAGTCCCAAAAAACAGCTACTGGGGCGGGCCACAGTGAGTGAGGGGCTCAGAGCTGGATCGGGACCATGGGTCACAGCCCATGTGCCAGGTGCCAGCTGGTGGGGGCAAGCGTCTGTACCTTTCCTAAACCGGGTGTGCATGAGGTATGTGTGTGGGTTCGCTGGCAAACTCCAAGCTGGACCAGCCAGCAAGTAGGAGGCCCTGGGTCCAGGCAGGGGTATCAGGCAGGCAAAGGGGCCAAGCTGGTATTCAGGGAGACCCGTCAATGTGGTGTGCCTGTGGGATGAGTTTGCAGCGAGCACCCAGCTGGACCAGCCGGCAACTCAGAGACCTGTGGGGTGTGTAAGGGGGACCAGGATCTGGGCAGGGGTGCCAGGTGGGCAGAGGGGTCATGCCAGCACTCAGGGATCCGGGAATGTGCATGTGCTTGTGAACCTGGGGAGTGTGGTGTGTGTGCTGCACCAGTGACCTTCTGCCTCTGCCAGCCCAAGAGGAGGAGGGGACGTGGCTGTCTGTGCCTGTGTCTGGTGTGAGTACTGAATGTGGGTGCTGCTGGGGGCAGCACTTTGTGGCCATCTGTGTAGCCACAGCTGTGGCTATGTCAGCGTCCTGCATGCATGTATCAGTCTATTTCGGTCCATTTGGCCCTCTTTTTGGGTAGCGCAGCCACCTCTCAGCACAGCACACAGAGTTGTGTGAAACCTATACTTCAGCACATAAGTTTCTCATTTCTGTTTTCTGGGAACTGAGAAATGCCTAACCGGAAATTTAACTTCTGGAGCTAAACTCCTAAACTGTAGGTACCACAGTATTGGGCTCAACTGCTTTACTCTTTGAAGCTGCTGCTACATGTCTAAAGACCAAATTTTTAAAGGGTCATTTCAAAAGGGTGTACTCATCTGAAGATGAACACAGGTAACCTAGATTTCTTTTTGTTCTTCAGTCATGAATATCTAGAGCCACCAGAGTAACCCTGCACTAGCTTGAGCATTACTTGGAGCTGCCAGCTGCCACCCTAAAATGGCCTGGTGTTCCAAAGACCCTGAGTGACAGCTCTCAGCTCCCTGTGGATGTCTCGGATGTCCTACAGCCTCATTAAGGATGAGATGCTTATGAGTAAGCAAGTGAAGTGAGACTCTAGCAGGTATGCTGTTTCAGATTGCAGAAACCTAAATATAGGTGAGTACTGACCAAATATTGTGGTGTAATTATTTGTTAATCCATAGGTGTGAAATGTCATACAAGATGTGCCATATTGGATGCTCTGCCTGAAGGCTAGCCACCACTTCAGTACAACATAGGTCTCCCAAAGATACAGCACCACATCTCACAGCCCTGAGTAGGTATCTCATATAACCTAGGGTGTCCAAAAGGGCAGTAATGCTTATTTTTGGCCAACTACATTGAGCTAGACCTGTTTAATTTTAGGAAAGAAGGACAGTTGTACAGACTCCACTGACTAGACCTCATTGTGTAAGGAACTTAGATTCTTTTCTCATATGTATGTCATATGTAGACATGAGTGTAGTTATTTAGTGTTAAGTGTATACAGTCTATAGTTTAATTCTACCTCTGGGCGGATTTTCAAAGTATCTACCCAACTAAAGCTTCCAGAACAGCTGCTTGAATACTTCTGGAAATTCTATTTAGCATGTAAATTCACTTAAATAAAAATGAAATAAAAATTTATCAAAAAACATCCCTGAATCAAAACCAAAGTAGACAGCCCTTATTTTTATTTTTTCTATTTAATTTTATTTTTTTTATTGTAACTTTAGCAAATTGTTATGGAAACCATCCTTATTTTAAAAAAATGTAAAACTGGAAACTTCATTATCTGCAACTGCACTTTAGTGCTTGTTAAGAACCATTTCTGTTTCTCTTTCCGAGTTATATCATGTTTCACTTGTTTGCTTTGCTTATCTCAAGTAAAGGATTGAAAATGGCATACTACATAAAAATATGTTCAAACACAACAAATGTGATAAGGAATACTCAGTCTGTAGGAACTACTGAAGAAACAGTTCTCTGTAGATAAAAATCTTTGTTTGAGTTGAATTCTGGTGCCACTAGCTTTATTAATTTCCAGTTTATAATATTTGTATTGACTATAAAATGATACTGTAGACAATAATACTTAAGTATGACTTAAATTAATTGGATGTTTTTTGGAAAAAAAAAAAAAACAAAACCAACCTAAATTCAATTTATTTCAAGCTAAATTATTAATATACGTTTATTAGATATTCATGTCTCCTTTCCTTTTTGATTCTTAGAAATACTGCTGTCCAGCAATACTACTGTCTTTCTTTCCTTTCCTTCCCTTTATCCTTCCCCTTCCCTTTCTCCTTCTCTTCTCCTTCTCCTTCTCCTTCTCCTTCTCCTTCTCCTTCTCCTTCTCCTTCTCCTTCTCCTTCTCCTTCTCCTTCTCCTTCTCCTTCTCCTTCTCCTTCTCCTTCTCCTTCTCCTTCTCTTCTTTCCCCTTCCACTTCCCTTTAATTTTCATCTTGCTTTTCCCTTTCCCCTCTTCCCTTCTCCTTCCCCTTATTCCTTTCCCTCTCTATTTTAATTTTCCCTTTCCTTTTTTCTTTTTTCCTTTTTTCCTTTTTCCTTTTTTCTTTTTTCCTTTTTATTTTTTTCCTTTTCCTTTCCCCTTCCTTTCTTCCTTCCTCCCTTCCTTCCTTTCTTCCTCCCTCCCTCCCTCCCTCCCTCCCTCCTTCTCTTCCTTCCTCTCTTCTTCCCTCACTTCCTACCTTTTTCCCTCCCACTGTCCTTCCTTCTTTCTCTCCTGTATATTTGGAAGACACACACGCATTTTTGTTTGTGGAGGGTGACTCCATGCAAACATGAACAGTATTATTTATTGGCTATGTCTTAGCCACTAAATAAAAAGGAACTGAGTATCTACTATCTTGTCTATGCTGCCTTTAGGGAGGGGCCCTGCTGTGAACTCTGCACTGAACTGTGACTTGGCAGTGTCCTGCAGAGAGCTAGTTAGAGTGATCCAAAATAGGCTGGGAGAGCAAGTTAGCAATTAACCAGTATGAATTAACTGGGGATCCAATGCTTAATCTCACTTTCTGACCTTGTTTTACGTACAGATAGATAGTACCCTGTGCTACACTAAATTAAACATTGAAGCTGTCTCATGGATCTCTAATAATGTGCTTGGTTTACTCTTGCTTAATCAAAATACCTATTAATGTTCAGTATCATTTCTCCAAATAGAATGAAGTCTCAAAATGACTGAACAATTTAAGTTGATTGCATAATAAATATGAAACTATATCTTAAATGGCTTGTAGTGTGCTCAGTCTTTGTCCGTTCATTGTGTAAACTGGGGATTAAGTCAGCCTTTACGGAGGAGATGAACATTGCACACACAGAGTCAAGTGTGATATGGGAGATACACTGTCTTGAGGGATAACCCTGGAATGAGAGGCCAAGTTCTCCAGTTTAGATGGTGTCATGGAGCCCTCCACAACCACTGGACATGTGTTTAGAAAATCGGTTTCCACTTTTATACCAGATGGTAAGTGTATTTTGACCACTATTCACCTCTTTTAATCCAGAGAAACCCAAAGAGTTGTTGCATAGAAGTTTCACTGACTTTGTGTTGCAAAAAGAAAAAAAAATTCTGTGAACTGTATTTTCTTTTTCAAGAATGTCTGCTTAGCCCATTGTTTTAGTTTCACAAGGTAGGGTGAATGCAACTTGCAGGCAGACTAAGAATGGTTAGTAAGAATTAAATGAAAAGACCTTAAATGGAAAGAATCAGTTCATGCAAATGCAGATCCAGGATCTTTTTCTTTCAGATTCTCCAGATGGCAAAGATCTAGGGTTATTTTTGGTGCTGTAAGTAATTAATTATTGTCCCATAGGAAAGTCTTATTAAAACCTCTGAAAAATTATTTCGTAGACATTTATTTGCACTGTTATCCATAGTGAGCAGTTTACTAATTTGGACTGGATACAGTACCTGCTTTATGTAATTTTTTTAATAGTGTCACTTCATTGAGTGCAAGGTGTCAGTATGGCATAACAGTGTTTTAACACAGTGGAAATTTAAGCCAGTTGTGAGCTTCTGAAATGAAATGATTGGGTTAGTTTTTTGCAATTTAAAATCCGATTTTCTTGGTAACAGCAGTTCCATTTTTTCTTAAAGGCACATGAGTTTGGTAAGCTCTCTTTGTGTGAACTGATCGTAACATTTAATGTCTTTCCTCATGTGAACTGATATGAAGGCTTAATATTTTTTAGTACGTACTCACTGATACCTTTGGTAAGTAAGAATTCAGTTCAGCTTGTAATGTCTCCTGACTTAGAATCACAGAATCATAGAATCGTTAAGGTTGGAAAAGACCCTCAAGATCATCGAGTCCAACCACAAACCTAACACTGGCGAGTTCCATTAAACCATATCCCTAAGTCCCAGATCTACATGTCTTTTAAATACCTCCAGGGATGGGGACTCAACCACTTCCCTGGGCAGCCTGTTCCAATGCCTGACTACCCTTTTGGGGAAGAAGCTTTTGCTAATATCCAACCTAAACTTCCCCTGGCACAACTTAAGGCCATTTCCTCTCATCCTATCACTTGCTACTAGGGAGAAGAGACCAACTCCCACCTCGCTACAACCTCCTTTCAGGTAGTTGGAGAGAGCCATAAGGTCTCCCCTCAGCCTCCTCTTCTCCAGACTAAACAACCCCAGTTCCCTCAGCTGCTCCTCATAAGACTTGTGCTCTAGACCCTTCACCAACTTCATTGCCCTCCTGTGGACATGCTCCAGCACCTTGATGTCCTTCTTGTAGTGAGGGGCCCAAAACTGAACACAGTACTCAAGGTGTGGCCTCACCAGTGCCCAGTACAGGGGCCCTATCACCTCCCTCGTCCTGCTGGCCACACTAGTCCTGATACAAGGCAGGATGCCATTGGCCTTCTTGGCCACCTGGTTCATATTCAGCTGGCTGTCGACCAATGCCCCCAGGCCCTTTTCTGCCAAACAGCTCTCCAGCCACTCTTCCCCAAGCCTGTAGTGTCGCATGGGGTTGTTGTGACCCAAGTGCAGGACCCAGCACTTAGCCTTGTGGAACCTCATACAGTTGGCCTCGGCCCATCAATCCAGCCTGTCCAGGTCCCTCTGTAGGGCCTTCCTACCCTCCAGCAGATCAACACTCCTGACAAACTTCGTGTCATCTGCAAACTTGCTGAGGGTGCACTCGATCCCCTCATCCAGATCATTGCTAAAGTTATCAAACAGAATTGGCCCCAACGCTGAGTCCTGGGGAACACCACTTGTGACCGGCCGCCAGCTGGATTTGACTCCATTCACCACCACTCTCTGGGCTCGGCCATCCAGCCAGTTTTTAACCCAGCGCAGAGTGCACCCATCCAAGCCATGAGCAGCCAGCTTCTCCAGGAGAATGCTGTGGGAAACCGTGTCAAAGGCTTTACTAAAGTCCAGGTAGACAACATCCACTAAGCGGGTCACTTTGTCATAGAAGGAGATCAGGTTAGTGAAGCAGGACCTGCCTTTCATAAACCCATGCTGACTGGACCTGATCCCCTGGTTGTCCCTTACATGCTGAGTGATGGCATTCAAGATGATCTGCTCCATGACTTTCCCCAGCACCGAGGTCAGGCTGACAGGCCTGTAGTTCCCCAGATCCTCCTTCTGGCCCTTCTTGTAGATGGGCGTCACATTTGCTAAACTCCAGTTAACTGGGACCTTCCCAGTAAGCCAGGACTGCTGATAAATGATGCAAAGTGGCTTGGTGAGCACTTCTGTCAGCTCCTGCAGTACCCTTGGTGGATCCCACTTGGCCCCATAGATTTGTGTATGTAACCTTTGTATGTGTATGACTTCCACAGTATCATTCCACCCTGGCCACATCAAGGGTCAGAGTACAGTCCAAAGAAGAGTTTCCTTTCTGTGACTTGTGTTAAGCATGGGGAATTAAAGACATGTGTTCCACCTGGGTTGACTGTAGTTATCTTTTAGTACTTGGTATATTTTTTAATGGTGATGCAAAGACATCTTTTTGATTGTCAGCAGTGACAAGCAGGAGGAACTTGTCTGGTTTTACCACATACAACTACTTTAATTCTTTGGCAAAGGAGTGTTTGTTACATGCCATCCAGTCTTCTTCAGTAGTGCACCCTGAAATGGAGGTCAGGTGCTTTGTATTAGTGAAGATAAATGTTGACAAACTGAGAATTGCTGGGGAAATTTATTAGGACCATATGAAATTTTACATTGTTTTTACATATATATTTATAACTTTATACAGAACTTTTTATATATAACAAATTTATAGATACAGTTTTATAACTATATGTATATCCTATATACATATATCCTATAGTTACATACGTCTATATGTGTATATATATCCCTCTTGATATAAATTTACTACCTCTTGCTCATAGTTGCCCCAGATACAGACAGCAAACACAACTTGACATGCATATGAGGCATAGCAAATTTCAAGATACTCTAAGGATGCAGATTTTTAGAGCACTTAAGTTATTTTTTAAACTGCAAGTCCTTCTTACTCATAACTATAATGAAACTGGTGCTCTGCTATAAGATCGCCTTGGTTGTGTGAGGCTTAAAGTGTTGGTATAATCCCTGATTTTAGAATTTGTCTACTCTGTGTCTGCTGGCTTGAAGCAAACTGAAGGATGCTGAGTTGTGTTTCTGATTTTAGTCTTACTCTGGAATTGAATTTGCTCTTCATCCTGAGTTTTATTAGTGCACTGCAAACCACATTTATTTCCAGGAAAGATGTGCAAGGCAAGGTATGGGTATGTGGTGGGTAGCTGGGGGTGGGGAAAGAAATGGAGGAAATTATTTCTATAATGGTTTCTGAATGTCATACTGCTTGTGCTAATATAGTTACACTTCAGCCTCTGCTGAAGTTCACTAGGAAGGAATTTACTTGGAACATTTTTGTCCGATGCTTGCCACATTTCTATAATGTAAAACTGAGTGTGGGTCTTTTAAAAATTGTGGGGTTAACTGAATTTCTAACAGTAGAAAAGAAAGTAGAGTGCTTACTACAAAACTGCTTATCCACCAGTATCTGTCAAGCTTCAATCCTTGATAATATTTTCAAGCTCAAAACTTTCTCTTGTGTGTCTAGACACCTCGTGTTTCAGTGCCACTGTGTAACAGTACACATGGCACAGCACTGCTTGTTCACTGCATTACCTATTAAATGATATGCTAGATTGAGTCTGTCCCTCTTACTAACATCATCCCACTGCTCAATAAAAAAAGTGCAGTTCTTGTGTTCTTTGAAAGTAAAGACTGCTCTGATTTTCCTGGCATGGGCAGCTTTCCCAAAACACCTTTGCCTTCTAAACTCCAAATCTCTTTATTTTCTCACATTAATATTTAATCCTTTATCACTTTTACCTTGTAAAAGGACAAGATAAAGTTTCTTGTGTTTGTGAGGATTACAAAATGAAATCAAACATACTGCTTGAAGTTAGTGAGGCTTTTTGCCACCAGGTTTTCTCCCTCAAAGTTTTACTTCTGGCCAAAGACAGAAATCATCAGGTTGGCAATTCAGGTTCTTAACACAACAGCTGCTGAGAAAGAAGGTAAGAATTATTAAATCCTTACATTTATTTTTTTTTCTGGACAAAAAGAATGCTGAACACTGACATTTTCTGTTCATCTGTTGTCCCTGCTTAAGTTCTTTGCTTTATTGTTCAATGTGAAATAATTAATTTGAATATATGACTTGAAAATGCAGGACACCTCATTGCAATAATACTTAACCTCAGTTTTATTCCGTTTTCACACTTTGTCTCAAATTGTTCCTTTTCAAGAAAGATTTGTGTCATGGTTTAACCCCAGTCGGCAACTAAGCACCACGCAGCCACTCGCTCACTCCCCACCAGTGGGATGGGGGAGAGAATCAGAGGGGTAAAAGGGAGAAAACTCATGGGCTGAGATAAGAACAGTTTAATAATTGAAGTAAAATGAATTAGAACAGTTAAATAGGCAAAGCAAGAACCGTGCACACAAACAAAGCAAAACAAGGAATTCATTCACTACTTCCCATGGGCAGGCAGGTGTTCAGCCATCCCCAGGAAAGCAGGGCTCCATCACACGTAACGGTTACTCGGGAAGACAAACACCATCATACCCAATGTCCCCCTTTCCTTCTTCTTCCCCCAGCTTATATACTGAGCATGACGTCATATGGTATGGAATAACCCTTGGGCCAGTTTGGGTCAGCCCCCCTGGCTGTGCCCCCTCCCAGCTTCTTGTGCACCCAGCAGAGCAGGGGAAGCTGAAAAGTCCTTGACCAGTGTGAGCGCCACTTAGCACCTATTTAGCCACAGCTTAGCGCTACTTAGCAAGAACCAAAGCATCAGTGTATCATCGACATTGTTCTCATCCTAAACCCAAAAGACAGCCCCATACCGGCTACCAAGACGAAAGTTAACTCTATCCCAGCTGAAACCAGGACAATTTTTTTCTTACTGGAACAAATTTCTGCTTTAACTTCCTTCTACTGGAGAGCCGCTTTTCAAAAAAGTTACTTTGAATCAATGAAAAACAGTAAATATCAAAAAAAGGGGAAATTTATCTGAACGGTCAAGCCTAATTTTGTTCAATCTTTGTATTACTTATTCTCTCTGGAAAATGAAAACCAAAGAAGCTTTTTTATCAAACAGATATGATTAGCTCATAATCTAAGGCTTTGCTTTCTCATGAAACTTATATCAAACAAGCTTTTAAAACATATGCTTATAGTTATATGCATAAAGCTCATTTTAAGTCCAAACAGGTAAATCCATTTGCAGGTTATTTTCACCATGTTGTTTATAATAGATACACCACCTGCCCAATGTGTCTACTTCAGACCCTTTGACATTATAAAAATATATAAAAGGTCATTTCCTATTGCCTTGGACAACATTTTATCTTCCAAAATCAACCACTGAACAGGTAAGTGTGTATTTCATGGTGATTCCATGTCTTTCAGAGGTCAGCATGGTTCAGTGGCATTAGACTTCACTCTTTCTGAAGTGCTTTGAAATACCTCAGGAAAGAAGTAGAAAATATCACTGTGTTAGGTTGTTGGTGGTTTTGTTTTGTTTTTGTTTTTATTTTTTTTCTGAGCTGAAATCATTAAAAAAGAAAGGGAGTCTTCTTTGCTGTCTTTCCGAGAGATTTAGCTCTTGCCTTACCAGCACAATATGAACCACAGTCCAATCACATATATATTTAGAAAACATGGCATTTATATATATATATGTATACATATATATATGTATACACACACAGAAAAATATGTATTTCACCATTTTCTGGTGGAACTGCTATAATAGATGTTTGGAGAAAACTTTATATGAAACAATTCTGAGTGTTACACTGGATTTGACCCAGATTCAAACTGTTTTAATGATGAAGTTTCTACAAACTTCAGTTAATTCAATATGCATAATAACAGAGATTTCAATTTTCAGATCTTATGTAATTCAGTAGGTAGAAACAGAAAATAAGACAACATATCCTAGTTTCCTATATTTTATATTCTTTCATTAACGGCACATACTTGTGTATACTTAAAATAGTTGGAATTTTGCTACACTGTATTCAAGGGCCCAATTAAGTTTTAAAAATTAATATACAAAGCCTTAGCTTTTATCATGTTGAACACTTTAAAAATTGTACTTCAGCCTTTCATTTGTTCTGTCAATAAAAATGTATATAAACAAACCCACCGAGTATAACATGTGAAAACAATATCTAATGATGTCTGTATGAGACAACTATTGCTGTTATCCATAGCTGGGTAAAGCGACTTCAATATGGACAAAACCCAACATATTACTTATTTTCTGGTTTTTTCTCTTGCTAAATCATAAACAGTGCTATCTCAGAATGAACAAAATATGACACTAAGTTTGGGGTTTTTTACATCAGTTCTAAAGCAAAATTAACAGAACATATAATTTTCTCTAAATAATAAATCTAAATTCTGTATCTGCTGCTCACTCATTCATTGATTCTCTTAGGAAGTTTAGGAAATTAGGCTGGAATGTCCCCATCTGAAATAATGATTTAAACAGGTCTGACTTTCATTATCCATCTCCTTTCTTTGCTTCCTTTTATAATAAAATTTACTTGTCTTATGCTTATTAATTTTAAATGTGAGCATAATTGAGACAGGTTGATGAAACTTGACACCTGCATGAACTTTCCTGTATTTTGAGTGGTGATGCCGTTGAAGACATCAGCAAGAAATATCACTTCTTTTTGTTAGCCTCTGGCAGATTTAATAAATATCCTCTTTACCTGAACCACAATGACCTTTTTTCCATCATTTAGGGAATTAACTACCAATGATCACCCCAGGACTCTAGTTCATGAAAGTGGACAAGTAGCATGAGCTGCCTGACTCTAAAACCAGTGTGGACTTATCATTAAAGATCAAACTACAGATTTGGGTAATAATGCAGCTCACCAGCTGTCTGTTGACCAGAAGATGGGCTAACAAGTGCGGAGGTAAATTCAGTATACTGTTCCAAAATTTAAATTCCGAGTCACGATTTGAGAACTTTTTGGTTTCAGATAAATACAGTAACCAAAGCATTAGTTTTTACTCACAGTTTCTGGGAAATTACTCATTGTGCTGAATTTAAATCCTCAGTGAATTATTTAAGGCAATTAGGACATCACAGCTTTTTCAGTCTGACTGTTAGCAACAAATGAAGGCTGCAGCAGGTTTATGTAAAATTACAACTTGCTAAAATTTATTACCATCTTCAGCATTCATAAAACCGTCCTGTTTAGCCTTCCAACAACATGCTGGATCTTGGCAAGAAACTAGCAAATTGTGATTGCTGCCTGATATTAATTAATAATTTAGCCTTTACAATTGTCCTGGCCTTTATCCTACAAGTGCTTTTTGTGAGCCCTAGCAGTTTATTAGCATATGCACTGCAGGCAATTAGAAGATGTCATCTTCATATGGCTTTGTTGCCCATTCACCTATTTAATATAGCATTTTCATTGCTTGTATTGGAGCAGGTACAAAAATACTTTCACCTGAAGTAAGATATAAATGCCTTACAATGGCTCTATTGTCATAGGAAATATATGTAGTGAAAAAACTGTTTATTTAAGGGAAATACTAAACATCAAGAAAGAGACTGAATCTCGATTTGATTTTTCTAACACAGGACATTAAGATTTAAAGTCAAAAGAGGATGTATGTTAGAGTCTGGTCATTTATTTATCACTTTGAATAAAACAATTTGAAAATTATTTTGCTAAAATAGCTTCAATAGGTTTAGGTTTAGGTTTTAGTACACAGTGGTGTTCTGGATATTTTTTTCCTCTCTTTTATTTCTCTTTGTGTGTTTAGTATCTGAATGATGAGAGAGCAAGCCATAACACAGCAAGTAAGCAGATATGTATTTGGCATATGTGAAGAGCTCACAGAAATATTTGAGGATTCCTAGTACAAATGTTCAGACTTATTTTAATGTTTTGAAAATTCTTATTTCAAATTACTTCAATATACTTACTGTTTAAATTAGATTATGTTATTTTTCCCACAGAGGGTATTTCCCTGCTGTGTTTGACAAGGCATTTTGGGCATAAGGTAGTAGACATGAGTTGTGGTATATTGTACACAGAAAGCACATTTGCAGTTCTTGAAATAGAAGTTAATGATTTCCAGCTATGTAATATGTATTACAATGCACAGTAATGATTTGTAACCGTTATCCTAAAACCATCTTTTAAAGTGTGAAAATATGACACTATTTATACATAAATGTAAAATATAACAATTATTTAACACTTTATAAACTACACATAAATTCAGTTTTAATATAAAATATACCCCGAATACCTGTCAAAATAAGTTTTTAAATTAAAAAAAAAATCCTCATGCTTTTATGATCTTATCTAATGAATGAAAAAAAAAATGCAGTCAAGATGTACTGAATGATGAATATGTAAGATGACAGTGGACATTTGCTATAAACTACTTGGCCAATATAAATAATAAATAAATAAATTCTAAAAGCAATATATTCTTGGTCTGCAGAGGTCATTTTATGGAAAGAAAACTGAAATTCCTAACTAGCTCAGGCAGTCACAAAATCCAAAACCGTCATCTTAGATTTGCATATTAGAATGCTTTAAAATTTAAGAATTACAAACTCTTACTAAAGCAAACCTAGGTTTAACGTTTACAGAACATATGAAAATTGTAGGTTAGTGTATGCCAGTGACCTCACAGTGAAAACTGAGTGAGCAGAGAGCAGTAGCCTGGAAATATTAAAGAAAATAATTTTAGTGGCAATTAAACTTCAGAATGAGTATAAATCCCACAGACAAGAAATACGTTGCTATTTATATATTTAAGACAGGAAAAATGATGAAATACATTATTTCTTAGTATTCTTTTTGGGTTAACAGTGGCAGCTAGATGAAACTATTTATGGTACATGAAAATGTAAGCATAAGCTCTTTCATCTGAAGTCGAATAATAGAGAAACTTTCACTTGGTTGGTATGTACCCCTTTCTGACTAAACCAAGTGAAGGAACTTTCCACACCTACTTGTAGAGGAGTTCTTTGTCCACTGCTTCTCACCATTGTCACTATGGCACCATGTGAGGGAATCTGTCATCAAAACTTGCTGCAGCTCCAGGAATTTCTACAGTTCTACCTGGATAGCATGCAGTAAGACCTAAACCTGACCTAATCCAGTAACATTAACTGTTTTCAGAAGTAATGGTTACAGATGCCTTTGCAGTACACACTGGAATCACATTTTTGTCCTTTTTGGTTTTTAAAGTACCACATGTCTCTGAAATTGTTGCAATATTCTATGTCAGCAAAATATTATTAAATACAAACAATACCCTTTCATGTTTCACTAATTAAGAAAAGAGACTGAATGGAAATAGAGCCACCAATATTTTGAATATTTTGATTGTGGTATATTTCTCACCACTAATAAATTTGTCACTGTCACATTGTGGTTTTGCTTACTCCTGTTCTTTCTTCTATGATGAATGACATCTGTTCTTGACAGATACAGTATGTAGAAATAAAAGACCATATGTTTAGATTACTGAACTTTTTGCAGGATATACAAAATCAAACAAACAAAAAATACCAAACCCCTCCCATTATTCTTTGGTTTGAAGATTAACAAACAATCCATCCAAGAACACACAAAGGTGAATCCATCACCCAGTTGTAGCAATCTAAAAATTAGGTATCGTCTAGTGTAATCTAGTTATAGGATTGTGTCTAAATAAAAATTTCAGTGAGAATGATTCTGAGTTAAATGCAGCCATTGGGTTTTTTCTTGAAATTTAAAAAACATCGCATATAATGAAAAACATGCAAAGTGGAAGCAGAAGTAACAGAGTGACAAACCCCAGGAAATCCAGCTGTAAGTCAATAAATATAATGTAAAAAACATGCACAGCAGTAATGTCACATTTGCTTGATGGCTTTTTCCTACCTATAAGCAGCAGTTGTTCCACACAGTTGGCAGACAAAATATAAAAATTCAGACATGAGTTCACTAACTAATTTTTAAGAATGATCCTTGAATGATGAGTCCAGCATATAAATGAAGTAATAATTGGAAAGAAATAATTCTGTAACGCTTCAGTTCCTTTATTCAAAATCAAGGAATGGAAAAACATGACAAACATAGTGAAATCTTCTGATTCTTACTTCAAAATAATCTTTCCTTGGATTAATTAAATTCCTGTGTTGAAGATGTAGTTAAGAAAAATTTTACTTGGAAATTCACTAGAGAATTATTTCTCTATGTGTGTGTGTGTATGTATGTATGTATACATACATATACACTGGACCTGCTGTTTATGAACAGAGAAGGCCTGGTGGGTGATGTCGTGGTTGGAGGCTGTCTTGGGCTTAGAAACCATGAAATGATAGAGTTTTCAATTCTTGGAGAAATAAGGAAGGGGGTCAGCAAAACCGCTACCCTGAACTTTAGAAGGGCAGACTTTGGATTGTTTAGGAATCTGGTTAACAGAGTCCCTTGGGAGGCAGTCCTGAAAGGCAAAGGAGTCCAGGAAGGCTGGATGTTATTCAAGAAGGAAGTCTTAAAGGCACAGGAGCAGGCCGTCCCCATGTGCCGCAAGTCGAGCAGGGAGGGGAGAAGACCGGCCTGGCTGAACAGGGAGCTTTGGCTGGAACTCGGGAAAAAAAGAGAGCTTACCACCTTTGGAAGAAGGGACAGGCGACTCAGGAGGACTACAGGGATGTTGTGAGGTTATGCAGGGAGAAGATTAGAAAGGCGAAGGTCAAGCTAGAACTTAAACTGACCACCGCTGTTAAAGATAACAACAAAATGTTTTTACAAATATATCAGTGACAAAAGGAGGGCCAGGGAGAATCTCCCTCCTTTGTTGGATGCAGAAGGTAACCTTGCCAAGAAGGATGAGGAGAAGGCAGAGGTACTTAATGCTTTCTTTGCCTCAGTCTTTAATAGTCGAGCTAGTCATCCTTGCGTTTTTCAGGCCCCTGAGCTGGGAGATGGAGATAGGATGCAGAGTGAAGTCCCAGTTGTTGAAGAGGTGGCAGTCACTGACCTGCTCCTCCACCTGGATGCGCACAAGTCCATGGGGCCAGATGGGATCTACCCGAGGATACTGAGGAAGCTGGCAGAGGAGTTTGCCAAGCCACTCTTCATCATTTATCAGCAGTCCTGGTCAACTGGGGAGGTCCCAGATGACTGGAAGTTAGCAAACGTGATGCCCCTCTACAAGAAGGGTCAGAAGGAGGATCCAGGGAACTACAGGCCTGTCAGCCTGACCTCAGTGCCGGGAAAGGTCATGGAGCAGATCATCTTGAATGCCATTAAGCGGCACATGTGGGACATCCGGGGGATCAGGCTCAGCCAGCAGGGGTTTATGAAAAGGAGGTTTATGAAAAGGAGGTTTATGAAAAGGTCCTGCTTCACTAACCTGGTCTCCTTCTATGACAAAGTGACCCGCTTAGTGGATGAGGGAAAGGCTGTGGATGTTGTCTACTTGGACTTTAGTAAGGCCTTTGACACAGTCTCCCACAGCATTCTCCTGGAGAAGCTGGCTGCTCATGGCTTGGATGGGTGCACTCTGCGCTGGGTTAAAAACTGGCTGGATGGCCGAGCCCAGAGAGTGGTGGTGAACGGAGTCAAATCCAGTTGGCGGCCGGTCACAAGTGGTGTTCCCCAGGGCTCAGTACTGGGGCCAGTCCTGTTCAATATCTTCATTGATGATCTGGATGAGGAGATTGAGTGCACCCTCAGTAAGTTTGCAGACAACACCAAGTTGGGTGGGAGTGTTGATCTGCTGGAGGGTAGGAAGGCCCTACAGAGGGACCTGGACAGGCTGGATTGATGGGCCGAGGCCAACTGTATGAGGTTCCACAAGGCTAAGTGCCGGGTCCTGCACTTGGGTCACAACAACCCCATGCGACACTACAGGCTTGGGGAAGAGTGGCTGGAGAGCTGTTTGGCAGAAAAGGGCCTGGGGGTGTTGGTTGACAGCCACCTGAACATGAGCCAGCAAGAAGGCCAATGGCATCCTGCCTTGTATCAGGACTAGTGTGGCCAGCAGGACCAGGGAGGTGATAGTGCCCCTGTACGCGGCACTGGTGAGGCCGCACCTCGAGTACTGTGTTCAGTTTTGGGCCCCTCACTACAGGAAGGACATCGAGGTGCTGGAGCATGTCCAAAGAAGGGCAATGAAGTTGGTGAAGGGTCTAGAGCACAAGTCTTATGAGGAGCAGCTGAGGGAGCTGGGGTTGTTTAGTCTGGAGAAGAGGAGGCTGAGGGGAGACCTTATGGCTCTCTCCAACTACCTGAAAGGAGGTTGTAGCGAGGTGGGGGTTGGTCTCTTCTCCCTAGTAAAAAGCGATAAGATGAGAGGAAATGGCCTCAAGCTGCGCCAGGGGAAGTTTAGGTTGGATATTAGCAAAAGCTTCTTCCCCGAAAGGGTAGTCAGGCATTGGAACAGTCTGCCCAGGGAAGTGGTTGAGTCTGCATCCCTGGAGGTATTTAAAAGACAGGTAGACATGGTGCTTGAGGACATGGTTTAGTGGTGGACTTGGCAGTGCTAGGTTAACGGTTGGACTCGATGATCTTGAGGGTCTTTTCCAACCTTAATGATTCTATGATTCTATAAAAAACACAGTGCAAATGGCAGAAGAAAAATGTTTATTACACCTTTTTTTATCTCACAAAAGCTCTTCACAGAATCAATGAAAGGACATTTGGAAATTATTACTAGTAGAATATGGAATAACCTATTCTATAAAGCTCATCCATTTAATCTGCTATCTATTATATCCTGATAACTAGAATCAGAGGAAAGGTAAAACAGGTAATCTCTTTTTTTTTCCAATATATTGTTTAGTGCACTGTTTAAATTTATTTTCATGTATGCCTTTAAGAATATAGATATACGTGTGAAAATACACTTTATCATAGTCAGCCCACTGTATGACATTTACTCATTTGCTACCACCAAAACCTCACATGGCTGAATTTCCATTTTGGGAGTTCCTGTTCATCCATCCAGGATCTTCAAAATCATAATAATCAATGGAACTAATTGGATTTATTATTAGTTTCACCAATATGGAAAGAGTTAACAACCTCCTTCTGATAAACTGTGTTACTTAACATGGTCACTGGCAGTTATTTACCTGTAGCTGTATCTACACAGGAATTTATCAGGCTGCATGCTATGGTTTTCGATAATAAAATCAGTTTCATGCTGTCTCAAGCAGCAGGTTGGGAAAGGCTTGCTGAAATTTGCTTAAAGGCTTCAAATAAAAAAATGGGGAAAATTTGGACAATCACAACTCCACATTATGCTAAGATAGCCAAAATATGGAATCATATCACCTGAAGAAACTCTGTCACATCCTTTTAAATTGTCTTATTGGCAAATAGTTTTTCTGTCACGTGAACAAAGAAAGTCTAATAAAATTGAAATAAATTTATCCAAACCAATGAAGAAAGCCCAAAATAAATCTGTAAAAGGACAACTTTTAGATGAACTGATATGTTTTCTTCTTTGTAGGAAAAGAATCCTTGTATAATTATGTATTTATAATCACATGAAAGCTAATAATCAAAATTAAAGTTGGGAAGAAGTTGTGGATTGTCATCCTTGACAGCAATGGATAACAATAAGATTTTTCCGTGATGCATGTGTAGAATATACATTTACATATATTGGCACATGCTCTGATCAACTTTAGCAAGGAAGGAAATATAAGTAATTATCTCCTTTGGAAAGAGTGATGGCTACAGCCCATCTTTCAATCTCCAAATACAGAAAAAATGATTACATTAAGATTAGCAGGAACTATAATGACAAAAAATATGATTCACTTCCATTAAGTTGCCCAGAGGTTAGCTGGATCACCAACAGCGGAATAACATAACCAAAAGGAAAAAAAAAGACATTCAACTTACTGTCATGAAGGAAACTGGGAATTATTTAATAAGTAATTCATTGTGTAGAGGCTATTATATAACTCAAACAGTAAGGTCACAGGGGCAAGCCTACTAGTTAGTTATCAGTTTTCCTGCAATACTTTAAGTGAAAGTTATCTTTGCCGTCAGTTTTCTTCAGGAGCAGACATGAGCTAGAGATGTTTTGTTTTGATGAAGGCAAGATGCTCAACATCCTCTGTCAGGAAGCCTGTTTTATTCTTGATTGCTTCAATGAGCTATGTTACTGAGAAAACATTCTGTCCTTACACATTTGTAGATAGATGGCTTTAGATAACAAGCAGCTATCTGAGTGAAAGGTTAAGAGAATTGTACTTTCTGTGTAATAGGTAGTGAGATTCTCATTCGCTTAGTAAACGGTTCAGAAAGATGTCTGTCTACCTAGATAAATACTCATCTGGCCTCTTAGGAGTAAGAGAAATTTCAAGGAGTTATGTGGATTAATTATCAGGAAAACACTTACTCCTTTGGCTCATGACAAATGAAGATGAGAAAAGGAAGAAACCTGAAGAAAATCAAGAATATAATTTATATTCATTATGCTTAAGTCACTTTAAGTTTAGATGAAGTATTTGAATGTTTCTGCTCAGCTGTATTGGCTGGATTTCAGAAAACATTAAATAAGTTTGAGCATATGCTGTCTGGCTTTTGTTTTTCTTTTTTTTTTTTTTTTTTTAAGGGAAGGTAAAAGCCACAAGTTCTGCTGCTGCTGCTGTCTTTAACAGGAAAAGGAGGAGATTTTGATCTTGACAGTATGTACATTTTTCTTGGTACATTTCTGGTAGAAGCAGTGGCTGCTTCTCACCAAATAAAATTGTCCAAGAAGGACAAAACAAAGCAGAAATCCCTCTAAAATGAGGAAAGCAATATGAGAGAGAAAAAATAAATTCATTCAAACTTTGATACCTATAAACTCTCCTCTCTTCTGTGAAACCCACAACTCTTTTCTTCCAAAACATGTTGCTTCTCCTGAGACTTAAAGGAGTATATTATGTTAATTTTCATAGTGTAGACAGCTCACTGAATCAGTATGGGTGTGACTCAAGTCAAAGTTAAAACCACATGTTACACATCTAAGGTACGGGGTCAATTAAGTTACCCACAAGTAGGTGCCTAGCAGCATTTGAGATGCCTGAGGGTAGCAGAGACATCCCTGTGGAACAAGCAGGTGTGTTACACAGCTGGAGGACAGGTGTAATTTGTGAGGACATATATCTCAGATGGCATTAGACACCTATGCACGGGCAAGTGAGCTAAAACCATAGATATCTCAAATCCTTTTACAGTGAGTGGCTGCTGAGGGCTTGATACAATTGCCTAGTGTCATCTCAGATGTTCTAGCATACTGTGTCTGACCTTCAGATGCTATTTTAGAAGACCATAGACCTCCTAATGGGTCTACTTACAAAAAAAGCAGCACAATGGGGAGACTGGAAAAATGATCAACTTGCTTCATAACCATGCAATTAAGTGAAAAGTTTCACATGGTGCCTACGGCCTTCTAGAGTAGCAACCAAAGGTCACTCACTCTGAAGGAAGTTCACAATGTATGTGGTTATGTGATGTAAAGATTATGTAGGCATCATGCTTCCTTTTTATGTTATATACATAAATGCTTATACATATGCATGACAGTTATAGGCAATCATATGAAAGAGCAAGAAAATGCCTCTTCAAGCAATTAATACTTCCCCAGGAGAACAAAACCAAATACACAGTAGCTCTCATAGATTCAGAAAACTTAGTCTTTTCTGCAAGAACCTGTTCCTCAGACATTGACTTTGGAAATAAAAAATTACACCAATACTGTAATCAGAAAATTAAAGCCTGAAGCATGATAAGGAAATTTAATCGATGCTGCTTATTTCTTTTTATTCTGTGTTAATAATGCCTTCTATTTTCTACTAAATGTGCTAAGTTATTAGTACTTTACTAATAGAGTTCATTGAATAAATCTAACAAGTCTTCAAAATATTTTATGATTAAGTTAGTAAAGAATTACAGTTAGCTAAAATGCCATTGGTTAACTCCCTGGTAATCAGTTAACATTTGGGGAAGCTATACAAATATATTCTAGGATATTTTATAAACAGCCTGCAACTAAGTCCCTGTTTTCTGGAAGGGGTGCTGAGAAGTAACAGATTAACAAGGAGTTTGAGGAATTATTTTACTGATGTGACTATTTAGATGAACTTGGACAATAGAAGGCTGAGTGGACTTCAACTTTTTTTATCAGATGTTATCAGATAGGGTTCATATTGGATGACAAAGATTTCCCCCATCCGCTGTAATTCCTACCTTAAAAAACACTCTAAAGCACACTGAGGTGAATTTATTCTCTGGGGACATACCTGCATACATCTTATTAAAATATACTGAATGCATTTGTAAAGAAATGTCAAAACTCCATTAGCTTAAACTGATACAGTGAATGGTATTAATAGCCATTTTAGGCCATTGATTAGTGTTTGATTTTTACAGGACTTTCCTCTCTCCCCACTCTCAATGCACACATCCCTGCCCCTACCTAAGCATAAAGAAAAAGATACTGGGCTACTTGTTTCAGCTCCATAGCTCACTCCACACTTCTCACAAACAAAAATATATAAAATTAACTGAAAACTACACACTGTTAGGGTCCAGTGGTATGTTAGGTATAAGAAACCTTATTAAAGATAACCCAAAAGTTTAAAGCTAGAAACAAACATACAAAAAAAAAATCATACCGCAATATGCCATTATAGGTGAATAAACAAAGAATTAATTGTACAGAAATTGTAGTGAACTATTGTACAGTTGTTTGCTTCAAACATACTTTTGATATATTCAAAATAGCTTGGAAATATGGTCTCCTGAGGGAATGATAAGACTTAATAAATGGAATTATTTTTCAGAGGGAGTTTTATTCAGGTCTGACATTTCATTAGAGAGCTGAGATTAACTTCTGACAAAAAAGAAATGGACAGATGCATGGACTAAACTATGTGGCAACAATGACAGAAAACTGCAGGTAGACATACATTAGGCCATTTAAAACTTCAAAGCAGACACATATTTACTTATGGTCCAGTTCACATATACTGAAAACCTTAAGGGGGTTCACACCAGTGTAGAACGAGAAAGAAATTAAAATTGATTGCTACCTGCAGAATGAGTTAGAGGAGAAAGTTATCATATCTGTGTTTTATACACCACAGCTAATACTGAGGAGGAGAAGGAGTATAGCAAGGAGGTGTTGTCTACTTTCTCTGAATGCATTTAGAGGCAGTGATGAATGAACAGTGTATCCAGTGTTTCTGTTTGGATGGAAAAATCATCTTAGATCATTGTTATTTACTCAGTGGACACCTGGAGAATAGGTCAAAGCAAAGTCATCCATTAACTCTCCTACTAGAAGTACAGGGTGTCATTTCTACTTCCGTATATAGCTTTGATCCTTGGCTCAAACACTCTTGTGAAATGAATCAAAGCTTTATTTTTTAAATGACACTAAAAAATGCCAGTCCCCCAACCCAATCTTCTTTCTTTCCATTACAGCACAAGGTATAGATTCAAACAACATCTACTATTCAAAGATATCCAACCTCAAAACAGACTCTTATCTTTCGTGTTATCCAGCTAATACACTCAATCTGCACATCATCCTTAATTTTGCTGCTCAAGCTAGCAGCACAGTCGCAGCTGCAGCTGCCATTATGTGTTCATAGGGCATAGTAAAATCCCCTTGTAAGGATTTTCTAAATAATAGAGAAGCAGTGTGAAGTGCAACGTTTTCAATTTAAAGGCAGTATTACAGAAAGGTGCGCTGGTAGTCATGAAGAAACAAGTAGCTGACATGACATAAACTTGTTTAACATGCAGAACCTTACAAAATTTGCTTTTCATTAAGACTACTGAAAAGCAGTGCCTCATGCTGAAAAAGGATGTTCTCATTAAACACAGTTGCCACAGTCAAGGTAAACAAAACCAATAACCAAAACCTAAGAATAATATTATCAGTATGATCAATACTATGAAGAAGCTATCTCAATGACTTGGTCATTCCTGTTCTTCCCATGCACCCCAACCCTATGCATATGTGAAGTTTGTGATAAAGGTTTTTAATCTGGGGCTGTGACGTTCAGTTCTCACTGGATCAATCCCCAAAATGAAAATGAAAACCACATTCAAGGCTTCTGTAGATTTTATTCATCTGTCTATTATCTGTAGAGTCTGTTCCATCAATTAGGATTTGCTAGATACAGACACTTCTGGGAAAAACATGTTCCTGCTATAATGAGCAAAATCTTCTGAGAGGTTTTATTTCTTTATTACTTGTGGGAGAAGAGGAACGATGAGGGAGAGTTGCTGCTGAAGGTAACATACAGGGATAAGGGACCATGCAGAGGTACTGCCTAGTTCTGGTTGGTTGCCTGCTGTAGTTCCTATTCAGTAAGGTGCATACTTCTGGTTTGATATACTCTGACTTGCCTCTAGCTAGCTCAGTAGGATGTGCAGCCTTCCAGCTGAGAACTGTGGCAGAATGGCCTTAGCAGCCAGTGCAAGATGCTGACAGCAAATGCTGAGTTTAGGCCTCCACGAACTGTGAGTCTTCTCCAAGTGGGATCTGTGAGAGTTCAGACTACTTTTACATCATTTTCTCCTTTCTTCCTGTTGATTTGTCATTGATGGGTGTTCACTTCCATATCCTTTGTTAGTTTTTCCTTCATAATCCATCCTAAGTCTTTGCAGCAGCTTTCCATGTGAATATAAAAATCAACAATAACAGCAGTGAAAATCAGGTTGGATGTCCCATAGTGAATGAACTGTGAACACAGACACTGGTTCAAACACTGACAACGACTGCTTAAAAAAAAAGAATCAACAATAATATAATCAGAAAAAAACAAAACAAAACAAAAACCAACAATGACAATCACAGTCTTATTTTCCTTGGAGAGAAAATCTATACAATCTTAGAAGAGTGCAACCAAATAGTGATTAAACCAAAAAACAAAAGAAAGACTATAGTAAACCTGAGAAGCAGAGACTACATAAATGAGTCTAATGGAGTTCTCTGACATGATTCACCACAAGGAACTTATGGAACCTCTAAACTTTTATTCATCTTGGAACTGAAACATAAAATTAAATTCCTTCTCTGAAAGCTTCTGGCAAAAATAACACAAGTACTTCTCACATGCTTCCCATGAGCCACAAAGGGAGGAAAATCAGCAAGAGTTGTTGCAAATAGTCATGATATTCTAACCCTTTGGGATTTATAAAAAAAACATCTTTCAGGTAAGTATATTTCTTAACTACACAACACCAAACTATAAACCAATAAATTGGTCACAGGAGGTGTTATCAGCCTATACACCAATATCCCATCCCAGAGTAGCATCATGACTTGTCTTAAATGCCAGTAAGAGCAAGGCCAACTCTCAGAATCCAAGATCAAACATACTGCCTTGCTTATGTGAAATACCTCATATACTGTATCGTATTCCTTCATAGAAGTGAAATATATGGCTGCAGCTAAAAATCAACTTTGCTCCATAATGAACTCAGAAACCCTAAAAGGCTGAAAAACCTGCTTACTGCAGTTAATTTCTTTTCAAAACAAGTATGTTCTTTGTGTAAATCTACAGATCTTCTTAAGGCTGATCTACAAAATGTACTCAAATTATGAAACTGTGAACTAGAAGGTGTAATTCTACCAGAATATACGAATCTTGGAGTCTGGAAAGACACTGCTTTTATACCACATTGCATTTTTCCAGTGACTTCTTGAACGCTTAACTTCTTATAATTCACAAGTTATTATTTCATCTGTTTCATAGCTGCTTACCATTCATTTTCTTGCTAACCATCTTTCTGCACTACAGGTAGCGAAAGTCTTTTTAGAAGTATTTCATGGAGTCAAGTCAGCTGAAATTACTTGCAACTCATTTTTCAATTTTATCTACATATTCTTTCCATATATGGGGTTCAGATCTTACGGAATACTTCATCTGGTCAGTGTAAGCATTTTAAGGTTTTTTTCTGCCTTAGATATGGTAATTTACATTATTTTCATTCTTACTGACTGATCAGCAATTGCTGTCATATTCCTTAGCATCTTTTTTGAAAAATAAGGTAGAGTATTTGATGCTGCTGCCATATTTAAATTAGCTCCTTTCTCAACATTTTTATGTGTAGTTGTCTTAGTTTTCTCTTTTCTTACTCTATTTTATTTATGTGGTTGAAAAATTTTTATTACTTGTTTTAATTTTCTTTCCAAGTTTCAGTTCAACTAGGCTTTTGCCCATTCTTGTTTTATTTTTGCCCTTTTTGACCTCTGAGACATAGCTCTCCTTGCTGATCAATCCCTTTTTCTGTTCCTTTTAGGTTCTTTATTTACTCTTAATATCCTATGTGAGGTGTTTCTTCCTCCAGAGAGGTCTGTAGCCCTTTCCTGCTAAGATTTTTCTCCTCTTGCTTGCAATGCAAGCTTCAAATAGTGTTTGCACTTTTGACTTAAAATAATTCCATGCTTCCACTATGTTCAAATCCTTGAGCTCTTCATTTCAGTCAACCCTAGTAACTAATTTCTGTTTCTCAAAGTCTGCTCTTCTAAAACCCCAGACCTTAGCTATGTATTCATTTTTGTTTGTCTTGCAATTTAAAATGAACTGAATCAGCTCATGATTACTTGATCTAAGCTTATATTTTACAACTAACCCCTGTACTGCTCCTCCCTGCTGCTTGCTTAAAGTAACTCTAAAGTAGCACCAGCACATTTTTACTTCATAGACTATTTTATACATAAATTCGTCAACTGATATTTAAGGATATTTAAGACCTACTGATGCCTATGGAGGGTTTTCTATTCAAATTAAAGTCAGAAAATTAAAGTCTCCCATAATCGTGTGCTTCCTCTTGCTTTTTTCTTTCATACTCTTACAAGGATCACTGCTGCAATCCAAGTCTGGAGGTTGGGGACTAGAGGGAGGTCCCATTAGTATAGTTCCTAAACATACCTCTCCAGAGTGACTTCTGCCTCGAGGGATTCTGTTTCTGAACTATGGAGAAAAAAACAAATTTAATAATCATTCACTATGTTAATTTTTTGTTAGCTTCTTTTCCCTCTCATTTTTTTTCCCTTTCTTTCTGTCCTGCAATGGAAATTCTTATTGCTTTCATTTATTGTCCAGCCTGGTTGTATTATTAATTATATATTTTAGTTGTTTGGGTTTGGTGTCAACAGAGTTCTCAATCAGAACAACTGCAGTCTGAAATACCATGCCTAATATGTACTGCCTGGTCTTGGTGTTTTGTTTTGTTTTTGGTTTTTTTTTAGTATCCTTAAGTTTTTATTTCCACCCATTCCTATATATCTGCTTCCCATGTGTCCATGCATATCAGAATTCGCAGGACTTCACTGACTACTTCCTAGGTTAAAAATCCATTTTTGATCAAGTCAGCATGAATCCTAAAATGTTACGTTGAGTTATGTAAGCACAGTCTATTATTTGAGAAGAGTAATCTCTCTATGTCTGAATATTAAACATCCTGAAATGCTCCTGCTAGTACCAGTCCCTGAGATACATGCCAATTCTCAAAGATTTTACCACATTTTTCCCCTCTCTTGCAGAAATAATGTAGTTTTCTGAAATACCATTTCCTTGCAAGTCTTCTTTTTATATCTTAGGCATAATCACTCTCAGTTCACATCAGTGAGAATTTGATGATATAATTTATTCTTCCAATATGAAGAATAATATGTGTCTTCTTCCTTACCACAAAAAGCAACAATCTGGCTCTTGCATTCTTTTTCAAAGGCACATCCAGATTGTGTGATTCTTTACAAATTAGGCAGTCCAGAGGAGATCACAAAGCAAAGAATGAATGTTACTGTTAGCATTTCTGTGCTTTAATATTTCAGAGAAGTCATTTCAGAGACACCATTTTGATATTATGTTTAAACTGACTGATGAGACCAGGTCTGTCATTTTTGGATATCATGTTACAAATATATTTCATAAAAGCATAATGCTTTCTAAAATTACTAAACCAAAAATAGTCTAAGATTTTGAAGTACTGCAGTCTGTGTAAAGATGTCTATATTATCCTGAAGAAATTAACAAAATGATAAAATGTTATGTTGTATAAATTTTTTACAAAGTCATATCTGTGCTTCTGGCTCAGAACTAAGAGAACTCTATAAATCTAATGGAACATAGAGTTCAGAATTAAACATTGTCATTAGTTGGCCATTTTACATAAAGTTGAGTAATGCACAAAACCCTCACATTCTCCTGAAATCAATAATTTAGAGATAACTTGGAATTTTAAATGTTCATGTTCCCTTGATGTAAACACTCCTGTGGAATCAAATTTAGTTAAAATGTATAAATCGTCAAGATATGCAAATGTAATCTGTGTATATAAATGCAAAAGTGATGATAGGGAGGATACAGATATGCAGCATGGCTGCTTTTGTTTGAAATATGTTCTAAAGCCCTATTAACTGCAACTACAGCAAATTTCACTATATGGTATTTGTTTCAAATTCCATGATATTATCTAAACATACCTGCCACATTAAAATATTTAGGTATGTTCATGCTAGCTAATATTCTAATCATTAATGGAAATGCACACATGAAGTGGAAAGAAAAACTCCATTGACTTTCTGCCTTCAAAAGTTATAATTGTTTGTTCACTTTTTAATCAGTTGTGGTATGTATTTGATTTTCTGCTATTATGTTCTTAATTTTTGATTCTCTGAAAGAGTTACTGATTGTGAGAATTTTATAAAGCCTTTTAGTCTATTACATCACAAAATTCAGTGCACAGAATACTTTATCAGGTAAATTTATAAAAATGTCTTGGATATGTTAGACCAAACGTAAATCCAACATTTAGCAATCCATACAGATATTGACTAAGCCTTTGAAGTCACTATATATTTTTCTATTGATCAAAAAACAATCAAACAAACCCAACAAGTCTTTTGTTTCCTTTTATGGATATATTCACAACTGTCTATGTCCTGGTGCCATAACCATTCAGAGTTCTATTTCACATGGAAGCTTTGGTAGTATTTTTTAAATATAGATTTGCTTCGGTACCTTGTCCAGAAAGACCGCATCAAACAGCATTCCCATGTTTATCATGTGTGGCCTTGGAGAATTGAGACTTTGAAACTAGCTTCTGTCCCAAACTGATATTTAAATGTTTATACAGAAGGAAAGAATCCAACAAGAGAAAGTGATTAAGAAGTAGAACTCCATGCAAACACATCTAATGAACAGTCTCTAAGAATTTACAATGGGGTCTATATCCAAACACAGAAAAATTTAACGTCGTTATTCTGCTTTGCTGCTGAGGTAGTGAAACACCAAGAAATTAAAGGTTGAATCCACCAAAGATTTTTGAAGCCGTACTGTCTACTGATTTTCAGAAGAGTCTGCTTAACCCACATCCACTTCATGAATCTTCATCAGAAAAATAAGATGAAATGACGACTGAGCTGCTGAGACCTGCAATGGAGAAAGAAATTCTGGACATATTTAGAAGCAGAACTTAGATATTTGGGAAATATTTGTAGCTTATTAGAGTTTCTAAGGATTTTTTTTTATATATATATATATTTGTTTAATTTCCACAACAGAATTATTATATTCCTTTGTGGATTTCAACCTAAGAAACATTCCCAAGGTCAGAGAGGATGTTTATGGCAAAGCTGACAAAAAACCAGGAATTCCTTGGGTCCAAAATCAATGCATTAACTACAATATTGCCTTCTTTCACCAGAAGTCAGACTCAGATACTGTGTCTTGCAAGCTGCTTTAATTGTCACAAATGCTTACATAAAGATTAGAGTATGAAGAACATTCTGATTATTGCATGCAACATCTGCAGTTAATTTTGATATTCATTTACAGGTCATCACATTGCACAAGATTTGCTGATACTAAATAACTTCCCTATATCTCTGCTCAAACAAATAGAGCAGTCAAAATCCAGCCTTCACTATTTATGCTTGAATGATGTTAGAAGCTTTACAAAGTCATTAATGTCTACCTGACTACCTTACCTGCTAAATATTCATAAATATTCATAAATGTCAACAAACACCTTTCTTCTTCTGATTATATCTTGGAATATTCTCTATTGCACCGGCTTGAGTGAAATACATCAATATACTGCTTCTGATTTTATATCAGTATGATTGCGGATAATTTTATAAGTGAAAAATAAATAATGAAGTATAAAAAAAATCTAATAAGACATTTTTCAATTTTAAAATTGCTGCAGTCTTATTAAAAACATAGTCTATTTTAATGATTAAGTTCTGAAGAACGGAAGCATTTCAGTTGGATTCAGTATCTCCTTTTCATCCCACTTCTCCTTTTCTTTAAATCCCTCCTACTCCCAATATGTTTAGAAATCATTTTACCAAGGCCACCTTGATGTTAACTTAATCCATTTTATAG
Organism: Nipponia nippon; assembly: GCF_047370975.1. NCBI lineage: Eukaryota > Metazoa > Chordata > Aves > Pelecaniformes > Threskiornithidae > Nipponia > Nipponia nippon. The sequence continues at coordinate 89,872,536 of NW_028262336.1, read as the reverse complement.
CAGCCTGGCAGTATGAATGTCCATGTTGTTCTGGTTATTTTTACTAAAATAACCATATTTGCCTGCAAACTCATGGCTAGTAAATAGCAAAGCAGGACTTTCTCACATCTGGAACAGAACTTATAATCAAGCATTCTGAGTAGTTTGTTGTTTTTTTTTTTATGATACAGTGTTCAGGAAATACATTGTTTTGCTTTACATGATCTGCAATGATGCAGGTTATGTAAATGCATATGAATAGAATCATAAATCTGTCACTTTTACATGATAAAATATTTTAGATCTTCAAACTGTCAAACTTGATATGCTTATAGCATCCCTAGTGTGTTTCGTCCTGAGGGAACCATAGGAAAATGCTAATATTGACAATGCTGAGAGCCTCTACTGGTATTATAGCTAAGAAATTCAGGGATTGGGTGTTCCTAGTGGTTGAAACTAGTCTTTCTTAGTTTCGTATGTTTGGCCTCACTTACCAGTCCAGATCCTAAAGAGTGTGAAGCTTATTCAAAGGCTACTAATCTTTTCCCTTCCTTTCCCTACTAGATTTCTTTCACCCGGAATTAAGCTTTTTATTTGGAAATGAAAGAAAGGTCTTTGACGACAATGTTAGATACAAAGATCATATGGGGTGTGGGGAAATCTCTTCATTGTCTCCTAAAAAAACCTTTAGATGGGTCCTACCACAGAGATTTTTGAAGAGCCAGTCCTAGCTATGTTTATTAATGGAAATTCTGTAACTTAATGAAGGTTGTAAATGATATGACACAACATATCTGGAAATTTTTCCCTGAGAGCCTAATCCAAAGGAATTTCAGATAACTGCTAAACCACATTAAAATACAGGCCAGCAGTTTCTACGTGCACAGTCTGGTAGGTTTTTTCTCACATTCTTTTCAGTTTTGAACACCGACAGGACATTCCTTTGTGGATTAGTTAGCAACCTTTTTAGGAGAATATTTTGGCACAAATTAAGTATATGTTTTTACTTGAAACAAATAGAACTATTTATTTACTCATTCAATGGGAGATTCTGCACTAAGCCCAAACAGATCAGCAGTTTCTAGGACATTTCTTGTTTTATGACATCAGATGCAGTTGACAACTTCTCACTGATCACTTAGTGCAAATGGCATCCTGCCACAACTACTAAACCTAGATAAAGGTTTCTAACTCTAGGGTGCTCTGGGGATAAAATGAGGCTTTTAAAGCTGTAAGTAATTAGCTGAAATGTTTATAAAAGAAAGAAAAGTAAGTGTGCTGAACTTTTTTTAACCGAAGCATTTACATTTTCTGACTGACAAAGCTCTTTAATACATTTTTTGTGTGGGTGTACCAGCTGTTCTATATGTAAAGTTATACTAAGACTTTTCCGTGACTGTTAACCATTACAGAAATGCTTCCTTGAAAGGAACTGTGCCTTATGGTATAAAGTCTGTCTATCAGAAAGTTTGTTTTGTTTTTTGTTTTGTTTTGCTTTGTTTTGTTTTGTTTTTTTAATGCATAGTGTAGTTTTCACACTATGTAACTTCAGGTACCTCATTTACATGCCTAAGTTGGAAAGCAATCTCCTCCTGAGAATTCAGATCTCTTAAGCTCACTTCTGCCCACTTAAGTCAGACACTTGATAGGAATCAGCCATTAACTACAAATGGCTGTGAGAGGAACTAAGTGGGTAGGTGGAAGTATTTCAGCTTTATGTAAATTTTAATGTACCATATATATGTATGCCATAATTAGAAAAGTTTGTTAGCATTTATAAGTAATCAAAGCATTGTAATAAGGAAAATCGTAATTGTATAATATAACATGCAAAAAAAAAAAATAGTGGGCTTGGGAAGAATCCTATGTGGGCTGTACTGACTCAAAGAACAGAGAGACTAGATCTAGTAACATTTAGAATTTGCATAAAAGGCCTGAAAGATTGAGTATATACTGCCTAATCACCTAGCCTCGGAGGCTGTATCAATTCTTTTTAATGGAAAAAGGCCAGGAATCAGTCCTGTTTGAGAGCCCACAAGAGTGCCAACTGACTGGGGAGAGCCAATTGAAGCAGTCCAAAAAAGAGCCAAGGAGACAGGTAGCAATTAAGCATTGTGGGTGATTGTGTCTTGATCAAGTACATGAGCTTGTCATTGTCTCTTTTATTTAGCAGTATTGGTATGCTCTGAGAGACTTAAGTGAGATTCTTACTTGCTCATTTAATATTAAAGACTGAATAGAGGCTTGCTACATGGCAGTTAGTACTGGAGCCTGCAGATTACAAAAAATTCTTCATTTCTGGTGTCACGAACATTTTTTCATTTATACGGACAGCTTCAAAAGGAGAGGTGGAAATAATAAGCAAAAGGAGAGACAGGCACTGCGATGTCTTCCCTGAGCCTCCTCTTCTCAAGTTTGGGCCCATTTAGCCTAGAGAAGAGAAGGTTCAGTGGAAACCTTATTGCTGTCTATAACTACATGGTCAAAAGATTCAAAGAAGACAGAGCCAGACTTTTCTTGGAGATGCACAACAGTAGGACTAGAGGCAACAAACCCAAGCTGGAACATGGGAAATTTCCATTAGATATAAGGAAAACTTTATTGCCAAAACGGTGGGACAGCAACAATGCAGACAGACTGTGGGATTGCCATCCTTGGGGGTTTTCAAGACTTGACTGGACACAGCCCTGAGCCATCTGAACTGATTAGCCCTGTTTAGAGCAAAGGGCAGCAGGATTAGCTTTTCTTTGGAGTAGGTGGCCTCTTGAGGTGCCTTCCAACCTAATTTTTTTCTAAAGAACGTTTCAGACTTCCCTTGCAACCTAACATTTCCTAAAGAAAATGTTTCAGACTAATGATAAACTATGTGGCCAGGGCATTTACCAGAGAGTTTGCAATCCTCTTTTAAAGAATGTAATCTGTATTTTGATTGTCCATTTTCAACATGAAACTCAATATTACCTCTAAGAAATCCATAAATACGACAAATTAGTTACAATATAATCCTGTTCCTTTTTGGAGGAAAACTTTTTGAACAGCTCTTTCAAGGCATGTGCTTTAGCATAATTTCTTTGAGAATTTATCTGATATAACAACAAAAAATAAAGTGTGTAGGAAGAGTGTCTGTATAATTTGTTATAGCAGTCAAGCACTCCTAAGTGTTCAGTAGCACATCTCAATTGTACTGCGATGCCAAATGCTGCATTCTTTTGACCTCCAGAATAATATGCCTAGGTGTGCTATAAATATTAATAGCCCCTTCAGTTTCCTATATAATTATTTGAATCCTGAATGGATACACAGTAAAGGACTGAAAGGATTGCTGATGAAAAATGTGGGGAACAGTAAAGACATAGCACAAATGACTTTAAGTAATTCTAAAACAAGTTTCATTTATTCTGAATGGATAAACTATAATTTCAGAGATTTTAGCAATGGAGTCTCAGACATTCACCATCTTATAATATCTGCAGAAGTACTGGATTCATTCAGAATGCTTAGAAGGCTGATGATGTTGTACAAGACATTTTAATGGTGAGTAAAGGGCAGATTAAAATTAATGTATTTTATTTAAGTTAAAAGCCTCACTGACACAGCTAGCAGTGAGATCTTTCTTTCCCCAGGTTCTCTGAAGATGAGGGCTGACTGATCAGCCAAGGGGCTTGGCTTTTGTGCTAAAGGGAGACAGGGAAGAATGGCATCTTGCAACTCCCTGAGCTCCCATCTGAAGGCTGGTTTCCACACAGAGGAGCATTGTGGTTGAATGGCCTCTTCTTTCCCTTGGCTCCTGACCTCCTTTCTCTAGTAATGTTTAAATCAGAAGTCTTGTTCCCCTGAAGGAAAGGAGGACCGTGGCAACCAAAGGTTGACCTGGGAACTGCTATCCTAGAGGAACGAAATGTGTTATATAGGTATCATTTTTCACTGTTTGCTGCATGAAGTCTGTGAGAAAGTATGAAAAATCTATTCTGGGTTCTTACGCTGCTCTGAATTCACTCATTTCATGTAATTACTCATGATTCATCTGCATGTAAGTAACACAAGGATGTTGTCCTTGCTGTTTGCTAAATACAAAATACTAATACTTGTCCCATTCTTTTTTTTTTTTTTTTTTTTTTTTTTTTTGTATTATAACTGTCAATACATATATGCTATACGGAATAAAGCTGTTTGGTAACATTCCTATATTTCTTGAAATGTTACCCTTTCAATTCCACACCTTCATTGTCAGCTTAACCATAAAAAAGATCCAGATAAAATCTACCTTTTCCTATTTAAACTAACATACTTAATAGCTGAAGTCAGCAGGCTGAATATATATCTAACTACTTTGAAAAGGCTTTCTCTGAATATCCTTTATGGCATTACTTTGAGAGTGACAGGCTAAAAGAGAAAAGGCTAAAATTTGCCAGGGAAATTTACTATTTATTGAAAAAAAAATCAGACCAAACAAACAAACAAAAAGAGCTGTATGTATAGATCACAAGAAGAATGCGATATTTAACTTGGTAAAAATTAATTCATTTCTCTGGAGTAACACCTATATTACTGGGACTCATACAGTAAATCACCGACAAAGAATTTAGATCACTAAAGACTGAAACAGAGCTGTTCTCCTTCTGGCATTTAAATGTACTGAAGTCATCGCCATGCTTATATTGATGATACTCTAAGGCTTATATTGCTGATACTCTACTGATTTCAGATTATATTTATTAATTTATGCCTGATATGTTCCTGAAGAAAAAGAAAGTTGATCTGATAGTAGTCTGAGGACTGAAATGCAAAACTTGCATACCGTTTTTCCCTAATTTAGCCAGTTTTTTTTTCCTACATTCTAGTTCTGGATATACAGTATGAAAACTGGTGTATTCTTTTACAATTACTTAAATGGAGTACAGGAATCTGGGTAGTCTCTCTCTCGGTTGTTTTTTGCCTAAATTTTCCTTTCACAATAACATTGAAAGGAAAACCAGAAATCCTTTTACAGTCGAAACATCATAACTCTTCTGTGGCTATGCCCTCTGCAGTGCCTCATTTCCAAAAGAGCTCAGAGAAGAGGGGGCCATGGCCCCTGTTAGAGACCAGAATGAGCAGAATAAGTAGAATAGGTACTGTTAGAGCCAATGCAAAGAGAACTTGATAACCTGATAAGTCAGTAGCTATGCTGACAGCTACATTGCTGCTGATAAATAAAGGGGGCTTCAAATCTAACCATGTCTCAAAGCCAAGTGGCATGAACTGACTCACATTCATAATGCTTAAGGGCTTCCCCCTCCCTCTCTTGAGAGCAGATTAATAATTGAGCAGAGTGCTTAAAGTGGGAAAGTGTCCAATGTCTGAGCTCACCTCCTCCTTTCTGCCACAGTAGTGTAGATAACCTCAGTGAATCTGGAGCCAGAGTCAAAATTGTAAGGAAGGATGAAAGGTCCACATCTTGGCTGGAATCTGAGCCAAGGATCTGAAAAAAAGACAAAAGTAATGGGAGCAAGATGCAATCCAGACCACTCAGGGCATGTATAGTATGCAGAAAGGGATGCATCTTATCAGTATTGGTCAGACCCAAGCTTTTGGGAGATAATCAGTGTATAAGTCTTGTTACTGTACAACTCACTGGCTGGAATACAGGACCTTCCTTGTGCAATCTATTTCTACAATGTTTTGTAGGCTAACATACATTCAGGAGTCCAAAAATGTGAAAATACTTCGCTTTGTATAAAATCAACATAAGCTCATTTACACTGGAAGTTTTCCACACTTAGAAAGGAGGAGGAAAATTAAAAGGAAGTAATCTTAAGTCTCAGTATACCTCTAGTTTCTTGTTACTTTACATGGAAACTGGGCATCAAAGTTGGAACAGAAAAGCTAAAAGTTTCTGAGGATCTGGTGTTGGCTTTATTAAATAGATGAATAAGGATCTCAACTGAGTATCTTCAAAACATTCCCAGTTTTCCAGACCTGATATGTGATATCTCTAAAATAGGTCTAATTTCATTACAGAGGAGTCCATTAAAACTTTTAGTATTGCAATTCCTTTCCAGAACTTTGGGCTGCTAATTTCAGTTATTGAAGAGAGTGATGCCAAAAGTACTAGAGGTCACAAGTGGTTTAGAATCATTTTAAGGAGAGACGACAAATACATTTAAGAACAAAGGAGAAAATATGATCTACCACCAATCTAAAATTATAATTGAAATAGAAATTATTGTAAAAAGCACAAAAAAACCTCCCCATATTTTTCCTCATTGCTGAAACATATTTCAGTCCTGATATATCATGGGTAACATTTTTTGTCTCATCTAATTCTTCCAACAAATGAAAAAACTCTGAACAACATCCCCCGCCAGTTGGATTCTTCAATTTAATCTGTTTAAGCATGAGGTTATTTACCTTTCTAATGCACTTCGTGGTGAGGTTGTGCCAGCTGGTTCCTTGTTTGGAGTGTCAGTTTGACTTAGTAGTTCATTTTCATCTCTCTGAACAAGAGAGGTTTGCTTCATGTCCCATTAGCTGGTAGCCATGATGATACTGCAGACTGCTAGTAATGAGGGTTTGGTGGCTGGACGTCATGAAGGTACTATCTTTAGAGTGAGATGTTACACCACATTTTCATTTGCAAGTTTCTGATTATTATTTCCAGACACATGTTAAAAATCCCGTAGCACTTTGGGATTTGGCCAGCTTTTCTTATCTAAATTAATACCATCACAGTCTTAATTCACACCAATGTAAATATTCATAGCTGTTTGTATGATAGATCTGAATGCAAAATGCTGTGTTTGCATAAGCTGTTACATTACAGGCATACAGCTTATTTCTTTCTTAAGGGGGATGTAAGTTATCTAAAAATAACCAATTGTAAAATGAAATTAAACAACTGATACTTATTTTTACTTGCATTATTATTAGTATAACAGTTCTATCATCTGTATTACTGAGAAGCTTTTACAAATACAGAAAAAAATACACCATTTTTATTTATTGTACATACATTAAGGAATATTGTTGCCGTTATTTAAAATATGGCTTGCAGATTACAGATAGAAAAAAATTATCTTTCTTCTAGTAAAAAAAGCTTAACTTGTTTGGACAATACCTTTTTTTGGGAAAAGTCTTCTAGTTATTTCCTTTATTTACATGAAGTTTTCTTCTTTGAAAAAAATAATTAATCTCTTTAAGGGAAAACCAGCAAATAGAAAAAACAAACAACAACCACAAAAAACCAAACAAGAATAATCACTCTCTGGACTATCCTTAGAATTTTAAACAAAAAATGACAATTTTAGAATAAACTTTCCTGTTCTCTCAAGCTTACAAGTTGCAAAATTTCTGGTCAATCAATAATCACATCAATATAAATTATTTTCTGGTTTTGTCATATTAAGTCACCATAAAGCCATCCAAAACTACATGAAGTTAAACATAAACTGAGGTATTATTCAATGATTTCTTGAGAGCAAATATTTCAAATGCATTGTTAGGATTCTAAGAATCATTCTAAACCTGACCTAGAACTTTTCAATGTGTTCCTTAATTAACAAAAGAATTTTTCCTGAGTTAGTGTTAGTAATGGTGATTGCCATTAAAATAAACACTGAGTCACACAAATATAAACAGTCGTCCTTTAATTCTGTGAAAAATAATGGTAGCCATTAATTTTGGTCATTTGAAGTAATGTGGCTTTGAGACAAAGTATTACTCTTGCAATTGTAAGGATATTTTTGTTGCAGGTAGGAAAAAGCCTACTGAATCTATTAACTTCAAGGCTTTGACAATCAGAAAATGAGGAAAAGTAATACTTTGGGACAACAAGAATACAAGGGCTTTAGGCAATAAGGAAGGAACAGCAAACAACACTTGTAATTTAAAAGTAATAGGGGAAAAGGTGATTTCAATCCGTAATGGCATTTGCTAGAAAGCATACCAGCTGAAAAACAGAATTAGAAGTATTAAACAAAACAAACTATAACAAAAGAGCAATATTGAGATGGAAAACCCAAATTCTCAGAAGTCAAAACTGCCTGCTAAATAGTAATTTTATCCCTTTTGAGCATGATAATACAGCTGTTATAATCATTCTATCAGTCTATTAAATTATTTTTATTGCAGACACTACATACAGTGAATGGTTAGTGGTTTTAAAATGGACAGCAATTCAGTACTTTTTCTCTTCATTGTTAAATGTCTTAGTCATATATTTACAGCACAATATTCAAACTTCCTTTTAAATATAGACTTGGTATATTTAGTTATTACCTTCATGGACTTTCCTATAATGTTTATGCTTCTAGAATCTGAATGATTCAAGAATTAATTCATCTTCTTACACTCTGTATGAGGGAGAGATTGTCTTAGATGAGGAACCTCGATGGAGACTGAAAAGATACACTGGTATGTGAGGGCCCAATTTGATTCATTTAAGTTTTGATTTTTAAGGCAAATGAGCTTCCTGCAGGATTTTATGTTCACAACACAGATCTATTGGCTTTAATTTCAGCTGTGAGTACTAACTGTAAGTGAAAATGAGACTCCAGGGTGTCAGTATGTGCACCAATAAAAAAATCCCAAAACCCAAACATAAAGTTGGCTTTAAGGGCAAAGGAAGTTAGTGACATGATAAGTAAAGAATCTACGTCTTTGCCACACTAATCAAATATCTTAACCACAGAACCTTTTTTTTCTCCCCCTGAAAATGTTTGTATATACAACTTAACACACCTTCAGGTAATTTGGTGGACGTTTTGGGGATACTTTTGCTACTTCATTACACTGAGTGTAACACAAGTGTATTCTGTACAGTAAATAGAATAAAGTTCCTGCCAAAAACATGATTAAACTCCCCATATTGATGTGAACCTCAAATTGTGCTTTTTATGGACAACCTTATATGCTTTTCTTAATTTGTATCTGCCACCTGATTGCTTGATTTCTCACAATTAATAATCTTTGAACATGAATTTTTGATGTGTAACACCCTTCTTTATTAAAAGGTTCATCAAAATCAATGCTGTAAGTTGTCCACTCTGTTAACACAACCAAAATCTCTCATCTTCTGCCACTTGAGCTGTTTGAATAAGTAAGAACATAAAGTGTGGTCTCTAAACCAACACTCACAAGGGGAGGCACCAGCAGTAGATTTCACAGGTATTTGCTCATTCCCCTCAAACATCAGAAGAAACTATATTTTGGCAAGACAGAATCTATTCCCTCATTTTCTTCAGGTACGCCTGTCTAAACTGCCTCTTTCTCAATACTGTATCTTTATGTTGTGGTTTAGCCCCAGCCAGCAACTAAGCACCACACAGCCACTCGCTCGCTCCCTCCCACTGGTGGGATGAAGGAGAGAATCAGAAGGGTAAAAGGGAGAAAACTCGTGGGTTGAGATAAGAACAGTTTAATAATTGAAAGAAAAGAAAATAGAATAGTAGTAATAGTAGTAGTAGTAATAATCATCATCATTATCATAAAACCAAATAATAATAATAATAACAATAATAATATACAAAGCAAGTGATACACTGTATAATTGCTCACCACCCACAGACTGATGCCCAGCATGTCTCTGAGCAGCGATTGCTGCCCCCCAGCCAACTCCCCCAGTTTATATACTGAGCATGACATCATGTGGCATGGAATAGCCCTTTGGCCATTCTGGGTCAGCTGTCCTGGCTGTGCTCCCTCCCAGCTTCTTGTGCACTTGGCAGAGCATGGGAAGCTGAAAAGTCCTTGACTGGTGTAAGCACTGCTTAGCAACTACTTAGCAACAACTAAAACATCAGTGTGTTAACAACATTATTCTCATCCTAAATCCAAAACACAGCACTATACCAGCTACTAGGAAGAAAATTAACTCTATCCCAGCTGAAACCAGGATACTTTATCATCTGATTTTTCCTTCCAGCCTCATCCTTCTAATGTGGACAGTCCAATCATCCTCTCCCTATACATGTTCATTCCAATGTCTCTTGACTATAACTACTACTGCCATTTTTCAGTATTCCGCACTTATTTTGATATTGCCCCAGAAGTCCGTATTTGATTTTCTTTATTCAAGTGGTTCTTATTCTTGATATCTTCTTCTTCATATAATCTGTCTCTCCTACCTTCGTCCGTTTGCTGTCTTTACTGACTTCCAATCCCATCCTTACTCCTTGGGCTTCTCATTTATCCAGTCACCAAAATTATTCTTCTTAATTATGCCTTCACCATCTCCCTTCTCTAGTTTCCTGTTTAAGCCTTTTAAACAGAGCTCCTCCTAACGGCTGCTGGTTTTCTTTTTTTTTTAATTTTTTTTTTTCTTCTTTCCTTCTTTTTCTTTGCATAAATTTATCAGCCTGTCTTTACTCCGTTCTTCTTTTTCAGTTAATCTAGCTTTCCTTCCCAGGACCTGGTCTCTACTTCTATCCTTACTTCAGGCAGTGTGGTCCCCATACTCCTTTGCACTTTGTCTTGTGGTCTGCAATTGTTATTCTAATGTCCTGCCCCTGAGTCAGAAAGCTTCCTCTTCTGTGCTGATTGGGTCTTCCCCAAGATAAGATGCTGGCCTGAGTGGCACAGGAATGACAGAGTTGAAGTACTTATGTTCTTTTCCACAGAATACAGAGGTAACTGTTCCTAATTCATAAAAGGTACATCTTTTGAAGCAATTAATGAAAGGATGGGAATGTTATTAATTCTACTTGTTATTAATTGTAATGCAGATTTTGGAATAAAAGGATAAGCCCCAAGAAAGTTTGAAAGATCTCTAGCAGATTTAATCAATGCTTTAATTAATAATGAGCTAAGGCTATCTCACTGATCACAAAAGAGAAATGCACAGATCAAAAACAACCTGGAAATACAGATTTCATAGTGACTCTGATATTGTAGTGGATATATACTAGATATATGAGAGAGGCAAAACCTATTTGGTCAAGAGAGGGACCCGTCTGCATTGTATCATATTAATTTATTCAATTAATATGAACAATCATTCTGTCACAATTATGACAGTATGGAAGGGACAACCAAAAATTGTACTATGTGCAACACTGACAGAAAAAGAAAAATAGTATTATTAGTTCTTGTCCTACAGATTTTCTTTTCTATCCCACAGCTTTCCCCAAATATCTTTGTTTATAAAAAATAAGTTGATATGGCTAACATCAGCTTGAAAGAGCTTCTAGGAAATAGATTCACAGACTCTATGCCTTCATTCATTTATTTTTCCTCATTGTTGCACTTGCTTCATATATTTCTCATAGAGAAACCCATATTAACACTCCAATAATCAGCTGATTTTGTTTTTTTTTTTCTGTAGACAGCACACATATCAGCATATGCATAGTTATGAGAGTTGTCTCACTGAATTTTAGCCACCTAAATGTTAGGAGCCAGTTTAGCCAGGTTCATAATATATTTATTAATGATTTTGTTGCTGAGGAAGAAAGATAAATACCTCCAGAAAAATTTTCATCCCAGCTATGTCAGATGACCTACTTTAGGAGATGGTTATTTCTCTGTCCACTGATATGGAGAGAAATATCTGCCTCCAAAGGCAGGACATCTGACATAGTTGGGATGAAAATTCGTAGCTGGGATAAAATTCATAGTGGAGATTAAGATTCTCCATTGATATGGAAAGAATCTAGACAATCAGTTTAACTATACAAATCAACACAGTTGAAGCTGCATACTTTGTAACCTAGTAAATGACTGGTAATGAGCAGATGGTTATGTAGCTTATGTCCTTTGTCCTCGTGTCAGGGACACCAGCATCAGCTATAAGTTAGGTTGTGGTATAGATATTTATCTACTGTAGTTAAAAAAAGGACATCATATTGTTATCAGAGAGTAAGAATTTTCAGTTCATACTAATCTGTCTAAACTCTATGAACTTGGGTATGAACTCCTGGCTCTTATTAAGACAGCTGTTTGAAGTTTCACTGATGACTTCAGGGAAGCTAGGTTTCACAGCTAAAATTTTTATATCCAACACAAAGTATGTTCCCTCTGACCAAGGTATGACACAAAGAATGTATAAATTATTTCCCATTCCTGTCTTTGCTAAATAAGGTAACATTTTTTTCTCTATTTATATTGGAAAGAGTTATTGCCAATGACCAATACCTGAGGTGCATTTTTAAAATCTGTTCAGCAACACATTTAGTATCCATTGTGATGTTGACATATCTGGAAACCCATAGACTTAACAGAAGCTGTTAATTATGTCACTTTCAGTAGGTAAACTCTAGTAGCTGTTACTTCTTGAGTAAACAAACTTCAATCAACCATAAGCCTTTCAGGCCTCATTAAGGATCTTAAAAAAAAAAAAGTAAGAGAGTTGACTGTTTTGAAAGACACATTGACTTTGTAAATCTTTTAGTTATAAGACACATAAAACTTCAAACTGTAAGGCATTAATGTAATTAACTGGTGTTTTAAAGATATATACATTTAAATGCATATGAGGCAAAGTAAAACATTAATTTTCAGAGAAAAAATGTATCTACTGAAACCTGCCACAAACTCGTACCTGAGTAAAAGTTTTCATTTTTGCTAATATTTCAGTTTTTATTGCAGGTAATGTTTACCAATATTGATAAATCAATAATTTTAATCTGTAATTGTAATCCATAATTTTAAAAGAAACATATCAGCTTTGAAGTAGGCTTGGGTTAAATGTTGAGGTGGCTTGAGAACAGTATGACTTATGTTTGGTTTTAAACACAGAATCTGTTGAAAATTCAGAAGCTGAGTCTGGAAATTTCCTTAAATCTAACAATAAAAATGAAAAAAACAATAGACAAAAGCAAGCAAGCTATAAGCAGTTTTGCCTATAATTTTTGAAATGGCAGTAATTTTGTATATGGCATATACTTAGACAGTCTACCTTATTTCAAAAAAACATTTTTTAACTGATAGTTATTACTGAATCCATCCAATGTGGTTATAATTCATAGCAAGGCCTTCTGTTGCTTGGGGCCTATTAATAAGGCAAACACTCCAGGTTTTTGAACAGATTGTCTAGCAAAGTAGGCAACAGTACCCACCCTGTGGGAAAGGCAAGATACCTATATTACTCACCAAGCTAATGAAAAGACATTCTACTGAGCAGTACCTGAATAAGAAAATTAACAAAGTGAAATTGAGCAATGGATATTAAAATCATGTAACTAACTCAGTACAAGCCTTGGCAATGTTTTAGTCTTGGGACCATTAGGAAAAGGAAATAATTTCTCCTCTTAAAAATATGTAAATAGAGGTAATATGAAATATTAATATCTTCATTTGTTCTTAATCTGCAAGGTATTTCATACTGATGATAAACAGTATTTCCTTTGAGAAGTTGCACTGGATAGTCCTCTAGTAAATATTTTATTTTTATTTTGATACCTAGATAAGTATGTGCATTCTCTCAAATGCAGAGCTTATGTCTCTTATTCACAAATAGTAAGAGAATCATAGAATACCAGGTTGGAAGGGACCTCCAGGATCATCTGGTCTAACCTTTCTAGGCAAGAGCACAGTCTAGACAAGATGGCCCAGCACCCTGTCCAGCTGAGTCTTAAACGTGTCCAGTGTAGCAGAGTCAACCACTTCCTTGGGGAGATTATTGCAATGGTTGACTGTTCTCATTGTGAAAAATTTTCCTCTCGTGTCCAGTCGGAATCTTCCTGGGAGTAACTTGTACTCATATAATAAATTACGTCTTATGTTTGAATAGCAGGTATATTTTTCTAAGCATCTGGAACTAGAATTGCAAAGGTCATTAAACACATCTATATAATTAAAAGTTGTATATTTGTATGATATTTTCCAAGCAGTAACAACCAAGTGTAGAAATTAGTACATATATATTAGTTTATTTGAAACACATACTGTCATTTATGATAAGCATATAATAAAAACCATATCAAAATGGCATTTAGAACTCTGAAGAAAGATGAAAGACTAATTCAATCTGCTTGTATATACAGACCGTGTCTTTAACTGATGATTTTATGTCATTATCTCTGCATAGCCCCCTCCCTCTGTCAGTGCAGAGCGAGACAGAATAACACAAAATTGGAACTGGAGTAAATTTCAGATATTCATAGCTGTGAACCTGTGTGAATAGAAAACATTTCTCTAGAATGACTCTAGAGAAATTGCTAAATGCTCTCAAAGTGAAAACCAAAGTTGTAATTGGACCTGAGGGCGATATCTATAGTAACAGACAAAATGCAAGAGGGGATAGGCACAGCCAATTGTATGCAATTATCTATTTTGTTTCACATTTGGTATGCTGCCTAGAATGCCTACAGTCAGTGCAAATCAGCTTTCCCCTGCCTATTCCTACCCATGATCTGAGGGATAGCATGGCTCAAGGACTATTTCAGGGGACTTTAGGGACAAAGTACTCTTTTTGGAGGGAATAGAGAGTTTTAGCCATGTGAATACAAGTTGTGCTGCACCACTTGAGAGCCAATGAGCAAGACCTTGTCATTGTTTTTACGGGCATATGTGTGAGTCAATAAGAGTCTTGAAGTGAATTCAGTCATTCTTTTCCTTCTAGTAAGTACATGAAAAACACCAGAAGAACTTTCAATTTCTAAATCTAAGTTTAAGAAAATACAAAATGGTAAACGACACTTGGTAAACTTTGTAGACAGAGAAAATTCAGACCTGTTAGATGTGGTAAATGAACCAAATTACAAAGAAAATGTCTATCATATCCAAAGTATCTTTGAGGATTATTTACTTCAAGTTATTATTATCCTATTTTAGAGATTCAAAGACATTCTGAAGAGTCTGAAGCAAGCCAGGAAGACATTCAGAATTGCTGGACCCTACATTTGAGGCTTGGCTGTGCATCTGTTTTTTGGTCTTCTCAGTAACTTTCTAGGCTAAACTTATGCAAATGTCTTTTTTTTCTGTGTTGCTCAATTTTTTATTCCTCTAACTCCTTCAGCACTTTCTCACACACTGAGCACAGCAAGCTGCTTTCAGAGAAATATCCATCTCCTCAATTTTTCGGAGTCCTGTCTACCCAAATGTGCAGTGGCCATGGATAGGCAAACAGTCAGGTTTCTTTCCTCATAAATGCTGAAGAAAGCATGAAGTACTAGTGGGTATATTAGATGGTAAACAAAGAGAAAATAGATGGTACTATCACAATGCTATTAAAAAACATGATTTCTTTCCCCTAAAACCTCAATGCAGCATTAGAAGACTTAGAAAAAAATATTATCAAAGGCTAATCGTACAATTCACTTCTTGCCGTGGAGATAATTGAACAAATTTAAAGCATATCCAGATTACTAGGACTGCATGAACTGTGAGGATCAACTGAGGAAGTAAGGCTCATTCAGCCCAGACAAGAGGTGGCTTGAGGGGACCTAATAGCAGCCTTACAATACTTGAGAGTAGGTTACCGAGAAGGTGAAGCTAGAGTCTTTACTGATTTGCACAGCAGGACAAAGAGGGAAAAATGGTGATAAATTCAGACAGGTGAGGTTCTGAACAGGTATAAAGAAAAAAGATCACTATGAGGATAATTAAGCATACAAACAGGTTGCTCAGAGAGGCTGTGAAGTGTCCATCCTTGAAGGTTTTCTAGACTTGACACTACAAGAGCCCTGAAAAACCTGGTCTGAATTCAGCACTGACCTTCCTCTGAGCAGGAGTTAGAACTGGCTGACCAGCTGAGATTCCTTCCAGACTGAGTGATTTTTTGATTATTTATATGGATGAACAAAAGAATGAAGTAATATTCCCCTGTCTATTTAAAGGATGTTTGACACTCCAAAATTTACAATCTTTTCCAGAACAAAAGAGCACAAAAATAAGACCAGAAGAGATCTCTTTTTTTTTTCACTGTCTGGTCCTTTCTAACAGGCAACCCTGAAATGTTGTCATAAACTGATAATGTTCCATATGGAAGCCATTTTGCTTTTTTGGCATACCTACTTATCTTGAAAGTCTATCCTGGATGTGGATTCAGCTGATGATTTGAAATCAGCAGGACTGAAGAGCGGAGGTGTAGAAATTTCTTTTAATCAAAAATGCAAAAAGGTACCTGGAGCTTGCTCAAAGCAGAAGAAACAACAAAAAAAAAGTAGGTATGTCTGAACTGAAGTGGATGAACAACTTCCTCAAGAAAAGGAAATCAGATTTATAAAAGAGTAGGCATCTTCTAACTATATTTGCTGACTAAAATGTAAAAGGGAATATCTGTTTAGGGGAAGCCTGAAATCTGAGACAGCAAGGAAGGGTTAAAGAAGCGCTACCTAATGAAAACATTAACACTTACTTGGAATTATCCTAAACAATGTTGCTTTTTCTCCAAGTTTCAAGAAATAACGTGAAATTCCAAGGTCTTTACAACCTTTCACTTTGTAATCCTGGTATGAATAGTGACAGATTCACAAGCTGGATGACGCTGGTACGGACCGCTGGAGACTGGCTAATCCATCTGCCTTTCTCAGGGCAGGGTCACCTACAGCAGGTTGCTCAGGGACGTGTCCAGTTGAATTTTGAATATCTCCAGGGATATAATCTCCAAGTCTTCCTGGGAAATGTATTCCAGTGTTAGACCACATCACTGAAAAAAGTTTTCACTTATGATTAAATGGAATTTCTTGCATTTCAGTTTGTATTTCTTTTCCTGTCTCTGGGTACCACTGAGAAGAGCCTGCCTCCATCTTCTTTACTTTCCTCCATCAGGTGTTTGAGCACATGGATAAGATCCCCTTGAGCCCCCTTTTCTCCAGTCTGGAGAGTCACAACTTTCTCTGCATCTCCCTGAATGTCAGATGTTCCACATTCCCTTAGTCATTTAAGTGTCCTTAAGACCTTGCAGTATATAAATTTCCTAAGTAAATATCCTTGCCTTGCTTACAGCAACAAAACATATCAAGCTTAAAAAAATTGACATTCCTCTAAAATTGGTTCAAGTCTGAAATGTCACAATTGCTTTAAATGGAAAGAAGTTGTTGATGTTCCCAGAACCCTGCCTCCTTTTCTCCCACCCTGTAAATATTGCTCTGCATCTGTAAAATCTCACGAAACTTATACAAAATTCTTTCTTCCACTACTGAGACTAATACACTAAAACAAAGTACTGGAGACTTCTGACTGATAAAAATATAAAAGGTTTAAATGTGTTTTTCTTACATATATTAGCTTTCATAGAGTAATTTACTATTAGAAATGTAATTAGGAAGCACTGACAATTCCCTGAACTTTTGGTCCATATTATGCTCTAAGTCTATATTATGCCATTATGCAGCAAGTGCGGGACAACCGAGGGATCAGGCCCAGCCACCATGGGTTTATGAAAGGGAAATCCTGTTTCACTAACCTGGTCTCCTTCTATGACAAAGTGACCCACTTGGTGGATGAGGGGAAGGCTGTGGATGTTGACTACTTGGACTTTAGTAAGGCCTTTGACACAGTCTCCCACAGCATTCTCCTGGAGAAGCTGGTTGCTCACGGCTTGGATGGGTGCAATCTGCGCTGGGTTAAAAACTGGCTGGATGGCCGAGCCCAGAGAGTGGTGGTGAATGGAGTCAAATCCAGTTGGCGGCCGGTCACAAGTGGTGTTCCCCAGGGCTCAGTACTGGGGCCAGTCCTGTTCAATATCTTCATTGATGATCTGGTTGAGGGGATCGAGTGCACCCTCAGTAAGTTTGCAGACAACACCAAGTTGGGTGGGAGTGTTGATCTGCTGGAGGGTAGGAGGGCCCTGCAGAGGGACCTGGACAGGCTGGATTGATGGGCCGAGGCCAACTGTATGAGGTTCCACAAGGCTAAGTGCCGGGTCCTGCACTTGGGTCACAACAACCCCATGCAATGCTACAGGCTGGGAGAAGAGTGGCTGGAGAGCTGCCTGGCTGAAAAGGGTCTGTGAGTGTTGGTCGACAGCCGCCTGAACATGAGCCAGCAGTGTGCTCAGGTGGCCAAGAGGGCCAATGGCATCCTGGTTTGCATGAGGACTAGTGTGGCCAGCAGGACCAGGGAGGTGATAGTGACCCTGTACACGGCACTGGTGAGGCTGCACCTCGAGTACTGTGTTCAGTTTTGGGCCCCTCACTGCAAGAAGGACAGCGAGGTATTAGAGCGTGTCTAAAGAAGGGCAATGAAGGGTGAAGGGTCTGGAGGACAAGTCTTATGAGGAGCAGCTGAGGGAACTGGGGTTGTTTAGTCTGGAGAAGAGGAGGCTGAGGGGTGACCTTATTGCTCTCTCCAACTACCTGAAAGGAGGTTGTAGTGAGGTGGGTGTCAGTCTCTTCTCCCAAGTAACAAGTGATAGGACAAGAGGAAATGGCCTCAAGCTGTACCAGGGGAGGTTTAGGTTAGATATTAGGAAAAACTTCTTCCCCGAAAGGGTAGTCAGGCATTGGAACAGTCTGCCCAGGGAAGTGGTTGAGTCTCCATCTCTAGAGGTATTTAAAGAATGGCTAGATGTGGTGCTCGACGACATGGTATAGATGGACTTGGCAGTGCTACGTTAACGGTTGGACTTGATGATCTTAAGGGTCTTTTCCAACCTTGACGATTCTATGATTCTATATAAAAACGTCAGAGATTTTACTCTAATGTTGCTGCCTGGAGATACTATGTTTCCATATATGATTATTTGATTTTTGGTACATATACCCCTGAATATTTCAGTGCAGAAGAGGCAAAATGCACATATTTATGGGCAAGATCAGTTGACTCCATTTTTTTCCAGAGAAATGGGAGTGAAACTAGGGGCTTTCTTTAAGTGGGGAAGTGTGGCCTGACCAAAAGGTTCCTTCCAACCAAATTTTTTCTAAGATTTGATTAAATATGATTGCTGATTGTACAGATGAACTAAGCTTATATTGCCTCCATTAATCCTTCATACAACTAGTGACATATCTGCTAAAAATATTTGAAGAATACACTTAAGAAAGGATTTGTAATCATCATTTGGGTGAATTTTTATTCTATATACTAAAATGACACATACTGAACTTATCTTTATAAATTCATAGCCCCAACCTGTCTTTCTATAATAAACCCTGGCCACATTTACATTATTTTTCTTTAGAACTCTAGTTTAGGGCTTACTGTCCATTTTTGTAGACCAATAATCAGCCTCTGTCCTAAAGAGCTAACACATTAGGATTATGACAGGTGCAAGAATAATCAAGCATTGTAATAGTGGATATGTTTCAATATCAGAGTAGAATCATCATTTTCTGATATTATTACTTAATATTAACAAGAAAACATTATCTTTATTCCAATCAGAGAAAAATACTACCACTAAATGGATGTTGCACTTATTAATAAGATACTAAAAAGGAGTCACCAGATGGTGCTGTAACACCTAATTTTATTAAGTCCTTTGTCTGAACAAACAATAGTCTCTCTCTTCAGCCACAGGGAAAACTACATTCTTTGTAGTTCAATGATGCACTTCATTTTAGGGAGAGGTCTTGCAAGCAACTAAAATATGTGCTTTCTACCTTGGTTTCATTCACCAATCATTTTGGTTGAGAAAAGTAAATTTTATGTGTTTGGGCTGAGAATCCTAAACCAGATGAATTTTATGCATGCAATGTGTCTCTGTCAGAAGAAAAGTAGGTAGTGTAAAATTAACACCTTAGGTACATAAGGTAAACTGCTAATTTCATTCTCAAGATTGGCCATCCTTTGGCAGAAGACTAATAGTTTGCCCATGATATATATATATAAAAAAAAAGTCATCTTTCATCCCTCTTTAGTTATACAGCAAAGCAAACTTCTTAACTGGAGGACTTTGACACCAGTCTTGGACAGTTGCAAAAGGAACACTGAAACCTTCGATGAATTCCATAGGCTTCTGAATTTATGGCATCTGGCACTTCACACATTTTAGTCTATGTATCTAGATGGATTCAAACATAATGCAAAGCTGTCTATAAATATTCATTTTACATCTAAGATCTTTCTCAGTTCAGACACCTGTTGCCCAGTACCAATGATACATTCTGTTATGCTTGGGGTTGCTTTAAAGAGCAAGAAAACTTGCTTCTTTCAGTCTATGACTTTTAAAAAAATTACAGGCTTACTTTTAAGTAAGAAGGAATGGTAAAAAGCTTGAGATATGATCCACTCATTGACCTTAAAACTCTGTAGGCTTATACATTTTCCCTGTAAACACAGCCAGGGACTATTTGCTTAGATCTCTCTGTCTATTTCTACATCTTGGGTGAAAATTCCAGTAGTGGTTCCTCCCACAGTTCTTCAGTAACCAAAATACACTGAAAAGGAGTAAGAAAGGAACTATGGGACAATATTGTTTATCTGAAACCAAAAGGAGAACTGGAGCTTCATTCTTCTGTTTTAATTATATTTCCTCAGTCACTTCGTAGTTCCTTCACCTATTCCCCTTTGTACTCACTTACTCACCGCTTCATCTTGTATTTTTGCTGCCAGATCAGAGAAGAATGCTCGCCTCCTTCTTGTTTCAGTACACAAGAGGCAATGAAAAGCCTCCTTTTATCAGATGGAAAGAAATGTGAAATATTTTTTTTGCATTTGCCAGAAAATGAACATGGTGCTTTCTCCCTAAAACTTGCAACAAGGTCTTCTGACTTCTGATGCATGCTAAGAATAGACTGTGCAATAAATATTAAAGCCAGCATGGAAAACCATAGGAGAACACATGCAGCAGCTTTTATTACACTAAGTCTTAAAATAAATAGTTTATGCCACACTATTGTTTACAATAAATCATGTTCTGATTCTTTTTTAAAGCTTTTTAGGATTAGTTAGCTGATCAAATGCTGCCTCAGAATTTCCAGTCTGACATCCAGTTTGTCTTCAGATAAGAGGACTACACTATTCAGTTTAGGTCCTGTGTACCTTTGCATGCAAGAACTTACAAAAGTATGTGAGGATAAGAAACAAAACCACCCTACAAAACTTATGTTAAGTAAAAAAAGAAAGAAAAAATCAGGAAATATTGGAATAAAATAATAGAATATTGAGTGCTTTACTACAAATAAGATCTAATCTTTACTTCTGCATATTGCACTGCAGATAATTTCAGCCCTGATCTCTAATTTTTAATTGGTTCAAAACAAATGCTTTCAAAACACAATTAATTCTAATGTGAAACCTTCAAGACATCTCTTGGTTATTTGTTTCAATACTTAATTAGGCTAGCACTTAAAAATACATCTTTTATAGTATGAATTTATCTGTTTTAAACTTGATATACAGTCTAAGGTTGGAACACACAACTGGATGACTGTGACTACTGCATATTATGACAGCTATTTTTGTGTGTGTTATTAGCCTGTAGAATATCTGAGCAAAAAAAAAAGTGAATCAAGATCTCTTCAACGCTCTTCAAGCTAAAATAATACCTTTTACTACATTTGCCTCAGTTAACCTGCCAAAGCTTGACTATAACCAAGTAATATTACTGAAGTTAAGCTAAGGTATCAGGGCTATGCCTTTAAACAATCTTATTGGTTAATTCTTAAATTAATGACATATATGCATAGAGTAGAAGAATAGGTACTTGGGAGCTCTACGTTCAGTGTTATAGATCAAAGGTCTGATGCCATCCAAAATTATCTGCAGATCCCCAGAATTTCACAGAAATTCTCCACAATGTTAACCATGTTGAAAACAGGTAATCTTTGGTTTGTCATTTTCAATTTCCCAAGCAGTAATTCTCACATTCTATTAAATAGCTATTCTCCATTAATGAGCTCTAAGAAGGATCAGACATGTTTCTCTATGGTTATTGTTTTAGCACTAGATGGTTGTATTTATGTCACAAGCACAGATGCTTTTTGTTAATCAGCAGAAGGTTTAGTTCCATTAGAACTTTCATACCCACTTATCACATGAGGTGTAGAAGAAATAGCCATCTGTATAAATTTGAAAACTTTTTTGAGAGACCAAATTACTAATTTATACATTTACAGAAGTCTATTTTTTATCCCTTGGCTAATCTGTTTAGACCTGCATTCAGCATATCAGTGCATTTACATTTTTACCATTCAGGAAATCAAATATTTTGGTTAGGCTCCATTTGTTCTGAATAAAGTTCTGTACGCTGGCGTTCAGTCATATATTTTCTAGCATTATATCAACATTATACAATAAATCTCGTAAGGTCAGAAAATAATCAGAGTTTTTTGTTTTATTTTTTACATTTTCAATCTAAAATTATCAACATGACATTAATACATATTCTCTTTTGAGATATGATGATGATGCTAGTTTATAGTGTGATTGTACAATACTGTTATGTGTGTATTGGTCTATCAATCAAACTAGGAAGGTGATGCAATTTAGAAAAGCGTTAAAGAGGTAAAACTTGGTGAAAAATACATTATCAGTGTTCCACAGCTGTTCCACAAACTCAAATCTTATTCTTACAGTTAGCAAATAAGTAAATAAAAAAGGTTGTAGTAAATTTAATGTTTCACTTTTAAGAAATCCAGTAATATGTTTCTCTACAAGAACTTATAAAAAATCTTGAAAGGATTTGTCTGCACATGAAAGTACTATGTTGTATCAATCTCCTAAATGCTATGTTGTATAAATCTCCAAAAACCAATTATACTTGGAAGGATTATTTCTAACAGTTGTGTTTGGGAACCACGTCAGTCTGGGACCCCAGAATTAGTCCAAATATACAGCCACAGTCTTTCAAAGTACAGAAGATACAGAAGAATCATCAAACCTTATCTAGTACCTCATGGTCTTCATCAGTATTTTTAAAGTCAATTCCTCATATTTTCATTTACCACTTGAAGACCTGAATTTGTGGATGTCAAATCATTTTGAATTAGTCCTCTAGGATGTGATTCACCTCAGAACATGTCCTAATGAGTCTAAGCCTAGGCTTACTCTCCTGAAAACACACAGTCAGACAAACGTCAAGGGAAGGTTCTTCAGTTCTATCTTAAACAGGGCAGGCACATTACTTATTACTAAATCAAGATGATTATTTTGCACAGTTTGCATGGGCAATATTTCTCCCATCAAGGCCATATTTAGAGGCAAGTTGTGTTTAGTACCTGACGTATTTCTTTATTGCTTCATTCTACCTCCTTCTTTAGATGAAGACAGATAAATTTGATTTTTACTGCCACTGTGATCTAAGAATATTAATGATGAACTTGGGACTAAGAAGCTGCAAAGATGCAGCAATATCACACATGCAAACATTCAGAATGAATCTGGTCACTTAAATACGGAAGTATGACTTGTCATGCTGAATTACTACAAATGAAACATGATTGATTGATTATACCCTGTCATAAGAGGTTCCCTCAGAGCAAAGGAATTAATTTAGACAAATACAAGGTAATAATACACTTAGAAAAATGTAATATCAGTGGGATGTGCAAAACTGGTGAGTTCTGGTTAGGAAATTGATAGCACTGCAGATTTCACAGCTGCATGATATTGCACAAAATGTTTTCTGTATATAAATAGGTGGCTCATGCAGCAGAGAAAGTCCTAGTAACATTTAACCCTGAGGTAAAGTTTGTGATTATCATCTTAAAATTTGGTAAGAGTAAAAATAAAATAAAATAAAATAAAATAAAATAAAATAAAATAAAATAAAATAAAATAAAATAAAATAAAATAAAATACGCCCCCCAAACTTATAAACTGGGATACATTAATGCCCTTTTATATCTACCAGAAAAGGATGACAAAGCCAAAATTTATTGTTTATCGACTGAAATGCAATAAACGTCTGTGAATGAGGTAAGGAATAATTTAAACATTACAAATCAGTGAGAAGATCAGTATGAAACAGTCTACAAAGTGCAAGAACATATGCTAGAGACTCCAACTGATTCTCTGAATGATTCTCAATTAGAGTGGGTTCAATTTGCCAGAAAAGGCGTAACACTGGAGGCCCAACTACAGAGAATTTGAGTGCAGACATAAGAAAATGACCAAATTTGTTCCATTTTCAATATTTTTTCCTGTCTTTCTCAAAATCCTTTACAGATTGTCATTATTATTTGAGTAATACAGTAGTAGTAGTAGTTCAAGGTGGGAGTCATTTCACCTCTCCAAGACTTTTAACTTATACTTAAAGATTTTTGACTATTAATGCATCTATATCATTAAGATACTGAAAGAGGACTTTAGGCAGTAAAACCTCAGCCTCTTCTCCAGGCTCAACTTCTGTGTATGCTAATTATACAGATTTAGATGCATAAAGATCCTCCTTGTTGTTTTAAATACCATCTCACACATTGGCAAGATTCACCTCCTTGACTAAATGTGTCTAATATCCTTTCAGACATTACATAATCATTCCTTTCATGGCAGCTCCCTGTAATTTCTAGAAGGCTCTTAAATTTAAATTGACTCCAGATAGTAACTGCCTTTCTCAAGCAGTTCACATCTGAAAGGTGATGAATAAGCACGGGGAGCCATGCAGGGGTGCTGTTTCTATTCCATGCCAAAAAAAACCTGTCTCTGTCTTAAGAGCACCCATACCAAGGCCAGTATTGGAATGTGGTGCTCACTGTTTTGCTTGCATAACCATTACACAGCTGGCTGACTGTCATGGCTTTGTTCTGGAAAACAGTATGCTATGCTTTATTTTCACCCAAAAGTTTATGGAAGCATATTCTTCTTTACCGGCTACCATTGGTTCTGGGATCTCATAATTCATGTTTGCAATGTAGTTATCATAAGAAGTTCGCCTGTGGATATGGGGAGGGGAAGAGGATGTAGCAGGCAACAGGTAAGAGTAATGTTTAGGCTGGAGTCTTCTCAGCCTTTCATTCTTGGGTTAGCAGTCTAAATTTTTTTTGCTGGGAAATATAAAGGTTTTGCATAAAAGTTGTATCTCAAATAGAAGACTGCTGTATATTTTGGAGTAATTATAATTTGTCCGATTAGCTTAGAGAGCCTGAGTGAATCAGTCTTAAATAAGGTTGTGGTTTATCCCATCTAAATGTAACTATGAAATTAAGTTTCTAGTCTAAACAAACCATCTAAGATCATCGATGGAAGGAGACAGGCAGTTTAAGGTGGTCTTCAATGAAAATGTCTAAATACAGACAGATGCAAATACCTTCCTACTTCCCCTCAACAGCTTATTATCTGGTAAGGCTGTTAGCTAATTTAGCTGGAGTGAAGCTCCCAGCAGAAGATATTCATGGCACTGCTCTCTCCTCAGTAGCTATATAGGGGGATGAGGCACTTAAGAATGACTGGTTTACCAGGCTTCAGTGTTGGAGCAATTCCATCAGAGCCACAGTATAATTAAATCCCAGTGGGTAAAGTTAGGTCTGGGAATTGGGAGAACTGAAACATTATTTTCAGCATCTTCCATATATTATGTATTTCACGTAGAACAAACCATGTCTCTATTTTCTGACATCCCATTAATAAAGAACAAGTCTTGTGCAAGCTCACTGGTCACCACTACTCTAAGGACTGTTTTGCCATCCCTACTTTACAAGTTTTTCCTGTACTTTTGCTGTATTAATTTGGTTGCAGCTTTCTACATTGAATCCTATTATCCTGTTTTAATTTTTTCAACACTAGTTGTCAGCAGGAAGCGTGCAATAACTAGTGAAAAAAACAAAGGATTTAAAATACATACATTACATTTAAGAAAGATACATTAAATTTAAGGAAGATGAGGCCATTATATCATATTAAATACTATCATCCAATTAATTAATTTTGCCTGGTTATTCTTACACTGAAGGCAGTAACTTTTGTTTTACTAAAGTTTATACTTGGTAAGAACATCACAGTAGGATAATACCACCACAGTAAGACTCATTATGAGGATGCTGTGCAGCCTGGGGGCTGCCTGGGGGGTGGGAGTTGGGGAACTCCCCAATGTCTGGCAGCCAGGGCTCATCCCACCCCCAGGAACAGGGCAGCTGGGGGGCACTGGGGAAGCCCCAGCCCCGGGCATCAAGCACCTCACTGGGGATGGGTCAAGGCGAGGCTGAGACATAGGCCCGCAGGTGGGCCTAGCTCGGTGGGGCTCATGGCTGGGCAGGGCAGGGCTGTGGGGAGCCAGAGACTGGCCTTGCTGCGGTGTCACTGGGGCAGCAGCTGATGGCCCCAGGGGGCTGACATGGGGTCCTGGACCATGGCCAGGGTGGGAGGAGTCCCAGGGAGGCTGGTCAGGGACAGTCAGGCCCATTAATGCCCTCTGGGCCCTGACAGTGATATTAATTCTGTAGAGACCTAACTTTTTGTCTCATGTAGGGGTCTATACACCTGGTGTAGATCTGAAAGCTTCCTGTATAGTAACTATCTGGTTAAAACAGCCAATGGCAGTTATTTAGTCTACTCTAAAGCAAACAAATGGCATAAAGCTTTAAGCTAAAGAATTGCACAGGTGTTCATGTTATTTGAAATGCTCTGGGACACTGTTTCTGGTCCAGCACTGCAGTTCCAGATGGCAAATGTCTCCTCTAAGTCCTTGCATCATTTGCCCTACCCATTTGGGTCTCTTGAACCTTCCAGGCACCGCATGTGGCAACTGAAGCCCACCCTTACATAAAAGAACCAAATCCCTACAGACTCTGCTGTCCATATTGGCTAGATGTCCCTTGACTACATGTAAACATGCAGCTTATGTGTTAATGCCTGGACATTGATTCAGTTGCCTAAACATAGCTGTTTAGTGTCATTTGAAATGAACTATGGTTTAGTGGTGGACTTGGCAGTGACAGGTTAACGGTTGGACTCGATGATCTTAAGGGTCTTTTCCAACCTTAATGATTCTATGATTCTATGATCCTACGATCTAAGACTTCCATATGGGTTTAGTGGCTATAACACAGGGAGACCAACACCCTTCTGCAGTGGAACCAAAAGCCAAATAATTTGTACCAGAGTGCTTCAAAGGATTACTTTCTTCAGCTGCTACTGAGGCCTTAAAAAGTTATAGATAATATTGTAATTATACCCATTAAAATACTTTCCTTATTTGACTCAGGGCAGCATTACTGAGCCATTAAAATTCCCAGATCTTTTGGTATAACTGCCATATAATCTGTTGTTTCCTAGACTGTATTTGTGGAGATGATTATTTGTACCTAATTGTAGGACTTCGGACACAGTCTTAAAAGATGTCATCTTATTTTATCACACTGCTTTTCCAATTTCTTAGGGAAATTTTCACTTCTAATCTTGTCTTCCTATTGCATTGTCCAAATCATTATTAAGAAGTAGCATTCGCTGCTGAGTAGAGCCCTACAAAACCTAATACGATACATGTGTTAAGTCCCGGTCTGATTGTCAGGCTCGGGGAAGGTTTGTCATGATCCCAAGGGCGAAATTAAGACACAAACGAGGTCATATGCCGACAATCAGATGTTTTATTGGGTAAATATAAAAGAGTAAAGAGATAGGAAAGGCAGGAAATATTAGGAGGAAATTAAGCAAGCATTCAGAGAGATAAGCAAAGGATAGTCACCACCATGGATCCAGCAGCGTCCCGTTGGTCCTCAGTCTTCAGTTTTTCAGTGGTGGATGGCCACACTCAGGTTTCGTTGTGCCGTCTTTTATCTGGTGCTGGAGAGGGAGTTTGCCCTCTCCTTTCCGTTTGGTTACTCAGGGCAACATCACGTACCCAACACATGCACATCTAATATATTGTTGGTGGGCAAGCGGCCTGACCTGGAAGCCAGTTGGTGTCTTATTCTTGGTGGCGCCTGATAAGCCAAAGAATGGCCTGCTGCTTCAGCAAGTTTGCACAAGTTTCCTTGCCAGATGGTGGTACTTGATAAGCCAAAGGATGGTCTGCCCTCGGGTCTTATCAGACAAAAGAGTGGTCTGCTGTCCGGTCTTATCAGATAGACACACACAAGCAAGCTTTGAGACAATTGTTCTTAACACTTCAGTCTTTTACAACATCTTAGCTATTTGGCAAGGTTCGTTAATAATAACTCACATAAAAAGCTTTTGTAAAATCAAGATATGGGAAATCTACAGTTTCTCCTCTGTCTACAAGGTTTGCTACCTTGTCAGAGAAAAAAAAAAAAAGGCAATTGTTTGACAGGAATTGTTCTTAACATGTTGCTGTTATTTACCTCCTTGTTATCTTCTGTGTAGTTACAAACATTTTATTTGATTATTTGATTATTTGTTCTGATATTTTTCTGGAAAATAGAGGTGACTAGCTGGTCAATATTTATTCCCTTCTCACCTGTTTCCCCACTCTTTTCCATTTCAAAGACAGGTACCTTGTCTTTTTGTTTTGTTTTGTGTTCTTAGTCTTTAGGTTGTCGTCCATCCTTCATGAGTTCTCAAAGATAAATGCTAACAGCATATCTCTAAAGCAGACATTCAGCAAAAGCCCTTAAGTATTATGATTCTGTCCTGGTTTTGGCTGGTATAGAGCTAATTTTTTTCCTAGTAGCTGGCATAGTGCTGTGTTTTGGATTTACTATGAGACTAACATTGGTAACACACTGATGTTTTAGTTGTTGCTAAGTAGTGCTTACAGTAGTCAAGGACTTTTTCAGCTTTCCATGCTCTGCCAGGTGCACAAGAAGCTGGGAGGGGCACAGCCAAGACAGCTGATCCAAACTGGCCAAAGGGATATTCCATACCATATGATGTCATGCTTAGTATATAAACTGGGGGGAGTTGGCCCGGGAGCAGTGATCGTTGCTCGGGGACTGTCTGGGTATCAGTTGGCGAGTGGTGAGCAGTTGTCTCTCTTGTTTTTCCTGGGTTTTGTTTCTCTCTCTCTCTCACTGTTTTCCTTTTCATTACAATTTTTTATTCTTATTATTGTTGTTGTTATTGTTCCTGTTGTTATTATTATTTTTCAATTATGAAACTGTTCTTACCTCAGCCCACAAGCTTTCTTACTTTTGCTCTTCCAATTCTCTCCCCCATCCCACTGCGGGGGCAGGGTGAGCGAATGGCTGTGAAGTGCTTGGTTTCTGACTGGCGCTAAACCATAGCAGGTTCATATTGTTGCATTACCTAAGACTTAGAAACCTTGTTACAAGAATGAAATTCAAAGTAATGAGATAAACATCTAAAGGGTGACATTTGTAGAAGAGCAGAAATGGAATTCACAGCAGTTAGCATCCTCAATGCCAGGTATATATACTATACAAAGAAATGGGTTTATTTACAATCTTTGCTATTGCAAGATCCCCAGTCTTGTTATTTAGGAACCCAGGTTAATCTGGATTCACAAGCTGAAATGCCCTGTAAAGGTATAAACATGAATAATAATAAGAATAAAGCCTCTTTCCTTTCCCAGGCAAGTGAGCTAATGTCTAAATTATTAAACAAAGAAAGTACCAGTAGCTTTAGGCAATAGAATAAGCACAGTCTAAACATTACTTGAAACTTGTGCATTTCTGAGAACTTAAAAAAAAAAGAATACTTTCTTCCTGAATCTTTAAGGTCTCTTCAATATCATGTCTCAGTTTATTTTCTTGTTCTTACCTGACTCCTTACCTCTTCAGAGCTGGTATGAGTTGTGTTGGTTATCTGGCTATCACTGGCAATTTTACTGAAAAAGTTCAGTCTTGGTATTGTTTGCTGAGGAATTTCTCTGCAGAATGACTGTAAAAATTATTTTCCTCTTTCTTCTTATATAGTTAAATAGGGTTTTCTTAGTAACAGTGCTGACTGTACATTATTTCATGCATTAGCCTATTGATTTTCAACCTACAGGTTTGTTCTACTGTTTTACATTTGTTCTCTGTCATCTGACCTAGTTGCCATTTTTGGTATACTTGTTTAAGTTCAGGCTAGTGAAGGACTCATGATTATGAGAAATATTCTTCTCCTTTATTTACTGTCTTTCTCCCACACACATCTGAATTTCCATTTTGAAATTATCTGGCTTTAGGATCCAGCAATTACATAAAATGCAAAAGAAATATTATAAACCATAGTAATATCTGCAGTAATAAATATTTTCAAACTATATTACTCTGTGCAGTGTATGTGCCAGGTGTGGAGAAAGGCCACAGTGAATAGCTAAGAAAATATTCATTGGTTTATGGAAAAATATGAAAATAAAAGAAATTATAGAGATATAGCACTATAGTAGTGATGCAGGCCAGAAATTTTATATCAGTTCCCTTTAATGAGGTAAATTGTCTTATTTTTGAACTGGCTCATACTTAAAGTCAGAGAATCATTGAATCATTTAGGTTGGAAAAGACCTTTAAGATCATCAAGTCCAACTGTTAACCTACCACTGCCAGGTTCACCACTAAACCATGTCCTCAAGCGCCACGTCTACATGTCTTTTAAATACCTCTAGGAATGGAGACTCAACCACTTCCCTGGGCAGCCTGTTCCAATGCCTGACTACACTTTCAGTGAAGAAGCTTTTGCTAATATCCAACCTAAACTTCCCCTGGCGCAGCTTGAGGCCGTTTCCTCTCGTCTTATTGCATGTTGCTAGGGAGAAGAGACTGACCCCCAACTCACTACAACCTCCTTTCAGGTAGCTGTAGAGAGGGATGAGGTCTCCCCTCAGCCTCCTTTTTTCCAGGATAAACAACCCCCGTTCTCTCAGCCGCTCCTCATAAGACTTGTGCTCTAGACCCTTCATCAGCTTCAGTGCCCTTCTTTGGACATGCTCCAGCACCTCCATGTCCTTCTTCTAGTGAAGGACCCAAAGCTGAACAAAGTGTTTGAGTTGTGGCTTCATCAGTGCTGAGTAGAGGGGGGCAATCACTTCCCTAGTCCTGCTGGCCACGCTATTCCTGATACAAGCCAGGATGCCATTGGCCCTCTCGGCCACCCGAGCACATTGCTGGCTCGTGTTCACCTGGCTGTTGACAAACATCCCCAGGTCCTTTTCCGCTGGGCAGCTTTCCAGCCACTCTTCCCGAAGCCTGTAGCGTAGCATGGGGTTGTTGTGACCCAACTGCAGGACCCGGCACTTAGCCATGTTGAACACCATGCAAGTGGCCTCAGCCCATGGATTCAGCCTGTCCAGATCCCTCTGTACAACCTTTCTACCCTCCAGCAGATCAACACTCCCACCCAACTTGGTGTCATCTGCAAACTTACTGAGGGTGCACTCAATTCCCTCATCCCGATCATTCATAAAGAAATTAAACAGAACTGGCCCCAGTACTGAGCCCTGGGGAACACCACTTGTGCCTGACCATCAACTGGATTTAACTCCTTTTACCACAACACTTTGGGCCAAACCTCCAGCCAGTTTTTTACCCAGAGAAGCATATGCCTTTCTAAGCCATGAACAGCCAGTTTCTCCAGGAGAATGCTGTGGGAAAGTTTCAAAGGCCTTACTAAATTCCAGGTAGACAACATCCATGGCCTTTCCCTCATCCACTAAGCGGGTCACCTTGTCATAGAAGGAGATCAGTTTGTCAAGCAGGACCTTGTTACTTGTTAGACTGAATGTTTATCAGGCATTACAATGGTTATAGAGGTAGCTATCTTTATTCTAGAACACTTATTTGTGTCTGTTCCTGTGTTTAATTCCTGTTGTTTAACACTTACAACCTATGACTCTAGCTCTTAGCTCTCTTTGAGCTCTTCCCTTTAATCCCTGATCAGGTTTGAATTCTCTGTTCTTGACATTGTCTCCTGACTTTGGACTTACTTTTTCATACATCTCCAGAGTCTGTGTTATTCCCTGAGTTTTCCCCTGTTTCTCAATATTCTGCTGGACTTCTTACAGCTCCAGAGCTACTAAATATCTATACAATTTTGTGAGGGCTATGAGGGGTACTAAATCCTATTTTTTATTAATAGCCACATCAAAAAAGGTCTACTTTCACAATTTTAAATATTGGGATTTTGTTTCCATATTGTGGTGTCACTGAACAGCAATAACCACTAGATTCTCTTGTACTATTTTTGTGTGCCATTTTTCACAATATTACACTAAACTTCTTTAGATCATGACTTTCATAAAATGTCTTCCATATATTTGTGAGTATTTTATTTTCTGTTCAACACTACAGAAAACATTGATAAGTTCATTAAATCTTTATCTGTGAAAAGAAAAATGTATAACAGGAATAACTCTTCTCTGTGGATACAGTGTAAATAATTTGAATTTGATTTCATTCCAGTCAACGACCAGCAGTTGGATTCATTTTTGTGTTGTGAATTCATTTCTGTATTGCAGGCAACAGAATTTCAGTGTGGCTTACGTGTAGCAGTGATCATAACTTGTAAAGTTCCTGTTATACTCGGCAGTATAACAGCCTATTGATTCATCCTAACAATAGGTATCCAGTGCCACAGGAGATAGCCTAGTGTATCTGTGACATCCATATGTGATTGACAGAAACTGCATAGGACCTATATGAGACTTGTGTCACAGTGGATAGGAAATTGAAAACCCATCGGGGTGTCTCTAGACATGACAATTAACTGACCCTTAGTTCACATGAGAATGTCCGTCTTTAGACTCCTAAATGTAGGCACCTACACCCTGATCCTACCAAGATGTGAGTAGAAGTATGTGTGTTCCTTCTCCTAATCCTCAGCTAATACCATCTTCCTCTGGTAAAGCCTATATGACAGAAATACAGAACCTCAGAAACTCTGTAATATTTACTGATGCTTCTTCTTATTGCTTGTAGAAGCCATTCGATTAATACAAAGAATCATAGAACACCTTTCAATTGCCAAAACGTAGGTATCTAGTGTCCTTTTGTATGCTCTGGCATACCTTACCTAGCTTGTGGTGTTCCAGGAAGTTTTGGGTTTCCTATAAAGCCTACACCATATCTGCTGGCCCAGTATTTTTGAAACTCCAGCAAGACCATATCAAATAAAAGCAGGTGCCTATGTTTAGACAACTGGACTGAACCTCAGTGAGACTTACATTCACTTAGCAACCCTCCAATGTATTCAGAACTAGTGTTCAGAAGTCCTGTTTGTACTTACAGGCAGCAGCTGCAAAGGCAACTTGGGAACTATAAGTTAAAATGGCTTAGTGAGAAGGGAATTGGGCTAAACCTCTCAAAGTAGATGGAATAATGAAACCTGACCTGCTATCCCAAATCAAATCAGTGCACAAATAAATTTAGTAGTTGCCAATATCTGAGACGTCAAGGACAGCTGAAAATCTTCCTGCCACCCATACAGTTGGATAACTGCTGCACTATATAGAAAAAGAAAACACATCTTCCCTGGTCATCACAATAAGGTGTTTAGCTTTTGAGAGGTGTGAAAACACCCCTTATTTTTTAACTTGCTTTGGTATATTTTTGGTTCATGTCAGTTATAAAATCATTCACTGTTTTTCACAAACTGGGATTCTCTACTCAGTTGTATAAATTTCATAACCGTTTTAAGTAGCTTTTGTGGAATGCTTCATGAAAGAAATAATTGCTATTTTCATCTCTGGTTTACAGCTAAAGAAAGTAAAACATTGACATTTGCCAAACTCAGGCAACAAACAATGGAATTCTAGAAATAAAATTTGAACATTCTGAACATTTGCCCAACATAAATTCTAACTGTCACAATGATATTCTTATAATGCTTCATCTATCAAAATTTCTCTGTTTAAAGATCAGAAAAATGGAAGAAATTAAGAGCTTCTAATATTTCTTTTAAAATCTTAAATGTCAGTATTTAAAATTATTAAATTCTTCCATTTTTCCTATTAAACTACAACATTACATTTTGATTTAAACTTATTGCTGTTTAATTTAGTGGTAGTATCATAAGCCATCATGGATGTTTTTTCAAAATCACTCTTCTCTTGGGTATATATGAAAGTGATGCAACCCTATTTACACACAAAAAAAAATAGTGTCTAATTCAGTATTGAAACAAATGAACAGGGAGATGGAAATGCATCTGCTGATCTGCCTAAAATCCTCATCCAAGTTATTCAGTATAACTAAGATTCTTTTTTTTTTTTAATGATTGGCTTAACACTCATACATTCTGTCTGTATAGTAACCTTATCCTGGCTTATAATAACTGTCTGGTGGTACTGCCCCATTTTCTGTGTTGAAATGTTGACTGCAGTTTGACCTCTAGCAAGCAGTAATAGAGCAAATTGCCTGTTTTCTCTACTGGAGAAGTTTGGAGTCACTTGGAGAAAGGTGATTCAGACTCAGTATGTTATCAGAAAATTTAAGTTTATTGTCTCTAATTCTTCTGTGAAATATTTCCTCAAATACTGAAATAATCTTAGATTTATTTTCCTTCTTATATCCATCATTTAGATTCATAGACTGAAATTTCCAAAGGTTAGGATAATCTAATACTGTTACCACTGTGATTAGAGGTTAGTTTGATTGAGAGAAACAGAGGATAGGGAGGAAGTTTTAGAGATCTGTTCAAGTTCACAATAAATTGTAAAAAGAACTGTTGCTCACAGCTACTGTTTGATTCAGCTGCTTTTGTGCAAACAGAAGAATAAATAATTTTGGCCAGTGTCATTGCTTATTTTGAAGGATGTAGAGAAAAAAAGTCTTATTTGAAGAAAGAAGAGAGCACAAAAGATACAACTTATTGAATAAAAATAAAGAAGCAAACATCCTAAAACTTTGAAACACAGACTGAAAGAAAGATGAAGATTTACTTGGAAGCATGGGATGAGTGACTATTCTTATTTCTGTACACTAAGTCATTACCTGAAAAAAATAATTTTGGCCTGGAAACATATTCTATCCTTCTACCATTTCTTTCATTATTATGAAGGCTGGTATTTCATGGTCAAATTTTATGCAACTCATTGTGTGTTCATAGCAATACACATCCGGCTTTCCTTACATTCTTAAATTTGATCCATTCTTAATGTTCTGGATACATTGGCTTTTGCAATTTCTAAAAGGTTAACTTTTTCAGTTTCTCAAAATTGCTTACAGCAACTCATGCTGTGTCTGGCCTGTACTTAATATTAATTTGTTGCACACAAAATCAACTATTCATGTGACCTTCAGGGTTTAGTCAGTTTTCAACTCAGTGGTTGACAGTAAGAAGAACTTCCATCTAAACAAAAGCTTTTAGATAATTTCGTGTTGGGTAAATGGCAGGTGATTCCTATAAGAGGGAGAAGTATAGGCCTATTGGAAAATATTCCTGAAATGGCCTCCATTAAATGCGGAGCTATTTAATTAAATCTTCTAAAGGCTTTAAATGACAAGCATTTATATGCTTATTAATAAGACTAAAATCAGTTTTTCATTTAAACTTAGGAGAAGGAGAAGTGGTTTCTGGGAAAACAAACGAAGAATATATATTATTAAATCTATTCTCTCCAAAGTTTGGATGGACAGAGACAGGAAAGGAAAAAAAAAAAGGAAAAATAATCAAAGCAATATTAATTGAGGAGATATTAAAGGGCTTCAAAATTATATGTATGGTTTATAGACAACAGACCAAGACTTACTTTTGTATAGGCTTACAGCTTTAGTGTTAATAGTGAACGTCATTAGTATTTAATAGCATGATGACTTTAAAGGATTTAGGTCAGCTTCTAATATGTGTTTACAATAGCAAAATTGTCATAACAAATAAAACTGTTAAACTAAAGCTAACATTTCAACGAATGAGACAAAACCTCTAGGGCAGACTTAAGATCTTTGTTAAAATTGAAGATACTTGCACAGCTACTCTTTGTGGTGCATATACTCTGAGAATAAACAATAGCATTCCAGATCTGTCTTTGCATACAACTAATAGGAAGAGCTAATAGAAAATTTTGCCAAGTTTTTACGTTAGAAAAGGATGATACTTTTTATTACTTGCAATGTTATGAAAACCATTTCTCTCTTATAATAGTGTTTTAGGTACTGAAATAAAATATCAGTACTTCAGAATATTTTGGAATTTAATTCAAAATTTGATGTTTTAATTAAATTTTGAAATTATTTCTATAATAGTTAATGATTTGTTGGTAGTGATTCTAGTGCAGTAGCTTCAAACTTTGGTGGGTCATAGGAGCTGAAATATAGTCTATACATGTATAATTTTGTGTTTAAGTGATCAAAGGCAACTTCCAGTCAGATCAGATTGAAACAAGGTATCTTATTTTCTAGATCAAACTATGTCTGTACTGTAATAAGAATATTTATTTTGGCTTCAAATAAGAATTACATCAAATGGCAGTTTGTTGAAGTTACCTGCAAAAATGGCATTCCTGTGTTTTGATCATCTATTCAACAATAAACTAAGAGTATAAATACACACATGCAAAACCAACAGGCATCCTGCATGAACAGCTTTTCAGTTTATTAGATTAAAGTAATAGAAACCTTCTTCTAAGATTCTACTGGCCAAAATGGTTTGAAATTCTGGTAGCAGAGCAATCTATGGAGAAAGTATTATATAGAGGACATGCTAGAGCATTTACCTATGTCTAAAATGAAAAATGAAATGGTCTAGGGAGTGTTCTCTGAACTTGAGACACACCAGCACATCATGTCTTTGTTCAACTAAGCTCTCTTATTTACCTGTCCTGCCCCACAACTGGGCACAGATACACACTCTGACTGTTAGGAGTGGTCCATGGCTTGTGCTAACCTCTGAATTGTCCTCAGCTGTTCATCTAGGAAGTTATTTGGCCTGATCAAAACTGGGACAGGGATCACTCTAACAATATAATAGTACAGATAATCATGTTCCCATGATTCTCACAATTAATATTCCCTGGCACAGTTTGGTTTATAAATATAAATGTAAATATTGACAATTGCTTGATAGATGGTTTATCTTAAGCATTAACTATTTTTGCAAATTCTGAATTCCTACATGTTTCTTCCACCACGGTTCCATTCCCTATGGTAAATGCAAAGATGTCTTCACAAATGCAAAGATGACATTCAGTCCCTAAGTCATTGCTGAGTTCCAGAAAGTATATTTCCATTTAAGTGCTCAGGACTACAGCATGTAGGGTTATGTTTGGGTACATGAATATGCCTAAGGCAGAGAGGTAAACAGCAAGGACAGGGAGGAAGACACTTAATTGTAGTTTGAAACAACCTGGAACTTGGAATGCTCAAATTCACTCCAGGCTGGAGTAACTCTTCAGTGGAGGAACTGGATATTATACAATTCTCTCAATATTAATCACTGCAAAGGGGCTTTTGTAGGGAAAGTGGTGAACAACTTACTGCAGGGATTGGTCATCCAAGCATTATATGTCCCTCTGAGATCAACACAAATATGTTAGGGGTGATGTTTCAAGATTAGATTCAAAACTGTATCCAAACTCAACAGCTGGCCATTCTGTCTATAATAAAATGAACTAAACCCATATATTTTGGCTTGTTCAAAATCTGAATCCACATGTTGTTATTCTGGCTCTCCTCTGATTTCCAAATAATCTATTTGGATATCATTACAAGGCAGGAGATTCCCATAAAAGTTGGTCAGTTGCTCTCCCTTTTCTAAGCTTAATGCTTCTTTTCTATTGCTCTATATAAAAACTTTGGGAGCTCAGATGATCCCCAGCATATCACAAAACACCTGCACCACTGTTGATCCAGACTGGTGAATTAACTGCATGGTACTATGCATGACTGCAAGACTAACACAAATCAATGGATGAAAAGAAACATTATACAGGTATCTGCCTCTGAGAGGGTATATAGACAGATATTTTAAAATCTGGGGTATTGTAATACACTGTGAAGTGCAAAAAATGGGCATCTGGGTGTTTTTTTTTTAAATCTTTCCAAGATCAGCATCATTTTAATGGGTGGAGACACTTCACTGCTAATTCTTCGTATGCTATCTTAAACAAACTTAAATGTTATGTGGGGCTGTGGTGTCAGAAAATCCCCATACCTGTAATACTCAGGATTATTCACAGAACCTAATCAATTCTCCTCTAAATTACTTCTTCAATAATTGTTTATACTAAAACAGAGTGGGTAAAATAAGTTAACAAAGCAGATTTTTTTCTATCACTTTAAATTCATTCATATTGAGCAAGATGAAGGATAAGAGACAATCCAATTCAGAGTTAACCAAACAGACATATACAGTCAGTATTTCAGCATTTGCCCATTTAATATCCAGATACTGAATTGTCCAAGAATGTGACTGCCATCTTAATTATCTGTTGCTTCCTTCTGGCAGTATTGTGTTTTGGGTCATTATCAGATGAAATACTCCAAAGTGATAAACTAAACTGGCTTGTGTGGCATTTACAATGACATACCCTAAACTTTTAATTTCTTGAGACTATGTGTTCCTACCTTTCATTTGCTTTATGCTACATACTCTGCCCTCGATACTTTTTTAATAAACTGAATAGTATACCCATTTTTTCCCTAAATAAAAAAGTGAAAAATCAGTGGGGTGAGGACACAGTCCCTATAATAAAAAACCCCAATCATATATAAAAATAAATAAATAATAAAGAGGGAGAGAAATTTTCTTGTGCGGCAAAGCCAGACTATTTTAGATTATTTTGATAGAATGTCTACAGCTGGTCATAACAGCGACAACGAGGTGGAAAGATGTTAAAGCGCACAGTGC
Source organism: Nipponia nippon (assembly GCF_047370975.1). NCBI lineage: Eukaryota > Metazoa > Chordata > Aves > Pelecaniformes > Threskiornithidae > Nipponia > Nipponia nippon. The sequence goes on along the minus strand of NW_028262336.1, from coordinate 89,834,139 downwards.
TGGAGCCAGGAACACATTCTCATTGTTCCAGCTTACTTCACTTGAGAAAGAAAATATTGAGGATGTTTATGGAAGGGTAACAAGTTCTTGTGTGATTCACTGAGCTGCTTTCTGGTTTCTGAATGAAGAATGCTTTTTCTGTCTGAAGACTAGTGAACTTCAATTATATCTGCATACCAGCACTAGATCTGTTACCAGTACAAACATGGGATAACTCACAGCTGGTTTCAGGAAGCCCTACTGCATTGAGACAGTGATAACCAAGGGCAGAGGCTTCTTAGGTGGGCATAAGTACTGGGAAGATAGCTCTCTCTACCATGGACTCAGGGCTGAGAATGCAAAGAGAGAGAAAATAACTGTAACAATTCTGAACAAAGCTCACTTTTTTTTGAGTGCTGGTGCCTGTCCTTAGCTATGAATTCTTAACTCTAAAGCTGAAAAGTTGTGTTCGTTCTCCTTCAGGGCTCATGAATCTTGCATTCTTGACTGCCTAGTGACAGAACTTCAACATGAGGTGAAAAAGGTATCTCCATTTTCTTTTGTCCTTATTTCCTTCCCTCCTCCCTCATGCTTCTGTGGTGATCAGGGCACACTCCTGGAAAAAAAAAAAAAAAGTTATTTTAGTTTGAAATCCTTTAGATTAAGGATACTGAACTCAAATCTCCCAAGTGATTTCTTTAACCAAGAGTCTGTCATACAAAATATGAGCAATGCCTCCCCTTACCATCTTTCTCTGACAGCTGCGTTTTAAAGCCTAAGCACTTGAAACTGTTTTATAAGTGGCTCAGTAAGTGTCAGGCACACTCAAAGTACATTTCAGACCTTCAGTCCTACTGCCTTGGTTTTCTTAGGTGTCCTGGTTTCAGCTGGGATAGAGTTAATTTTCTTCTTAGTAGCTGGTATAGTGCTGTGTTTTGGATCTAGGATGAGAATAATGTTGATAGCACACTGATATTTTACTTGTTGCTAAGTAGTGCTTACACCAGTCAAGGACTTTTCAGCTCCCATGCTCTGCCCGGCGCACAAGAAGCTGGGAGGGGGCACAGCCAGGACAGCTGACCCAGACTGGCCAAAGGGGCTATTCCATACCGTATGACATCATGCTCAGTACACAACTGGGGCAAGTTGGCCAGGGGGGAAGTGATCGCTGCTCAGGAATGGGCTGGGCATCAGTCAGTGGGTGGTGAGCAATTGTGTCATGTATCACTTGCTTTGTATATTATTATTGTATATTATTATTATTATTATTACTACTACTACTTCTACCATTCTATTTCATTTTACTTCAATTATTAAACTGTTCTTATATCAACCCACGAGTTTTCTGACTTTCACCCTTCCAATTCTCTCCCCCACCCCACTGGGGAGGGAGGGAGTGAGCAGCTGTGTGGTGCATAGTTGCTGGCTGGGGTTAAACCACAACATTAGGTAACTTATGAATTCCATCAGGAGTTAGTTGAGGGCTGTGCATCCTCAAGGGAAGACAAGAGCAGTTATAAGTATATGCAAAAACGGAATTTCAGGCAATTAGGAAAGTGTTAGGTCAAACATTAGGCCAGTAAATCTAACTGGTTGCTGAGTGTGAGTGTTTTAAATGGCAGTTATGCCATGTAGCGTGTAAACTCTACATACCTTTTTTTAAAGGAGTCTACATTCTTTTCATTGTATGTGCTTTACCCTAGTTTATACTATAATACCAGAACTACTTCCATCTTCTGCAATTCATTATCTCTTTTTCTGAAATGGTGACTTCTTATTTATTGGACATAGTATGCTACTTTTCCCTTTACTCCTGATATCAATTTTATCTCTTTTTCTGAATCACAGTAGATATAAATTTGCTGTAAGTAATGTACCCATCTTTGACTCTATCTTTTCCAACTCTGTAGGCTGAATTTTTACTGGCTTGTACCTGAAGACATTAATATCTGGGCAAGTATTATCAGTAGTACAATATGTCTTCATAAGTAGAAAAATTAGAGAATTTTACTATTGATGGCTGGTCTTGTCAACTAGGCCTAACTTGTCACTTTTCTTATGTATCAAAAAAAGAAATAACAAAAATGGCTGCTAGTAAGGATATAGGCCATAAAATTTGAGAACCTAACTCTAACAGCTGTTTGGGGACAACTTTACTCATGATAAAATGTATGAAACACTAGGTTCGGTTTCTCTCCTCAACTGTTAGTGTAATTGGGGAAAACCTGTCACAAGAGGACATATAAAGTAGAGCTACTAAGATCACAGAGGGGTTAAATCTGATTTTCAGAACCCAGTGTTAAAGAAAGTAGAGTAGGAGAAAGCCCATATAACTTAAGCCAGTCAAAAAAGCAGGAGGCTAGTCTGAATAAGTCATTCAGATTCCCTCGCACTGTAATAAAGAAATATCTTTTCATGTTAGGATGAATTGCTGACTGTAAGTGGTTTTTGTTTTTTGGTTTGGTATTTTTTTCCTATTGACTACCAAGGCATTTTAGACATCAGTGTTAGACTGAATGTCTGACTTCAGATAAGTCAATTTAGGTGAGACAAATCTCAGGTTGGTTGACCGAGTGGGTAAGAAAAGCGTAACAGTATGTGGCTAGAGGTCATTTACAAGATGTCCTGTTACAATTTTGTGGTTGTGTGTCACAAAATATTATTACATTGATTGATCTACCTGACACAGTTGTTGTGAAAATGAGTTAGTCTTTGTATAGAGAGAAATAAATCTAAAAGATACAATTCCATCTCCATGAGTGCAATACACTTCTGATTGACTATACTGGGAGATACAATGGCATGAAAGGTGCAGAACTAAACTGTATGCAACATTTCTCTTCAATTTACATTATAAATAAGAAAATTCTTCAAAAGTTTTGGTAGAGGAAATTTGTTTTTCTCCTGTCTGGTTTCAGCAGTAGCAAAACCAAGCAGAACAAGGACAGAAATATACCTCGAACTTCCTCCACTTTTCCTTCTCCAAACAAGAGCCGTGTTTACTGCCTACAAATAAACAGACTTGCAGTAATTGAAAGACAATTATTTCTTTTCCTGTGTTTGTATCTGCTTCATTTGCTGAATGCAGGATTTCACCAGCTTTGAAGATTACAGAATACACTTGCTAACTCATTTTTTGCCCATTAAAATGGGTAAAACTGTAGCTGTGAACTGAAGCTAATCACAAACTTAAGCTGTTTTAGTGATCCCAGGTTGTACCTCAGTAGAGCAAAATACTCATATCAAATTATCTGATCCATTTTGTTTCAAACTAACTAACAGTGGGATTTATCTTAGCTAGCTCAGGTTATCTAAAAGCTAAGATGGATTCAGCTCTTGATTAAGACACTAAAATTTTGGTATCTACATGTGAGCTATGTGTATGAACTCCCATTGGAGTTGAGTATCTGCATCTCAATACAGCTGCTAAACAGAGATATGGTCTTGTTTATCTTACCTGGCTCTTGATCTAGAAGTTTGTAAGCTTCCTATCACATCAGTCCCATGGGGATGCCTTTGACACCTTGGGGCATCTCAAATTACACTAGAGAGATATGATCAGGTAATAGAATTGGGTTTTTAGTCAATGGAGTCCGGAGTGCTTTCAGACTTCCTAGAATGTCATTTTTCTATGATCCAAAGCTTAGTTTTAATACAGTATTATGGCATAATCTTGGCTCACGCATCTGAGAAAATTGCCAAACTAAGGGAAAGTGTTGTAACAAAACTGCATAGACTAGAGCCATAAAAGATAAAAAGGTCAAACTACAGACAATGTAAGAGAGAGTGGGTCAAGGATGCTGCAGGAACAACAGGTGAGAAAAATCTTAAGGAGAAAAATAAAAAAAGATTAGCTTTTTAGTCCTAGTTATCTATTTCATAATATTAGGCAACAAATGTTTTATACTTTTAAGTTTATAATAATTCTATGTGTGATCTGTCTCAATTTGTAGAACTTCTACAGCTATTTGTTATTCTTGTTCAGTTTCTCCTGCTGCCTACTCTCTTCATTTTCTGCTCCAAATACTTAAGCCCCCAATGAAAGGACAATCTATTTTTCTATCAGAGTTTTATACCACAGAAAATAATTTTTAAAAACCCATAAATATACAATTGTAAAACATATATTGGCATCCTCCCCTCTGCCACTAGAAAGCAGGATACTTGTGGCAGTTATTATTTAATCCATTGCAACAAATTTCTGATGTAAAACTGAAGCAAGCCCAGGTTTTGAAGTCTTTCAAAATGGTCTTGAACTTGTATATTCTGGACACCTTACTTCCAATGAGTAGACAAGGGTTTTGTCAAGGTTTATACAGGGAAACAAAGAGGCAGTGGAGTGATGATAAAATAAAATATATGAAACCATTTTCAGATGAAGAGGAAAGAAGAGGTTATCTGGGCTTGAGATCCCTCCTCCATTTGTGCCATGAAACTAAACCATCTGTATTTAATTTTACCACACTTGAACATGGTCAGAAAAGGAATGAAAAGAAGCCTTTTTAACTGGAGGAATATAAAGAGAAATAGCCATCAGGAATTCAACCCAAAGAATGTGTCAAATTACCTAAAAAATATTCTACCCTCTTTCAAGGCCTATCCTAAATAATTTGAGAACAGAGATGACATTTAAAAGCAGAAGGGAAGGTGGGCAGGAAGATCAGAGCAGAAAAGATGAATTTCTTGTGCTGCAATATAACACCATCATTTTTCTTAATTATTCTTGACATTTCATCTATTATTCTGTGAGCTCCCTCAGAGCATAGAGGGGAAAAAATGCCAGTTGCTTTTCAGAATAAAATGTGAAGAGGTACTCGCTGTCGGCTTTTATGGCTGGAGTCTGCCCTTTGATACACAGAATCATAGCACCACCTATCTGGTAAAATTAGCTATTATGTTCGCAGATTTGCAACCCAGGGCAGATTATGCAAAATGGTGTGTGTTGTGTGTATTTGTGTGGAAGAAAGCCACTAGAGTAAACTTAATTTTATCTTAAGAGAGGAATACTGAAGATATGGGGAAGAGAAGTAATATTTAAGTGCTGAATTAATCCACTAAGATCTTTTACTGAAATTTGTAGGCCAAAATAAAGAGTATGTATCTGTATAGGGCATTTCAATTCAATATATTCTCTAAAACCCAGGACCAATGTTACAGAGTAATATCTATCATAATGAATGAAACATTAATTTCCTCAGCTCCTCTCGGGTGTTGCTGTAAAACAAGGGTTAAGAACTGTTTATCAGAACCAATGTGAAAAGGACATAGAGATTATGCTAATAAATCTACAGTTATCACAGAAATATAGAAAACAAAGCAGAAAACTCAATCATACCACTAGTGGTATAAAAATTATCTTCTTAATAGGAACACATTCATTTCACTGTTTTTTTTAAAATTTAATTTCTGTACTTCAGTGAATCGTGAAGTATAGGTAAGAAATAAATTGCTAGCCCACAAAATTTTGCCAATCAAGATAATCACTATTCTTTAAAAAAAATAATAAAAAAATCCTACTTAATAAGGATTATACAATTAAAAGTATATGCTTGGGAATTAATAAACAGAAGTCACAGCAAATAATTTCACAAGGCAAAGAACATATCTGCTAGAAGGCTATCATCCATGTCAGAATGTATTTAGCTGTCTATTTATTTAAGTGTTTAAGGGAATACTGACCTCTTCATCAAAGTACAGGCTATTTTATTCACATGAAACTTTTTGAAAGTTTGATACATTTTGTGAGTAAGAAGCTCTTCCTTAAATCTTTCCCATCTGTAATGAGATTCATGGATGTAAGATAGTAAAACTACATCAACTGAAATCTGTAGAATCTCAGTCCCCTTGTCTCCAGAAAGATTCATTCTGGGGAAGAAAATCTTTGGGGTCAATCCACTATGAACGGTCAGTTCTCTAGTACTGTTTCGATCCCTTTTCCGATAAATTTTGCCCTCCTCTCCAATGGCAGGAATTCTCCTGATCTTCAGTAGTCCTACCAATGAGCGCTAAAAGAAAAAAAAAAAAACACGGTTGTCACTGATGGCTGGATATTAATATATTTAAGCAGGCATACTTGCAAAGCAATAAGCAAAAGACTTCTGGTCCATAACACTCCCACAGCTGCGAAGGAAGACAGGGAATGATAGACACGAGCTCATTTTCCATGAAAGGAGAAACTAAGTCTCAGACGAGAAGTCAGGACTAGAACCCTACCCATTGCTGCATGTCTTCCTCCTCTTTTACAGGAAAGCATAGCTACTTATTCTGACACTTAGGTAGACCTTTGTACTTTAAGTAGGGCTATGCTTAGGGGTTGTACAGTGTTAACAATGTGTTTAAGCCAGAGTATGGGTAAGGAGAGTCTTGTAAAGAGGTTCTGGCACAGCATCAACCACCAGCATGCCTGCACACATCTTGTAGTGTCAAAGGGCCTAGGATGCCCTGAATGGATGTTAAGTGCTTGATTTAAGCATACAACTGAGGATACAAAGTAATGAATGCTCCCTGGCATATCTTTATTAGATGCCTCCTAAGGAATGACCTATAAAATTGTGGATACATAGTGACAGACTTTTGTGTCATCTACCTTGGTGCAGCTTCTAGGGAAAGGTCCTTCAATTTTTTCTGTTGCCATTCTTCAGAAATTAGCATAAACCACTCAGAGTTAATAAATTAAATGTTGAATTGCAGATGGAAATTCTATTATTAAAGAGTTTATTAGTTATTGTTATTACCATCATCATCATTACTACAGAGATTCTAACTTAGGAAAACTGAAAATAACTACTGTAACTATGTCCCAGGAAAAATACAGAATAAATGTTATTTATTGAGTGGTTCATGGATCAAATAAACACTTGGAATTAGACGAAATTATGGTGAAAAGTTATTGGTGGGTATTTTTTACCTTTTAAGAACAGAAGATTGCCAATATTCGATCAGGCCTAAGATCCCTTTAGTCTACTTTCTGCCAATAAAGCACGGGTAAGAATTTGTGGCAGGTCAGGCATAAAGCTGCTCTTAGATTCTGACAATTTGTAGCCCAGGGACTTCCTGAGCTGGAAGCTATTTCTTCATAATTTATACAATTGTCTTTTGAAGGAACGTTAATTTTTAACACATGATCTTGCAGAAAGGAATTCCATACTTATTACACACTGGTTTTTTTTTTTTTTGTAGGTTCTCTTGTAGTGAAAATAATTTTGAATCTGACTAGAACAAATAAAACACCTGAGTAATATATTTTAGGTATCTACTTTCAGATGAGATGAATAACACCATAGGTTTACTGGTTCCTCTCCATTCATCTAGTGGTTAACTTAGATGCCTACATTGTAGACATGTAAAATTTGGTCTTAAGATTCTACGCTTTCTCTCTGTGCAAATAGACATTGATAACAATAATACCCTGAATCATAACAGTTAATGCAAAGATATTCTGAAAGAATTATTAAACTTCAAATTTTGGTATTTAGAGGAGTTTGTGAGTCATAGAAATTTAGAGGAGGCATTCATAGGAGGCAGAGTATTCCGTGTCTTTCTATTACGTTTTACATCTCTCGGCTGAAACATCCAGGCCTGGCTGTTTCTCCTTCTGAAGCAGATGGTCCCAGGGTTGGACCTCCTATGGTGATTCTTATTAACTGGATGTCTTCTGGTCACAACTCTTTTTTTCACATATTGTGAAAATCTGGACATGTTTAATTTCTTTCTGCCTGATCGCTTGCCACTATTAAAGGAAAAGAATGATATTCCATATTTTCATTAAATCTGAAATTTTATCAATGCATACAAAGTGCTTCTGCTTTACTCACTAGAATGTATTGCCTGAAGTTGTCATCAAAACACAGCAATTTAAAAATGAAATTAGTTTGGGGGAAAATATTTTTATGTGCATGACTGACAATAAAAAAACCCCAAACTATTCATGCCTAAAACACCAGTAAGTAATGTGTGGCTATAAAATAATCAGTTCCCTGAGATCTTTTCAGAGGATTAGTTTTTAATCAGCTGCACACATTCTCAACATTTGGAAAAGGTAAAAAAAGAAGATTCCAGCCATTTCATTACACTCTGATGGGCTGTTATTTCTGAGACAGTCATAGGTATGCATATGCAGAATGATCATTGGTCTGAGAGATACTAGGCCAATGGCTACTGCAGGTGAAAAATACCAGCTGATCAAGTCTGCGACAGTGTCAGACAGGATTCCCTCTCTCTACTTTCTGAGCTGTTAATTCGTCTAGAATAAAAACGAAAATAATCCAAAGTGGATTTCTTTGTCACTTTCAAATAGACTGACTGTATCTCTTTCTTCACTGGAACAGAGTCAGTCCATGCTGTGAACTGATGTCTTTTAAATATATTAGATTCTGAGTAAGTTTAACACGGAGGACTTCATTCTTACTTTAGATCCATGAGTGCACATTGCAACTTACTTTGTAAAATCACCTATTGTGTTTTTTTACATACATGTCTAGGGTCACACAACAGAGGTCAGATTCAAGGCCTAAATTGGCAATTTCCTACCAGATCAAACAAGGTATAATACCTGAGAAAGAAGGAACTTTGTACTGCTGAAGACATGCATGTATTCTGTGTAATGAGAAAAGTAAGGTAATTGCGACAGCTTGTCCTTGATGTCCTTCAAGAGAAAATAATCTGACAGAAATATTTAACAAAAGCATGACACAAAAGATTCACACTCACCATTTAATATGTTTTTTATATATTATTAATTTTTAAATTATTGCATGTCTACATTTTTTCATAGCAAAGCCTTATAGTTTGAAGGGGTTTTGCCTCAGGCAAACCACTGCTGTTTGATTTATCTTCTGCACTTGTCTTGCTTTAACAATATGAACTTTTTTCAGAAAAGTGCAAAGCTGTGTTTGACCCCACAGGGAAAAAGTTTTCTTTTTTAGGAAAGGTGTACAAAGTACTTAATAAGTTATGTCACTCAGTTTTACTGTATATTATTTTTTCAGTGACTACAGTTAACTTTCTGAATCCCCAGATGCCAACATTTTAATAAAAATAAGACATTTTCAACAAAATGTCAGTAGCAAAGTGATCAAAGTGCTATGGGAGCAGTTTGGCAACAGTTTGAGCTTTGAATTTCCTATTCACTTTCCAAAACATTCACTTAAAAAGCATTTATTGAAGCTGAACTGCCTTTATCAGCCTGATCAGAGCTCCATAAAGAGCATGCATGATTCAACTGCCTTTCCAAGCTTTAAAAAAATATAACTTTGATATATGCCTCACAAGTACAGCACAATAGTTTTCATGCTCACGTTTGTTAAGATTTAGTGCAGCCATTAAAGAACAGAAGGGCTCTTTGGTGGCAATTCTCAGACATACCAAATATCCCAAAGCACAACCTTCTACAAATCAGAGATTAAGGTACTGACAAAAAATTCCACTTGATTGCAGTTTTTCCCCTTAAACTTGTATCAGGAGTGACTATCTTTTCGATCAAATCTCTGAGGGAGGTGATTTTTTATTTTTTTACTCTTGGAGAAAAATATCAACTGAGAGATAAAAAGTGACATTTTATGTGCCTTGTCCAGAAGTCAGTCGATTTATTTAAAAAACTTTGTGTGTGCCTGACCTATACATGAAGTTTGTGACATGTCTCTTGTCAAGTATTGATCACTTAAGACTTTACTGTTTGCTGGCTGCAATGTAGCTAATAATCTCTTTTTATTTAGTTTTGTGGCTTTGAATTCTTATCATGACCCAACTGATTTCTCTGGGATCTATTACATTCTTGTTTCAGCTGTGTAAATGGGTGATTGAAATTAAGCCTGCTAAAGCACCTTTCCTGAGCAAACAGCCTTTGTTTTCCATCAGTTCCCACTGCAAGTGGTTTGCATGCAGATAGATACATTTGGAAGCAGCAGATGCCATCAATCTTTATGACTTTCTGATACACACCATTTCACCTCTACCTCTTGTAAGGGATGGCTGAGCAATCATGCTATTCTCCTTGAATGACGTAAAACTTCTTCAGCTCATCTCAGTATTTTGTGATCGTTGCTGAGTATACACAAAAGACGGGGCTTTCATCAAGTCTCTGCTTGGTGTCTTTCAGATGGCATTCCAATCTGCCAGACCTTCTTCTCTCTAAACACTTACGTTATACTGTCATACTTTTAATTGCTTCTCACTTCAAGATGAAGGGACTGATTATATCTTATTTTCTTAATGTACCCAGACTATTTTTGTACAGACTCAAAACGTTGAGACGTTACTCCTAGGGTCACTAGCAAAACTTGTATGGAACTGTGACAAGCCATTCAAACAAGAAGAAAAAGCTCATATTTTAGGATATTTGTATATATCTTGCCAGAGAAATAGCATGATCTTCAGTAGAGTAATTAGATCCTGCCTTGTTCAGAACTGGATATATCAGACTGGTCATCCTTGGGGGTTTCAGGCCCCTGAGCTGGGAGATGGAGATAGGATGCAGAGTGAAGTCCCAGTTGTTGAAGAGGTGGCAGTCACTGACCTGCTCCTCCACCTGGATGAGCACAAGTCCATGTGGCCAGATGGGATCCACCCCAGGATACTGAGGGAGCTGGCAGAGGAGCTTGCCAAGCCACTCTTCATCATTTTCAGCAGTCCTGGTCAACCAGGGAGGTCCCAGATGACTGGAAGTTAGCAAACGTGATGCCCCTCTACAAGAAGGGTCAGAAGCAGGATCCAGGGAACTACAGGCCTGTCAGCCTGACCTCAGTGCTGGCGAAGGTCATGGAAAAATCATCTTGAGTGCCATTATGCGGCACGTGTGAGACAACCGGGGGATCAGGCTCAGCCAGCATGGGTTTATGCAAAGGGAGGTCCTGCTTCGCTAACCTGGTCTCCTTCAATGACAAAGTGACCCACTTGGTGGATGAGGGGAAGGCTGTGGATGTTGTCTACTTGGACTTTAGTAAGGCCTTTGACACTGTCTCCCACAGCATTCTCCTGGAGAAGCTGGCTGCTCATGGCTTGGATGGGTGCACTCTGTGCTGGGTTAAAAACTGGCTGGATGGCCGAGCCCAGAGAGTGGTGGTGAATGGAGTCAAATCCAGTTGGCGGCCGGTCACAAGTGGTGTTCCCCAGGGCTCAGTACTGGGGCCAGTCCTGTTCAATATCTTCACTGATGATCTGGATGAGGAGATTGAGTGCACCCTCAGTAAGTTTGCAGACAACACCAAGTTGGGTGGGAGTGTTGATCTGCTGGAGGGTAGGAAGGCCCTGCAGAGGGACCTGGACAGGCTGGATCATTGGGCCGGGGCTAACTGCATGAGATTCAACAAGGCTAAGTGCCGGGTCCTGCACTTGGGTCACAGCAACCTAATGCAACACTACAGGCTTGGGGAGGAGTGGCTGGAGAGCTGCGTAGCGGAAAAGGGCCTGGGGGTGTTGGTCGACAGCCGCCTGAACATGAGCCAGTGGCATCCTGGCCTGTATCATGAATAGTGTGGCCAGCAGAACCAGGGAGGTGATAGTGCCCCTGTACTGGGCACTGGTGAGGCCGCACCTCGAGTACTGTGTTCAGTTTTGGGCCCCTCACTACAGGAAGGACATCGAGGTGCTGGAGCACGTCCAAAGAAGGGCAACGAAGTTGGTGAAGGGTCTAGAGCACAAGTCTTATGAGGAGCAGCTGAGGGAACTGGGGTTGTTTAGTCTGGAGAAGAGGAGGCTGAGGGGAGACCTTATTGCTCTCTACAACAACCTGAAAGGAGGTTGTAGTGAGGTGGGGGTTGGTCTCTTCTCCCTAGTAACAAGAGATAAGACGAGAGGAAACAGCCTGAAGCTGCGCCAGGGGAAGCTTAGGTTGGATATTAGCAAAAGCTTCTTCCCCGAAAGGGTAGTCAGGCATTGGAACAGGCTGCCCAGGGAAGTGGTTGAGTCTCCATCCCTGGAGGTATTTAAAAGACAGGTAGACGTGGTGCTTGAGGACATGGTTTAGTGGTGGACTTGGCAGTGCTAGTTTAATGGTTGGACTTGATGATCTTAAGGGTCTTTTCTAACCTTAGCGATTCTATGGTTCTATGATTCTACATTACCATCATAGGGTGTTACATGATGGAGTTTCTGAAGCTGCATTTATGCCACCCAAGTAGTTTGCAATGCAATGGTTCATTTTACATGGATTTCAAATGTAATGAACTGAACAATGATATTTCAGGTTTCTATTCAGCATTAATTATACACAGGTGTCTGCAATAGAGCTTTCAACTAAATCTTAGGATCTACAGGTGCTTTTAAATATCTGGTTGAACCAGAGCGGGGAAAAATGTACCAGACATTTATTTGAAATTCATCAATCTTTGTGACAACATCCAGCAGCATCAGTCAGAAATTCAATCTCATTTGTCAGATTAAAAAAAAAAAACACAACAAAACCTACATTCTGTAATCTATAATGAGAACAGAGAGAAAACTACATGCTCAATATAAAATCTGTAATTAAAAAAATTCCTACTCAGCTTCCCTCTAACTCTCTGCCTGTCTATATTACAGACACTCCCTGTCTCTTTACTTTAAATTTCTTAAACCTTTGCAGTTATTTCTTTGTGCATGCCTAGAACTGCGCCAGTCTTATTACAGCTCAGCAGTTCATAGATTACTTTGTACCTAAGCTCAATCAAAACACAAACCAAGAAATTCCTCTTCCAAAATATCACTATGCTTGATATGAAAATATTTTTCACCATTAACTTAACATAGTGACAAAAGTGGACTGCTAACAAATATTGTTCAGATGTTATTTTCATTAAACTAAGCTGGAAGAAATTGTGTTCTGTTTTTCTGTAAGAATGAAGCAGTTAAAGTGCTGCCCAGATGGCAGAAGAGGCAAATTCATTTCTCTCTCTCACCTAAAATTATTCAAAACCACATCCCATATGGGAATAGGCTCACCATCTGGCTATATCTGTTTTATCTGACTAGGGAGTGGTTGGGAAATCCTACTGGGAAAGGAAAAGTCTTGAACTGTGATTCCTCTTCTAAATAGTTATTCTGAAATTTACTTATATAGTCACTAACAAAAAATTTGAACATTTCTGAAACGGGTACCATATTCCATATCTTCCCTGTTTCAGGTGACACTTCAGTGATTCTTGCATTCCTTTTTGCAAAGTTGCACAAATTCAGCAGAAGAGTAAGAAGATGCCAACCACACAGTGAGGCCTGTAACCTGCTGGTGAGGAAAGTCTTCTGGAGGAAAGGAATAGAATCTATTTCTGTCTATATATGCCAATATTTGAACAGTATGGCCATTGGGTGAAAAGAAGGTTATCCCCCTCAGTTTTGGACATGATTTCAAAGAAAGCACAAGTGAAAAGCAATCAACTGAGGAGTTTCCCTCCCTCAGGAAGTGTTTTGGAAGCTCTCAAACTGCTTAGCAGTTGAGCATTGAGTTGTTAAAGTCTGACAAGAAATCAAAAGTCTGCAATCTTGGGTTTGTATCTATACTAGAAAGCTAAGCAGTGCTAGTGACTTTTCTCAAGTTCTACTTTGGTGGTTGATCTGGCATAACTTGACTTGCTTGCAAACTTCTTCCACCCCCAGATGCCACAGTACCTATTAGGAATAGTTGCTGTCCCTGCTACCCAAGAAACTATGCCTGGAGAAATGTCTGGAGAAATGTCTGAAGTCAAAAACTATACAAGAGAGCATGTTAACAATTAAATATTATAGATAACCAGGCACAAAGGCTAGAGCTCATGTTGTAACCCTGATAATGTGTTCTGGTTTTGGCTGGAATAGAGTTAATTTTCTTCCTAGTAGCTGGTATAGTGCTGTGTTTTGGATTTAGCATGAGAATGATGTTGATAACACACTGATGTTTTAGTTGTTGTTAAGTAGTGTTTATACTGCTCAAAGACTTTTTCAGCTTACCTTGCTCTGCCAGGTGCACAAGAAGCTGGGAGGAAGCATAGCCGGCACAGCTGACCCAAACTGGCCAAAGGGCTATTCCATACCATATGACTTCATGCTCAGTATATAAACTGGGGCAAGTTGGCCCAGGGGGCAGTGATCGCTGCTTGGGAACTGGCTGGGCATCGGTTGGTGGGTGGTGAGCAATTGCATTGTGCATCACTTCATTTGTATGTTATTACTATTTTCTCTTCCTCTGCTGTCCTATTAAACTGTCTTTATCTCAACCCAGAGGTTTTACTTTTTTTTTCCTAATTCTCTCCCCCATCCTACGGGGGAGAGGGTGAGGGGAGGGTGAGCAAGCGGCTGTGTGGTGCTCAGTTGTTGACTGGGGTTAAGCCACAACAATTTACTAGCACAGTTCTGTCAACTCCAGGTTCTAATTAAGTGCAAGAGTAGTTCAAAAATTCTTCTAGTAGTTGCTTCTTCCATAATGTCCTCTCTTCAGCATTTTCTATGATATCTGTTTCAAGCCCTGTTGAACTCACATTTCAGATCTTTGAGAACAGGGACACTTACAGGCTTTTCTTTTCTACTTGGCTACCCTTTACCATAAAGCTTGAGGAATTCAGTGTATCAGAAATTACTGACCTTTTGTCCAGTACAGTTGAAATAAATTTTCTTCAGAAACATTTGAGGATAACAGACATAACACACACAGACACATAAATGTTATTAATGCAATCTTAGTTTGACTAGAAAATAAGGTTAAAATTAAATAAAAAATATATGAAAATTAGGATGCTTTTTTTGAGGACTAACTCCATCTACTCTTTAGATCCTTATGTCAAACTTTATGCTGACTGACCTTGTCTGACACCTGGCTATTGCTTTCTTGATGCCTGATGCTTAACTTATAGCTCCTGCTGCCTTTCACTTGAGTTGAAGTTTGATCTCCTGGCACCTGAAAATCCTAACTCCGAGAATGTTGATAAAGAGCATTCTTTTTAGAGGTAGGAAAGAGTGAAAGTGAAGGGGCTTAGAATTCTTTTGACTAGAATTAAAACTAGCAAATTAAAGAGTTAACTGTTTCCCTAGCAAAGGAATATAAATTTCTGCTGGTGATTTGAAAAATATTTTCTGAAGTACTATTTATATTCTATTTCAACATCACAGAGTTAAAGTCCAAGATACACACACTACATTTCTAACAGAAAAAAAACCCAAGTATTATAAAAATTAAACTTGGGGAGGATTGTAAATGAAAAGCAGAACTTTAGGCTTTATTCTTATGTTCAACACCATTAGTGATAGTAATGCTGCAACAGAGAAAAATCTTAATGATATGAGATAGATTCTAGCTATTTTTTGCAGTGAATTGACTCAATAACAAACAATTCACGATGACATATAATACACGGAGGAAAGACAGCCCTCATTAACCTGCTGATTTTCCCTGGGGAAGTTTATTTGTTAAGTCTAAAATGACATAAACACAGAGTTATGCTCCTAACCTTGCCAAGGTGTTCCTCTGCCTTGGTCATATGGAGTGTTGTGATACATAAACCTAAATCCAGTCGAGACTGCGAAATTATTCTTCATTTGGCTCTGTTCCCTGAAGCAGCTGTTAGAGCTGGCATTCTCAAACATGTCTGACACATGCACTCTGAAAATGTGTATCAGTCTCCAAATTTATGCAGATGTCCAGATGTTAGAGTGCTGATTGAGACATGGACGATTCAGGTTCAGTTCCATGATTCTTCCTGAAAGTAGGAAGTTCAAATCCTAATTTCCCACTTCCATTCAAAAGACATTAACCTTGAGGATATTTGCTTCTGCTGCAAAAGGTCAGTGTCTACCTCTGTTACTGAAATCATATTTCAATTCAGAAGATTCATTTGGTGAGAAAAACATACATAAAGCAGGGTACTTCATTAATGTGGTAGATTAACAGGATGGGGTATTACTAGGAATGTGTCTTTTGTATAATGTAATAGTATTTAAAGTGGGTGATAGAGATCATATCACCTACAGACACTTTATGAATAATAATGCTCTCTCTTTCTGCTTTAATGGTTTGTTTATGAACAACAGCACATCTTCATCAAGTAGTCTGGTCATTATGGTACAATTTGGAATACAGATTTGTGTCCCTCCCAGCAAAATATATTTGACTTTATAACTAAATTTTGCATCATGAAATATGTTATTTAACTTTTCTTTTTTAAGGAATGAACCATTTGGCCCCTCTGTGAAAAGCTATAATTACTTTCCTTCAAAAAAGGAGTGGGAAGAGTCACCAAGGCATGTTTGAAGCTAAAAGCATGAAGCACGTTTCAAGATATACCCCACAATTAATATTTCATGTTGGCCACAATAGGGCATGTGTTGGATGGATCATACCCTGAGATGTCTTTTTCTGTGTTTATATTAGTAAATTAAACAGTTCCAAGAAATGTTCATACGCTCTGGAACTTCAGTGTCTATTTTTTAATTTTATTTTATTTTATTTTTTATAGCAGCCCTTGGCAGTTTGACTAGAGTCAATTAGCTCTCTCTCAAATAATTCCTGGGCATGGTTCAGGAGTTATCACACACTATGGAAATTCTTAATTATCATTTGGGGTCTAACTGTCTGGTTTGGGGGATGAAAGAATTTAATGGTATGGACACACACAGAGGGACTCATTTAATGCCTGTCAGCCTCCCTGTCAGCCATTGGTTCGGGACACGTTTAATTTACTAATATAGATGTAACTTAAAGCTACTGATTTGTCACCAAAATTGGGAATAAACCTCTTAACACCAACATAGCATTAAGGCAGGCATTCTCTTTATTGAAGCGCTGGATGCACGGGGGATAGTTCCACCTAACATGCATCCGGCGCTGCAATAAAAAGAACGGCTGTTTCTTAATACTACATTGGTGTTAAGAGGTTTATTCCCGATTTCGGTGACAGATATACTGTGTAGGGTACACAAATTTTTATTTCCACTCCCTTACCTGTCAGGTCATAAGCAAATCTTTTCCTGTGATCTTCTTTGGATCTGATCGTAAGAAACTTGCCCAAATTTACCCAAATGACCATTTGTAGATAACAGAAGTGAAGACAGGTTGATGAAGTCCTACTTTTTAATGAAGAAATCATCTGTCTTTCTGTATTTTTAGCAAAAGTTGTGCAGAGGAAAGACTTCGCTTAGTGGATAGGAAGTGGAAAATAATTTCATACTAAAGAGACTAGTATGAAAATTAACAATATAAAATTGTCTGAAAGGAACAAAGGAAGCATTCAGAAGGTGAAGACCAGGTGAAGGTTCAGAGCAAATTTAAGAAAAAAATTATTAATCAGACATGGAGTAATGTTATGGGGAATTTGAAGAAGACTATACATGAATGTGATAAAAAGGTGATGAAAATTTAGGGGACAGCAAGTTAATGTTGGTTTTCCGGAACAGGGTGATGAATTTAACTTTGATACTTTGAAAAAAAAGGACAAAGGATGGTGGAGAGGCTATATGGGAGGAGGCTAAAGCTGTCAAGACAACAGATAACAAATATATAGACCAGAGTATTGGCTGGAAGAACAAGAAAAGGAGAGATTTTTACACTGCAGAATGAGTGACAAGATTTTGACAGAGCTAGCTGAATAGCGGAAGACTTGAACCGGAGCTCAAATAAACAAGAGCTAATATCAGCGTGCTTTCCTTGAGACAAAAGTCTTCCATGCATGGTGGTAGTCATTCAGTTCTGTCAGTCCCTCTGTGAGTATATGTGTCAATCACCTAGTCAACAAATGCAAATTTATAATTCTGAAAGGAAAGTATTGGATTTTAAATCTCTCTTCTTTATGCATGTACACAAAAATATGTATATATAGACATTCTGTAAAGTACTTCTATCACAGTAGCACTTTTTCTTGACATATGATTTTTTTGGTATAAAAAAAAAGAAGTCTAAATGAAATTTTGGCAACCTAGTCTATGAAAACAGATTACTCAATTAGTTTAGTTACTAATCTGTTTTGTACCAATTTCTTTTTCATAATATCATGCTTATTGACAAGCTTGATTTCTAATGTTTGCTGCTTCTTCTTCTTTGTCTTATTTTTGGTTTGTTGTTTTTTTTTTTGTTTAGGTTCAGAATGTTTTCTCTCATGGAATTAAAGGGAAAAAAAACAAGACCAAACCCAACACAACACCAGTGTATGATGGAAACATTTGCATGGAATTCTATGTTGTTGAAATATATGAATTCTAGGTTCCTGTTTAGAACGGTGGTCTTCACTTCCATGCTTCTCTTGTCTGAGCCACTTCTTATAGGTAGAAGTTTTTATCATTATTTCTGTGATTCTGTTGTGCAGGTTTACCAAGAGCCTTCATTCATGGCTTAAGGTCCCATTCTGCCAGTAGCTAAACAAATAGGCAACAGTCAGTTCCCGCTTTAAAAACATGTGATCAATGCATAAAAATCCAAGCAAAGAAATCCCCAAAACAGAGGGAAGGGGTAAAGAAAACATGAGACAATTCTGGTTAAAGCTTAAAGCTGTAGTCACGTCCTCTTGCTGCATATCATCTATACCGTCTCATCTAGGCCTCATAGCAAGGTTCAATGAAAGGTGTAAAAAATGGCAATGGGGTGGCTTTGTGGCTGTACACAAGGAATCCTGTATATAGCAGAGGTACATAGAATCAGTCATGAAAGTACTCGGTTGAAACATTAGGGCATGGATAGAGAGACAGTAATTTTAAATTGAGTAGAGGAGAGAAGTAACATTTCAATACTTTCAGAAAGATAATAAATTGGAGGGGAAAAATATACAGAGACGTGGAGGAGAAAGACGGTCTAACAGAAAGCTTCGAAGAAACACTGGAAAATACGCTTTCTGGTACATAGCCAGCTCTTATTTGTCCTCATTCACAAATGTAAATTGCTTGACTTAAGAAAGAATATTTCATTTGAGGGAGAAAAAGGAAATGTAAGAAAGTACATAAGCAGGATAACATACAGCTCCTAACTGCTAGCTGCTTCATGGTCCTCTTTTATAATAAGGCAACTCCTAAGTCAGCTGGTTTTTTTCTCAGCTTCTGCAGAAACATGTAGCTCATAGTTGGGATTGTCCAGTCTTACAGGGTAGTAAAGCCCTGCTTCTGACCTTATGGTGATGTAACCTACTTTGCTCTTAGTGACAGTCCCTCACTGCTTCTTCTTATGCTACTTGCTCACCATTTTTCTCCACTCCTTGTTCTGCTAGCAGCTTTACTAGCCATTCACAGTATTTATAAATTCTTACCAAGAATTCAGGAAGCACTGAAAACCAACAGTCTTGTAACATGCAAGTGATTCTTCAACAAACTCTTTTTCTCAATTTACAGATACCTCTTAAACTTACTATCTTTTAGAAAACATTTTTCTACAAAGTAAGTCTCCTGTCTTTTTTTTTTTTTCTAATAAAGACCATAACTTTTGTATCCTGCTACAGAAAGCTATTGCCTTAAGTTAGCTGTCCACTATTTATTTATATGCATATATTTAATTGGTTATGATTCCCTTGCACTGTTACAATCAGAAATATCTCTTTACATTATGGTACTAGCAGAAATTGTTTCCAAATATAAAGAAATAATACATACAAACAAATAAGCTGCAGGCTCCCTGTTGAAACACTTCATTTGTCTCCTTTCTTTCCACTAGATGTCAACAGAGTGCTCTTCCTTTTTGGGCTCCCCTACCACTTGAAAATTTGGAATAAAGAATAGCGGGGGTTTGTTTTTTGCTTTAGCCCTTAGCCACAAAGCTTACATCTCCATACATCCCTGAAAGCCTGTACCAAAGAGAATAAGGAATAAGAGGTCTGTCATTAAGGTAGAGAATGATTTTTGTTTATCGAATCAAGATTAGGCTCTGTGGGTGCTGAACTGAAATAAAATTTCTTTTAAATAGGGCCCTAAGAAATCAATTGTAACCAGCAGTTAATGACCAGTTTGTGAACAGCTTGAGGGAAAGCCAAGGACAGTTAAAACTACAGCAAATTAGTAGTTAAGTGTGTTAATGAATGATATTGCAGGGGTTATCGCTATTATAAACTGTAATCAATCAGGTTTACCATTGTGTCTAAGAAAAAGTTTGCAAGTAACAATATTTTATGGATGCAGCTCTGCACTTCCAATTCTAATTAATATGGTAATCTGAGTATTCCATGATGCTAAATTCTATTTTCAGGTAAAATGTGGTCACATGAAATAATAAGAACATCAGCTGAGGCATCAGGAAGCTGTCATGATTTATAGGAAGACCACACAAATTAAGACGACTATCTGTGGCTGGATTCACTGTTGTTTTCTTCCTGCTGATGCAAAGTTGTAAATTTGAGTAATTCATGGCTGCTTTGTTGATTCAGTTCTGAAAATTTCACTGCATGTGTAACTCCTATTTACACAATGCTTTTCTGAGCACTGCGTCTCCTGTTCTCAAGTGCAGTAATTCTCTCCCAGTCCCAGGTGATGTATGGGTTCATCCTATCAGAGAGATTCATGAACTGTTGCTTTAGCAATGGGGTCTGCTGCATGGTTTCTGGAGGACGGAAATGTAGCTTTCCATGGGTTTGTTTTTGTTTGTTTGTTTT
This sequence comes from Nipponia nippon, assembly GCF_047370975.1. Lineage (NCBI taxonomy): Eukaryota > Metazoa > Chordata > Aves > Pelecaniformes > Threskiornithidae > Nipponia > Nipponia nippon. The sequence continues at coordinate 89,813,662 of NW_028262336.1, read as the reverse complement.
TTTTAACTCTGAATGTGGACCTTAACAAAAGTCTACACTTTTATTGGTGGCTTGCAGTGTCAATGTCTGTGTGCAAGAAATATGGACATTAGAGTAGAGGTACCAATAGATTTAATATAGGTTTACATTATGATATATATCCATATTGTCAAGAAGGTTTGACTTGTCTTTTGCTTTGGGTCCTAGAATCCAATTGGCTCCTGTCGCATGTACAGTACTAATGTGAATCTCCAGTGTTACAATGCAGAAGGAAGATGGATGCAGACAAAAAGAAAATCGACACAGTATTCCAACTCCTTCATGTACCATAGTAGTGAGCTGGCTGTATCATTTGGGCACCCTCTCTCACTGATAACAAACACATTTCAGATGTAGCTGTTGCCTGTGATTCTAAAGCCAAACAAAAGTGATTCAGGGACTGATCCTTGGCCCCAAAAGCCTAGGGGTACAAACTGGCTTACTGTTGCACTATTGAACCCTATCCATCTCTACAAACTGTTCTCAGACTTGCTATTGATCATGTGCCCCTGGACCTCCTCTGGACCCAGAGGTAGCACCTGTGATCCAAAGCCGTAATAATGATTTTTTAATTTTTTTTTTTCAAGTCATAGCTTCAGAAATAACATGAATGGTGTGCTTCAGTGTTACTTCTAGGATAGTTGTTACCTGTACAGGCATGTTGCAGGAGGGAACATGAGAGTGCAAAACCTTTAGGATGTTGCTGGAATACTGTCTGAGACAGAGGAAGCCACCCCTGTGCAGTCACATTCATAGTGCCTTTTGAGAGCAGTTCTTAGATTAATCAGTGCCTTGAGTTGTTCCTGAGTATACTCCTTGAGAAACCCAGATGGAATATGCATAGATGAGAGACATAACAACTATGCAAACTAAGTAATATAGAGGTACAATCTTTGATATTGCTCCCTGACTCTCTTTATTTAGCAATATAGATGTAGGTATCTTCAGTATGGCCTTGACCATGTTCCCAGTTCTGCTGATTACATAGCTTACTTCTGGTTTAAATTAAATTACTGATATGGATTAAAATTGAAATGTTAACAAAAAATGGAAAACAATAGCATAATTATTGTAGAGATGCTCTTGATGCTTTTTCTAATTGGATTTTAGACCAGATCCATATTAAAGCAAAGTGATCAGCACTGGCACTTAAACTCTCCTACCACTTAAAGTATTTTATGAATTACAAAGTAGATGGGATAATTCAGATCACTATTAATCTTGGTAAATACATACTTACAAAATATCATGCAAACCCTAAGTGAGCAATGATAACTAAGCCCCAAAAGGGAGTGTGTGTAAGTGAGGTTATACAATTTGTTGGCAGAGAGTGTTTTTATTTCCTTAGCAGGAAAAATATGGATTATGGCCCTGGGTCACAAACTCTGAAGAGTTAGCGTTACTGGATTACGAAGTAAACACTAAAGGGATATTAAATGGTTTAGAACAGAACAAAGAAAATGGAAGTAACAGGATTTGTGCCAGTTACCAACCTCACCATTTGTGTCTTTTAAAATAGCTATTCATTGCTATTTTTCCAACATGCTACATATTTCCTCATACTTTCTCAATTGTTTAATTATACTGATATCTGGTAGATATCTCTTCAATTTCTTCTGTCATAAAAACCTGCTGAAACTGATCTTTTATCACATGCAAAGCTCTAAATCACCTTAATTTCTCCTTTTGTTCCTAGTTTGTTCAACAGTCTACTATCCTTCTCATATATTTCTTAGTTCTGATAGGGTTAAACATGTTTTCTTGTTTGTTTGTATGTTTTCTCTTTTCAAACATTTCAAATTCTTGAAGAATAATCAGGAGATTGTAACAAGCAAGACCCGATAAAGAAGTTTAGAATATAAATGGTAAATGAAAATTATTATTTACAATATAGGGTAGAGTTTGGCCCTGATTATTTCTTCTTATGGTGGAATATAGCTTTTAATCTTAAAGAAATTATCCATAACCCAATCTCAGCATCAATTCACTTTTACCAATAAATTCAGAAGTAAAAGGAATAGAACCAGCTTTTGAAGTAAGCCAATGAGATAACTGTTAAAACATTTTTTTTTATGAGAAGTGATTTATCATAATTTATAATGCACCTATATTAACTTATAGGTCATATATTTTAGGGCTATCATTTGATTCAGGGTTCAAAAGGCTTAAACAGTAGTACCTTTAGTCATGAAACTATATGGTTTTTTTTTCGTTTTTCATTCAATAAAACTTTTTCACTTAAAGGACTTAACTAACTTTCAGTTATTTATTTAAAGTTTTAATTGAAAAGTTACCTACACAATGAAGGTAGAATATCCTCCAGATTGTGTTCTAAAATAATCCAAATAATTATTTTTTTGTGTATTTCAGTAGAATGTGGTGGGGTTTTTTCCTTCCAATAAATATGTTCTGACACTTTTTATCATCCTGAATATTTGCTTTAGATTGAACAGTTTATTTTCACTGAGAATGACACATCTTGTCCCCTATTTGTCCTCTCCAGGATTTGATATTCCTTTGTTGATTGTAAGGCATACAATTTCAGGCTTAAGTTTTCCAGAAAACTCCTTTGTTACCCAGTGGTTGGATGTCTTCCAAATTGTTTTATGTGATACTAATTCAAGCATTCAGTATGTTGAAATAATCTCAGACTTAGAGTTTGTTCAAGTAATTACCTGCAGTGTTCTTATTTGAATCACAGAAACAGGCCTAAACTTTTTAATATTGGAGATTAACTTTACTACATGAAGTATTTGTATGGTTTTTTTCAAATTATAATTCTATACCTGCATTTTACTTATACTTTGAAATGTTTGTTCAGTGCTTTTTTCACCTCCATTTAAATTTTTTAGGCAAAAATAGCTACCAAAATAAAGCCATTTCAATTTAACATGTTATAAGGATCAGTATAGCTAAATGCCAAGAACTTAGATTCTCTTATATAAGCATGATGCTTCTTGCCAGCAGAAGGAGGGGCTGGACAGAAGAGAAGCTGGGGAAGGTGAAAAGTGAGGGAGGGGGAAGGAGGAATAGGAGTGAAAATGATAAACTGAGAGGATGTTGGACTAGCGCCAATTCAGCTGAAGTCCAAAGAAAGACACTCATTGATTTCCAAGGCAATTGGATCAAACCCATTGTCTGATGCTACTTCATTTTTTATGTTTAGCAAGCGGGAGTTATAGCCAAATTTTTAAACTGCTAAATTGTTAAAACTTTAGATGTGACATAATAAAATTAGTGATTCAAACTTATTTCTACAGAAAACTCTCAGTTCTTTTTTTTTTTTTTTTTTGCCATCATTTGTCATTTTTTACAATTGTTACTTTTAGGTCTCCCTTTTTAACACCTTACCTTGCCTGAAATGGCCCTGTTTAAGCCTAATCCTCTCACACTCTGCCCACATCTGTAGTCCTGCCTCTCTCCTTTGAACCAACATAAGGCTGCGTTTGATACATTTCAGGTTGCAGAGAGAACAACCATTATATTCTTCTGTTCTTTCACTTGTAAGGATTTGTCATGATTTTTTAACTCAAATTTGTATTTTTTTTCTTAAAGAATAATAAAAAAAAAGTTTATCAACATTTATTGATTAAAGGAAATGTTAATAAGCCTAGCTATGACTTAGTCTGTACTATTAGTTCCATTGACTTCAGCAGGACTTCTTATCTGAATAAGGGCTATTGAATTTTGAGCCTATAATAGGAAGGTTATCTTGCAAACGGAAGGGCAAGAAATACTATAGCTTTGTTTCTGTAGAAAATGTAATGGCTCTAAGAAGCTTTTTATGGGACCTCAGATGCTGAAAATGATGATGTAGAATATTAACTATGCAATGTAAAGAAATGTCCATGCTTCAGGCTGAATGAAACGTAGATGAAATCTGTTGTGGATACAGTAATTATTATAATTATTTACGGAGCTTTGTCTGTGCTGTAATTTACTCTATGGTATGTGACAAGAGACACAAAACCATGACTGTCAGAGTTGTATAAAACTCTTTACTGTTTGGTACATTTCAAAATAAGAAAGACAATAATTCTGCACATGTCTAGGTTCAGATGATAAATTAGATATGAAAGGAAAGATGTGAACTCAGTGAGCTGAGTGTGTCTGTCTATAAATTTATTATGTATATCCTTAAGCATATAGTAGTTTGATCAAATGAATAATGTACTTGTAAATCAGATAACTGGATTATCTGTGTTCTCTGTTGAAATTTTAAGTCTCATATAAAGAAACATATTGGTTCATCCAATCTATGTCTTATTTCATTCAAGCAGTTTTACTCTGAGAATAAAGACTCAGGGGTGCATACACAGGAGTGTTTTCATATGCTGTTTGTATTTGTATCTATTTCTATCACAGCAAAAAAACTGCTTGTTTTGTATGACTAGTAATTTGCTTTCACTCACACAGGCATTTCTGTAAACAGGATCTGAAATTCTGTCCTGTTCAGGAAATTTCTGAGTATCTGTTATCATCTGCTGCATATTTTGAACTGTGACTGATGCAGCATCTCAGCAGCATGCAAGAGCAACTCATTGCCTCATAAAATAAGGCTTTAACCAGAGAAAATATAGAAACACATCAGCTTGATAGTTAAATCTGTCTCTAGGGCAGTGAAAGATACAGACTTAAATTGTCTCAGGAAATGGAGTAACTTTACTGTGGACACACTCTGACTTTTTGACTCTTCTATAAGAGGCCACTGCCCTGATACTGGCTGATACCAGCATACCCTGTGTGGAAATTGATTGTGCTTGGGTGTGCGAGGACAATGTCTGTTCAACAAGCACACAAACACATAGATTGTGGTTCCCAAGGACATCTAGTTACACTGATTACCACAGCCTGAGACAAAGAAAGATCATAGAACTGTAGGCGTGCAGGAGATTTTCAGGTAAAAATTAAACATGTCATATGAATCAAAGCAGCTCAAGGGATAGATCTCTAGTATTTGCTTACAGGGGAATTCTTAATGATAATATTGGATTGTTTGTCAAGCTTTAATAAATCTGATTTTTATTAAAAAATCTGGGCATGTGCTGAAACGCAAATTTGTGGATCTTGAAGAGTCTGAAGTGGAATAGAAAGTTCTTGTAAAGAAATAGCTCCTGTGGGGTGCAGATGAGAAAAGATTTTCAGCATTTCAGCTGATATAGATACTTTCAGTTTACACCTAAATGTCAATTTAGCAGCTTAGACTCTTTCCAGGATCTCTAGGTTGTTGAGTTCTTCATAGTCTTGATTGACTAGCTAACTAAATAAATCTCTTTTACCATAGCTGTCTTTTGTTGCTTAGTCAGCTGTATGTCTGCATATCTGTAAGTGTAACATGGTTTGCCATGGATATACTCATTTAGGCAAGCTGAGGTTACAGTCTGTTCCTTCTAGCAGTTATAGAAAATGTACAAATGTAATAAAGTTTAATTTCTTTGATTCAACTTCTTTAGGTGTCAAATTGGTAGAATTGTCACTTTAAATACAGAAGGATAATTTTTCTCTTCATTAGCTGGAAGTAATACTGTGACATATAGCCTGTTTTTAATCTTCTTGTTTTGCGATAGCCTGCATTTACCAGTATGTTTATACCAACCATCTATAAATTGAGTTAAAATTGTTGTTCATCTTGTACAACTCATATGATTTATCAATAGTTTCCATTTTACTTATACTCAGAAGAGCGTTGTAGTATGCCTTCAGCACATGCCTTCAGCTGATTGCAAGAAATCCTTCCTCAGAAGTGGGATTCATGCTATGATGTTCGTGTGTGCCATGCTTTCTACAATAACACGTTGTGTTAGGCTCTCCCACAAAGGCCTGGTATTAATCCTTATGATAGACGCAATCAAGCTCAAATGCATGTGTACTTTGTATTTCAGTGAATAGGAAGAAATGTTTTCCCAGGAGGATGATACTTGAAGTTAATACTTATCCTGTTGGATAATAATAATAATAATAATAATAATAATAATAATAATAATAATAATAATAATAATACGATACGATACGATACGATATAATAATATAATATAATATAATATAATATAATATAATATAATATAATATAATATAATATAATATAATATAATATAATATAATATAATATAATATAATATAATAATTGTGTTATTCACCTCAGCAAAGACCAAAATTTCTTCAGCAATAAGATAAAAGTGATCTGGTCTAACTTCAGCCTATGCTGTATCAAATGTGGATATTCTTACTTCTACTAATGTTTCATAAAAGTTAATTGCAATATTCTTGGATAACGACAGTTAGTTATGACACAAGGAAATAATGATAAAATGTAACCTTTCTATGTAACATTTTGTATATATTATGGTGCAGTGCAAAATTAGTATATGAGTTAGCATAACTTCATTTTAATGAAGCTGAATTAATGCATAGCACTTCAAGTTAAAATTTGTATCAATATTCTTAATTAGACCATACATCACACCTCGCACATGCACACGTGCAAAGAAACATTCGCACATGAAATACCTCTAATTTTTATTAATCCTAAAGACAGAGTACTGGAGTGTACTGAAGTTGGAGTATAAGAAACCTAAGAAAAAGGAAATAAACAGAGATGCAGAACTTTGTTAGAACTGATCATGAATTGTATATATTGTCACTCCATTACCTTAGCTAATGATGGATGCTATCATGTACTCAAAGAGTCTTTTCTAAACATGTGTAAATAAAAGAAGTCTAGACTTCTGCTAACTCTCAAAGAATTAAAAAATATGGATGCAAACGCTGCTGTTATCCAAAGAATTCTTGTATAGAAATGAGAAACTATGCAACCTTTTAGTACTTTAGAAATTCATCTTCTGTATTGACCCTGTATGCTCCGGAAAATCCTATTTCCAGTATGTCTATTCCAATCAGAAGGCACCAGAAATCATTCTTGTCATTCAGCTGGATGAAAGTAAGAAGAAACAATATTTACATGTAACCACAGCTTCCCAAACTTCTTGCCTGTAAGCTACTTTATCTAAACTTTTTTTTTTTAACCTTTGTTTTGGTTTTTGTCTTTTTAGACAGGAAAATAACAAAGCAGTACCATCCCACTGTAAAATATCAAATTGTTCTTTAGCAAAAACAATAAAAATGAAATGTTATTTCATGGCATCAAGTGATTTAACTATAAGCCTTCACCCCATTATGCATTTCTCTTTTAATTAAATAGGTTCCCTGAATGACTTTAAAATTAATAACTGAATATTTCACTAGTTGTTTGCACCTACAGCCTTTGCAATCGAAGCTTGTTTCAAAAAGACAAACACTCACTTCCTACAAAGAACTACAGCTTAATAGTGGAATATGGATGATGTTATATAACATATTGTGCAGCAATTTCAGTAGGGAAAGAATAGGATTGGGAACCCAGGTAGCAAATTAGATTGATGTGTTGTCCTCGACATACTGGCATTTTCATTTCTGAGGCCTACCAAGTCCAAAACAAAACCATTTTTTATACTTGTTCAAAATCTCAAGAGAAATGAGTGTAGGTGGTCTCAGCCCAGTTTTTCAAGTACAAGAGGCCATATCAAAAAACTGTCTTGTCTTGAGAGTAATTCATCACTCTTGTCTGTGAAAAGCCATGGGATTACAAGCATGGGGAAAAAAAAGTACTGCTAACCACATTTTTTCCACCAACTATATCTCTCTAGCCCATTTTGTATGAATATATGGAATGAAGATCATGTCTTCATGATTATCGAGGACTGTTTTTTAATTCATCTTTCCTACTCCCTTGCCTCTGACTGAATCTCGATAAAGTGAAACAAAATCTCAAAGTATGGAAAGAAAAACAATGGAAGCTATAACTTAAAGAAGAACAGGTAGTGAAAAATGTAAGTCACTAAAGAACACTGATGAGATGTTAAAAATGTAATCAAGCAGCATGTCACTGTGTACAGTTTAATTCTTTCAATCTCCTAAAATGACCTTGGGAAAATTAGAACACTTGAAAATGTTGCATCTTCAATAAGTCTTTTCCCTCAGGTTTAACAAAGGAGACAGAAGACAGATTACTGATATGATTATGTTCAAGTTAAAAGATTTCTCTGAGGAATATCTATGTTAAGAACACTGTTCAGTCTTCAGCAGTGTCAGAGACATGCTTTTGGAGATATTGCAATGTCACACCACAACGTGCAAAATTGTTTTCAGTGGCTGTTTTTATCCTTTCTGTTTTTTTCAGTCCTCCAGAACTCATTCCATATAACTCTGGTGAAGGAAGAGAGTTTCATCATCATGATGACAGGGAAAAGAAAGACCTGCGCTGTTCACGTTTCCCTAAAGCTCTGGTAGGCAAGGACAAAACACAACCTAACTTACTAAAAATGCTCACCTGGATGACCACAGAAGATTATTGAAAACAAATTTAACTAGGGTGTCAATGTTTGTCAGCAGTATCTTCCTAACACTGCTAAAGCTGGGGGAGTGTGAATTTCTGCCACCTTGTATCCTTTCTTTGGGACATAAGAGAGACTGGCATAGACACAAGTGAGACAGAGCTGAGGTAAGAGGGGGAGGAGGTATAAGGCAGTGAAGAAAAGAAGCCGTTTTATTCAAGAACATGTTCTGTTCCATTGGCAATGTCACAATCAGTGGAGATGGTGCAATAATTAATCCCCATTAATTAACACTGAAATGGATGGTTTCAATAACAATTCATTATATCTGTTGGAGAAAATGAGCTCAAATGGTAATAATACAACAAATGTTTAGAACAAAGAAGAGAACTCTATAGTAAGCCCTTGAAATTGCTTATTCTGACAGTCTATGATGTTTAGAAACAGTGCAATATAATCTTCTGAAGTATTTGAGTATGCGTAAAACAAAGTAATTAATATACTATTCACTAAATATTGTTTCCAATAACCGTGATACAGGCAGACATTCTGAATCATATATTTAAATGGAAAAATTTGAATTTGCTCAAAAGCTTATCAGCAAATATGCAATTTTCATATTAGATAGGAAAGAAATTAATAGGTTTAGTCTGCAGGTATCATTGGCAGAAAAAGTAGCTGCTGTTCACACAGCTGTAATTTGGAGGATCTGTACCATGTGACTCTCATTATCTAATATTTTTGTATAATTTGGATGTACATCAAGAAAGAATTTGAATACTCCAGTTTCTCAGTGGGCTGGATAAACTGTGACAATAATAACGAGTCAAAGGATCCGTTTATTACTGTAATTCAGTAACTTGATATTAATTTTTGGTTCCCATTAACATAAAGTCAATAGAAATATATGTAAGCGTATTATACGTAAATTATTCTAGTAGAGACATTTTCAGTAGATCCAGTGGTATTACACTCTTATCATTTAGACTGCTTAGATGTGGTCATGAACCTGACAGACCCAGCAGTTATGTTTGCATTTGACTTTTATTGACAGAATTCTTAAGGCAGTCACAATTTCTGAGCAATTTTACTGTATTTGATTTTCAGAAGCTACATGAAGAGCTTTTACTTTGGGGTAAAACATTAATATTAGAGGTGCATGTAAGCCACAAAATCCTGATATTACCGATGTGGCTTTTGAAAACCCATAATAGTCAGGCCTAAATCACTCTATAACTTCAGTTCGTGATAGCAGAGGAATATTGGGTGGTTAAATTTTAGCTTGCTCTGTTAATTATTATTAACATTATTATTAAAATTAAGATCATTTATTATTAGTAGTATTAACCAGTATGATCTGTACTAAAAGTAACCTCCCAACTTCTCTCTCTCCTCTTACAGTACTTATATTAATCTTTTCTGTGCTCTGGTTTACTTTGCAGCCCACAGACAGCAACACTATAGCACTGTAACCGCATCAGTAGAGAACTGCACCACTTTGGGTAAGGAATAACAGCCAGGAGTAAGAGGGCAAAGAATGGGATCTAAATTAAGTTGGCTTTGTTTCTGAAACCTAGGTGTTTGTATAACTCACCCAAAAATCTCCAAGAAAGCAGGTAGGAATTCTGTTACTTGCATTCATTAAAGAAGGCACCTGGACTCTACCTGGGTTCCCTTGTTGTTTTAGTTTCTAATTAACATGTACAATTTCTCAAGGAAAAAAAATAATTGTGATCATTTTATTCATATAAAGAATATAAAAGCAAAAACTTGTCACAGAAACCATTTTCTGTGTGAAGTTAATAACACAACAATGATGTGACTGGACCTGCTATATAAAAATGTACTGTTCTCAGAAAGACAACATGTTCCTATAAATTGACGTCATCTCATCTGTGACAGTAAATAATGACTAGCATTATTTAAATTAAGCAATATAGTTTGTTTTGCTTATGTCGTGGTTTAATCCCAGCCAGCAACTAGGCACCACACAGCCGCTCACTCACTCCCCCCCAGTGGGATGGGGAGAGAATCAGAAGAGTAAAAGTGAGAAAACTCATGGGCTGAGATAAAGACAGTTTAATGGGTAAAGCAAAAGCCGCGCGCACAAGCAAAGCAAAGCAAGGAATTCATTCACTACTTCCCGTCGGCAGGCAGGTGTTCAGCCATCCTCAGGAAAGCAGGGCTCCATCACGCGTAACGGTTACTTGGGAAGACAAACGCCATCACGCCCAATGTCCCCCCCTTCCTTCTTCTTCCCCCAGCTTATATACTGAGCATGACGTCATATGGTATGGAATAGCCCTTTGGCCGGTCTGGGTCAGCTGTCCTAGCTATGCTCCCTCCCAGCTTCTTGTGCACCTGGCAGAGCACAAGAAGCTGAAAAGTCCTTGACTAGTGTAAACTCTGCTCAGCAAGAACCAAAACATCAGTGCGTTATCAACATTATTCTCATCCTAAATCCAAAACACAGCGCTCTACCAGCTACTAAGAAGAAAACTAACTCTATCCCAGCTGAAACCAGGACAGCTTATTATCTGTATTTCAGCACTGCTGGACTGTAAGCAAGGATTTTCAAGAAGAAAAAAAAAAAAACGAGCCTAATAATAGTTTCTTTTTCTCTATGTCTAGCAAAATAGATTTGATCTTACAAGGGTAACATGGTCATCCAAAACAATAAACATCATATGTTGTTGTTGTATGAATATGCATACTGTTGCAGGGAACAAATGAGGATATCAAGAAGGTATTTTAAACTGCAAATCTCCCTAGAAGAATAAGAGATAAAGACTAAGATTCTAGGAACAGTGGGAGGAGAGAGAATATTTTTTTAAGGAAGGAAACCCATTCTATTAGAACCTTGAGTTCTAACTAAAATATGCAGTCTCCTTCAGATTCTGTACATCAAGAATTCTTCATAAAAAGGACATCTATCCTGAAGCTGTAATGCTACTCTCATTTTTAAAACTTTTTTAGCTTAGTTTTCCAGTACAAAAAGTAAAGTGAAATGTTTGATTTTGGATCAAGCCATTGTTCAACAGGTTCAGCTCAATGTAAAGTAGTTTTTTCCAGGACTTTTCAGGATTCATTTGTACTTATGCAACATTCTCCAAGGACAGAAGTTAGAGAGGAAGAGACTATTTGGTTGAATAGGAGTAGTTAAAGTTATGCATCATGACTATCAAAGAAAATTTATATGAATTGTCCAGTTACAAAATCTGGCCCACAGAGAAGAGGCTTATGAGTCATTTGAATAATAACTCTCTTGAGGCCTGTGGCCACAGATGGGACACAATTAATGTCCAAGTGACCTGAATCAAACTATTTCTTTGTGTCTTTTGATTTTGTTCTTATGGAAGATGAAATCCATGTTGATGTATTAGCATTGCACATAGGATGGAAAACTGGACTTTACATCTTATAAAATATAGTCCTGAAAAAAAAAAAAAAGGAAAGGAATAATGAAATGATGATTCTACACTATGCTACGGTATTTAAAGTTCTACAATATCACAAATATAAATAACTTTAAGAGCAGTCCATTCCAACAAACAGGAAATTGAGCAAAAATGCCAGGAGCCCTGCATGGATGGACAAGGAGCTTCTAACAAAAGTCAGACATAAAAAGGGAGTATACAGAAGGCGGAAGCAGGGACAGGTAAACCGAGAAGAATCTAGCATGCAGGGATGAGGTTAGGAAAGTCAAAGCCCACCTGCAATTGAACCTGGCAAAGGATGTCAAAAGCAACAAGAAGGGCTTCTAAATGTACATAAGTAACAAAAAGAATACTAGGGAAAATATGGGCCTGCTGCTACATGAGGCAGTGGCCCTGGTGACACAGGACATGCAAAAGACTGATATACTGAATGCCTTCTTTGCCACAGACTGTGCTAGGAAGACTGACCTTGAGAGATACAAGGCCCCAGAGACCAGAGGGAAAGACTGGAGGAAGGAAGACTTACTCTTGATAGAAGAGGATCAGGTCAGGGAATACTTAAGCAAACTGGACACACATAAATCCATGGGCCCTGATGGGAGGTACCCAAAAGTGCTGAAGAAGCTGGCTGATGTCATTGAGAGGCCACTCAGCAATCTCTGAAAGATCATGGAGACTGGGAGAAATGCTTGAGGGCTGGAGGAAAGCAAATGTCACTTTTATTTTCATAAAGGGCAAAGGACCAGCAAACTACAGGCCAGGCAGCCTCATCTTGTTCCCTGGGAAGGTGAAGAGACAACTAATTCTGGGAAAATCATCAGGAGTAGTCAGCATGGCTTCAACAAGGGGAAGTCATGCTTTACCAAGTTGATAAACCTTTACAATGAAATGGCTGGCTTGGTAGACTAGGGGAGGACAGTGGATATTGTTTACCTTGACTTCAGTAAGGCTTTCAACATTGTATACCATAGAATCCTTGTAGAGATGCTGATGAAGTGTGAGCTGGATGAGCAGACAGTGAGGTGGATTGAAAACTACCTGAACAGCCAGGCCCAGAGAGTGGTGGTCACTGGAACAAAGTCTAGTTGGAAGCCAGTAACTAGCGGTGTACCCCAGGGGTCAATACTTGTTCCAAACCAGTTCAGCATCTTCATTAATGATCTGGATGATGGGGCAGAGTGTACCCTCAGCAAGTTTGCTGATGACACCAAACTGGGAGATTGGAAGGGGGAAAGGGACAACACCTATCTAGTCAGCAATGAGCAACAGGATGGCATGACAAAGTTCAAGGAGCTGCGTGCTAGTGAAATTCCTCAGACTGCTCCACAAGGCAACTGGGCCAATGTACCACACTTGAAGTGTTTTTACACAGCATGAGGAACAAGCAAGAGGAGCTAGATGCCTTGGCCCAGTCCCAGAGATATGACATCATAGGCATAAGTGAAACCTGGTGGGATGAGTCCTGCGACTGGTGTGCCATGATGGATGGTTACAGGCTCTTCAGGAGGGATAGGCAAGGCAGGCGAGGAGGGGAGGTGGCGTTGTATGTAGTGGAGGGGCTGGAATGCATGGAGCTAGCAGTTGGTGATGGCACAGTTGAGAACCTCTAGGTAAGGATTAAGGGACAGACAAACAAAGCGAATGTCATTGTGGGAGTCTACTATAGGCCACCCAGCCAGGATGACAACAGTGATGAGTTATTCTTTAAGGAACTAAGGGATGCTTGCAAGTCATCTGCCCTTGTCCTTATGGGGGACTTCAACCTGCCAGATGTCAACTGGGAATACCGCACAGAAGGTACAAACAGGCCCAGAAGATTCCTAAACTATCTGGATGATAACTTCTTGGCACAGGTACTAAGGGAACTGACCAGGAAAGGTGTCTTCTTCAATTTGTTGCTTATTAACAGAGAGGGTCTCGTGGGTGAAGTGGCGATTGGTGGCTGCCTGGGCCACAGCAACCATAAAGCAGTCAAGTTTAAAATCTATGGTAACAGGAGGAAAACTGCCAGCAAGACCTCAACTCCAGATATGAGGAGAGCTGACTTCAGTAAGCTACTTAGCAAGGTCCCCTGGGAAAAAGCTTTTGAAGGTGCTGGGGTCCATCAGTGCTGGTCACCTTTTAAGTACCACCTCCTAAGAGCACAGGAGCAGGCAATTCCAAGATGTAAGAAGTCAAGCAGGCAAGGTAGAAGGCCGGCTTGCCTAAGTAGGGATCTTCTTGTAGAACTAAGATGAAAAAAGAAAATGTATAGCCAGTGGAAGCAAGGTCAGGTGAGACAGGAGGAATACAGAGATGCTGTTCGCCACTGTAGGGAGGAAATTAATGCGGCCAAAGCTCAATTCGACCTGAAGCTGACCAGTACTGTGAGGGACAATAAAAAGGGCTTTTTAAAATAAGTAAATAGCAAAACGCAGGTGAGAAATAACATTGGCCCATTACTTGACGAGCATGGTAACCTCACAAACAGGGACATAGGCAAAGCAGAGATGTTTAATGCTTTCTTCGCCTCGGTCTTCAACACTGATGATGGGCTCTGGGAACCCGAGAGCCCTGGGCTAGAGAACCATGACTGTGAGAACAGCAAACTTGCAACCAACCCCAAACTTGTGTGGGATTTGCTGCTCCAGCTGGATCCCTATAAATCAATGGGGCTTGATGGGATTCGTCTGAGGGTACTTAAAGAGCTGGCTGATGTCATAGCGAGAGTGCTCTCAATGATTTTTCAATGCTCTTAGGAATCTGGAGAGGTCCCAGTTGTCTGGAAGCTGGCAAACGTTGTCCCAATCTTCAAGAAGGGCAACAGGGATGACCCCAGTAACTACAGGCCTGTCCATCTCACCTCTGTGCCTGGCAAAATTATCGAGAGAATTATTCTGGAAGTTATTGAAAAACACCTGAAAGACAACACAGCCATTGGTCCCAGCCAGCACGGGTTCATGAGGGGAAAGTTCTGCTTAACAAACTTCATTTTCTTCTATGACAAGGTTACCTACCTAGCTGACCAAGGGAAGCCAGTCAATGTAATCTTTTTGGACTTCAGTAAAGCTTTCAATACTGTCTTTCACAGTATCCTCCTGGACAAAATGTCCAGCATGCAGCTGGATAAACAAATGCAATGCGTGAGCAATTGGCTGATAGGTGGGGCTCAAAGAGTTATAGTAAATGGGGTTACACCAGGCTGGCGACCAGTCACTAGCAGGGTTCCGCAGGGATCCATCTTAGGGCCAGTGCTCTTTAATGTCTTCATAAATGACTTGGATGCAGGACTTGAAGGATTACGATCTAAGTTTGCCGATGACACAAAACTGGGAAGAGCTGTTGACACCCTCAAGGGCAGAGAGGCCCTGAAGAGAGATCTGGACAAATTAGAGAGCTGGGCAATCACCAGCTGCATGAAGTTTAACAAGGGCAAGTAAGTGCCAGATTTTGCATCTGGGACATGGGAACCCGGGATGTACATACAGACTGGGGAACAAGAGGCTGGAGAGCAGCCCCATGGAGAGGGATCTGGAGGTTCTGGTCAACAGCAAGTTGAACATGAGCCAACAGTGTGCCCTGGCAGCCAAGAGGGCTAACGGTGTCCTGGGGTGCATCAAGCACTGTACGGCTAGCTGGTTGAGGGAGGTGATTGTCCCGCTCTACTCTGCACTGGTGTGGCCTCATCTTGAGTACTGTGTGCAGTTTTGGGTGCCACAGTACAAAAAGGATACCAAGCTACTAGAGAGTGTGCAGAGGAGAGCCACGAAGATGGTGAAGGGTTTAGAGGGGAAGCTGTATGAGGAGCAGCTGAAGTCACTTGGTCTGTTCAGCCTAGAGAAGAGGAGACTGAGGGGAGACCTCATTGTGGTCTACAGCTTCCGCACAAGGGGAAGAGGAGGGGCAGACCAATGATACAACCCGAGGGAACGGCAGGAAGATATGCCAGAGGAGGTTTAGGTTGGATATTAGGAAAGGGTTCTTCACCCGGAGGGTGGTGGAGCACTGGAACAGGCTCCCCCGGGAGGTAATCATGGTGCCAAGCCTGGCAATATTTAAGAAGCATTTGGAGAACGCCCTCAGACATATGGTGTGAATTTTGGGGTTGTCCTATGCAGGGACAGGAGTTAGACTCGATGACCCTTAGTGGGTCCTTTCCAACTCAGGATATTCTATGATTCTATGATTCTATGATTCTATGATTCTATGGGTGGCTGATACACCAGAAGGTTGTGTTGTCATTCAGAGGGACCTCAATAGGCTGGAGAAATGGGCCAACAGAAATCTCATGGAGTTCAACAGGAAGAAGTTCAAAGTCCTGCACCTGGGGAGAAACAAACGCATGCACCAATATGTGCTGGCACCAACTGGCTAGAAAGCAGATTTGCAGAAAAGGCCTTTTGGGACCTGTTGTAAACCTAGTTGAACAGAAGCCAGCAGTGCATCCTTGCCACAAAGAAAGCTAATGGTTTCCTGGGTTGCATGAGGCAAAGTATTGCCAGCAGCTTGTAGGAGGTGATCCTTCCCCTCTGCTCAGTGCTGGTGATAGCACACCTGGAGTACTGTCCCAGTACAAGAGTGCCATGGACATACTGGTGAGAGTCCAACAAAGGACGACAAAGATGATGAAGGGGTTGGAGTGTCTCTCTTATGAGGAAATGCTGAGAGAGCTGGGACTGTTTAGCCTAGGGTAAAGAAGGTTCAGGGGTATCTGGTATATAAATGCCTGAAGGAAGGGTGCAAATAGGGCAGAGCCAGGCTCTTCTCAATGGTGTCCAGTGACAAGGCCAGAGGCAATGAACACAAGCTGAAACACAGGAGGTTCTGTCTGAACATCAGGAACCACTTTTTAAGTGTGAGAGTGAATGAGCACTGGCACAGGTTGCTCAGAGAGGTTGTGGAATCTCCATCCTTGGAGATATTCAAAAGCTGTCTGGACATGGCCCTGGGCAATGGACAGTATGTGTTTCTGCTTGAGCAGGGGGGTGAGACTAGATGGTCTCCAGAGGTCCCTTCCAACCTCAGCCTTTTCTGTGACTCTGTGAAAATCCTTTGTGATTTATGGTGTCTTAATAGGTCAGGCAAATGAATGTCCTATGAGATTAACTTCTGCATCATGTTCTTTCTGTATTTAGCCTTGGGTTATGAAATGCCTTAAAGCATTTGGTTTATCAACATACATGCCTGTTAGAATTATTTTAGAGAAGTCTTGAATCTTGCTGTTTTACATTGTTTAAAACTTTAGGAACCAACGAGACCTCTTCAAAGCTAATCCATCACTTCATAGTGAGTGAGATTAAAGAACACATGGTCTGGTCACATCTGCTTCATTCTGTGAGCAAGTACGTTGTTGCAATCTGTAGAAGCTGAGAACAGCAGAGGAGTCATACTGAGAGGCCTGTTAGATGATGGTTGTGTTAATGTCCTTGGTAGCATATATTGTATGGACCCTGGAAGATAAATAATCAACATGATTTAGTTGTACAGCTGGAAATATTGTCAAAATATGTCTAAACATGGTTCTCTGTGAAAAGAGTGGTGTTGCTGAAAATACCTCTCAGAAGTTAGCCTGACCTGCTATTTGAAGTCTGTGCCTTTTGAAGAACAGAGCATACAGAAGAGCAGGGAGCCTCTCTATAGTGCTGACTTTTTTGTCTTCCTATAAAGTTATTGACACATTCAGCATAAGGTATGTATGAAGATGACTTCTGAACTACTGGTGCATACCTTGCAGTCGTATTAGCCTAGGAACCTTTCTGTGCAGAGATCAAGTCACCGGGGGCCACAGCGAAAAAAAAAAAAGTATGAATCATTGTCATCACATGCTCACCATAATGTTTCAGATCAAAAACATTTTCTAGGGAGTGATCTGGCTAATCTGGCAGTCAAATAGACTAAAAGATCTAATAAGGCATGTTTTTCCATTTCTGATTCTGTGATCTTATCAATAGGTCAGTTAAATCAGAAATTGCCTTTCAGCTTAAAAGAGCAGATCACTTTCAAAAATCACACTGCTGTCAAGATATCTGATTAGCAGCTTTATTTATGGGACAGCCATGTTTAAAATAAATGACCATGTTTGTTCATTTAAATCTCTTTTTCGTCTGGGTGTTATTTTCACACTGGAGCAGGAGAAAACAGAAGAAACAAAAACTTGCTTTTAACTCTGTGAGAATGTCTACAGTTTCAGTTGATATTATTTCAAGTGAACACAAACATTATAATATGTTTGACCCCTTTCTAATTTTAGATGTGTAATTGCACTTTGAAGTGTATTTCATGACTACCAGAAAGAAGATCTGGATTTTCCTTACAACACGTTCATTTTCATTTCTCATCAAATAAATTTATTAACAGATACTTCTTGCATGTTAGAAAAAAATATTGCCTAGAACAGACCTTCTTTAGATAGACAGTCTTTACTGCAAACCATTTAGTACTGATCGCCTTTCCTCTCAAATGGGCCGTAGATCAGAAGTATATACCTTAATGTTTCTTAGTTTGCACATTTCCAAGAGTTCATGATAAGTTTACTCCTATGTTATCACCTGGTTTTCCTTGGTGTCCAATGATTAAAACGATGACTTGGCAATAGTTTCATCAGTTTTGTGCACTGATGAAAAATTCACACTCTACATTTTTTTGCATCAATTGTGCGAATTCAACAAAAACTATCTTTTTAATCTTTCTCTTCACAGTGAAACCTCAAAAAAATATATTGCAAGGTCATAGGCAATTGCAAAGAAAATGTCAGTCAGCTAGTGGCTACTTAGCATACAGCTTTTGGTGATCTGCTGCTCCTGAGATTTCCACTTCACAGACTTTTACGCTTTAAGATAAGTAATTAACTGCTGAAAACATGCATGATCTCTGTATTTTTTTCCTGTGGTAGCACATATTAAATAGTTTATTTTTATTTACATAGTTCCCATGCTGGTGTTATTAATACATCTGATTTATATCTGAGATGTCATTTGTGATTACTTGTTCTACACTAATTGGATTCCAGGGGCCTCTATTGGTCAGTCACTTCTTCCTTATGTCATCTTCCAAAAAGTCTTAAGTATGTGATTCCCCAGTTGGTCAGGAAAGTCCAAATGTTTTCTCTAAACTGCCATAGTAGTGAAAAAGAAATCTAAATTTGAAACAGAGCATTTCTTTTTTTATCATTTTTTCTTTATTCTTTCTGAGGATACAAAAAAAAGGAAAGAAATAGTCTATCCAGTTTGTGGTTTTAGAGTCATCTTAGATATAGTCAACAATGTTACAGATTCTGTGTGCTGTTTTGGATATACAGCGAACATAGCTGGTATTATATATGGCATTATAAAGCCAAAGCTTTTTTTAATTTTTTTTTTTAATTGACACTAGTAAAATTACTAGGCTTACATTGTTCAAGTAACTTAAGTTCCTCAATGATTCAGAAGCCATTTAAGATGTATTTTATCATTCTGCAGTTTAATAAATTGGCAGAATTAAGCTTTTGTGTGACTTCATCCTTTGCAACTCTTACCAGAAAGTCAACGTCTATTAGCATTTGTACAAATTAGGTGACTGCTGCTGTAAAGAATAAGCCATCATGAATTTGCTCATTGCTAATGCAATATGCTTAGCTTCTGGGGTATTACTGTTCTTGCTTGTATGACTGTGAACTGTCTGCTTTATGCTCCCAGCAAGCCAAATTTTGAAGTCCTTACTCTGGCATGGAATTTATTGCAGCCACTGGGAGATTCTCCAGAATGCCAACTTCAAGATTTATACAACTCTATTGCTTAGTTCAAAAGATTTACATTTCCATTCAGATGCAGGTATATTGATACTATTGATCTAGTATGTGGATATTGCTTATTTGACATTAGAATTTGATCCTGATAGTCTGTCTGCTATATAATATATATATATAATTCTCTGATATAAAGTTTACAGATTCTTAAATACCAATCTGATTAGATGGATCTTAGTGAAGCTCCCTGATTTCATTTGAGTAAGCAGACCATTATCACTACATTACCTCCAGGCTAACCTGTATCTTTTCAAATCAGCAGATTTGAATTTTCTCTGATTAGAGAGATACTAGTCTCGTTCTTTTTCTGTGTTCTGATAAAACATAGAGATGGGTGTCTTCTGGTATATTCCTTTGAAGGAAAACTAGGCTGTTTCTTAAGTCTAATCATATATGGGTTAGAATCGTGCCTAACAAATCTATTACAGTTTTTTAAGGAATGAGTGTATATGCAGATAAATTAATGTAATGTGCTTGAAAACAAAAATTGACAATGTTTTTAGGAGGCTTGTAGGCATAAAAGCTTTTATGGAGACAAAGCTGTTATAGAGTATTAGTCCTGTGGTGAAAAGATAGGAAGCAAAGGCTAAGAATAAATGACCAGATTTCACATTGGAAATTTCACCTGAGAAATTTTTGCTGGGACTTTTGCTTTTACTATATTAATAAATTAGCTAGGAAAAAAAAAAAACCAAACCCAACAAACACAAAACCAGGAAATAGTGAGATAACAAAGTCTGCTGATAATAAAAGCTTATCCATGTACTAGCAGATGAAGAGCTGCAGAACTATCTTGTAATACTGATTGACTTGAAGATATAAGGAAGACATTTTTTATGATGAGGGTTATGAAATACTGGAACAGGTTGGCCAGAGAAGTTGTGGATATCCCATCACTGGAAGTGTTCAAGGTCAGTTTGGAAGTGTCTTTGAGAAATCTAATCTAGTGAAAGATGTTCCTGCCCGTGGCAGGGGGGTTGGATTAGATGATCTTGAAAGATCCCTTCCAACACAAACCATTCTATGATTTTATGATTAAGAAAGGAACTTCAGTATCAATAAAGGCAAACTATTACAGGAAGAAGCAACCTTACCGTATAGGTTAAAAGTTAACCTGTCCTAATCTAGACTTGTGTAATATCAATGTCTGCTTGTGAAGAAGTTTTCTGGATGTTCTTCATAATGAATAGAGAAAAATAAGCACACAGAAGACATTAATTATTTCAATCTAAAGCAGATATCTAAAATAGATGTGGAAAAAT
This sequence comes from Nipponia nippon, assembly GCF_047370975.1. Lineage (NCBI taxonomy): Eukaryota > Metazoa > Chordata > Aves > Pelecaniformes > Threskiornithidae > Nipponia > Nipponia nippon. The sequence goes on along the minus strand of NW_028262336.1, from coordinate 89,792,814 downwards.
AATGGCTGTTACAACTTTTTTTTTTTTCCTTAAAGTAGCTCGATATTGATTTGGTTGTTGAATATTATAATGTACACTTGCACTATTGACACAAAACTATAAGCATATGCTAATATGTCTTCAAAAGCTACCACCTCTTCACTGGGGCATGTTACCTGATTATATGACCTTTGTAAACATTTTGCAAATGGCAAGTTAAACTGGCTGGTATAAATCACCTTCCCAGATTGTGTCTCAGCTGAAAACCTGTAACTTCCAACTGAGGTGCAGTAAAGCCTTAAACTATGGTAACTTGTTTGCTTGCAAATATGTGGTCATAATCTTATTTTTAACCTGCTCTGTATGACACATCTGCTTTGGCTTTTTTAATTTAAAGACTTATTTTCTGTGTGATGGTATCGCAAGACTCTAGAGTAGCAGTTGGAAGACTCTTAAAGACCTGATGGTTCAAAACTTGGATGAGAGCAAGAACAGCTGTGCAAAATATCTGCCTAAATGGAGTAACCAATAAGCCTGCAGGGAGAAGCTTCCTTTGTTATGGTTTCTCCCTCTTGCTTCACCAGGAAAACACTCAAGATGCTGATTTATGAAAGGGTCTTGCTATAGGGCGCTGACTAAAATCAGAGCGTGAGCTTGAAGCTAGCCTCATTCAGGACCTCTTCTGGAGGCAAACTTAACCTTCCTGACTACTTTTCTTAAATGCTGTAATGATAATGAGTAACATCATTGGCATCTTAACAAATTTCATGATTTGCCCAAGCAGGTCACATACATACAACACACATTTCAGGCTCTTTACTGGCTGTGGCTGCAGTCAAGCAGTAAACACTGATAAAGCAACACATCATTCAAGGCAAACCAAACCAATCCTAAACAAAACAAAAGAAAACAAACTACCTGATGAAAGGCAACAATGACACTGAGACTTAGTCTGAAAAAAATTAGTTCCTTGGGTGTCCAGAGGGAAATAAAAAGGAAAAAAAAAAAAAAAGAAAAAAGCCCTCCTTCCATTTATTTAACCTGTTAGATTTAAATGCACTCCTAATAGAAATAAGTGACATCATAGAGAAAACAACTGCTTGTACATCTAAACATTGAATATCTATCTTCAAACACTTTTTAAAGTACTTAATAAGAGAAAACTGCCAAAATGACAGATGAAGTTTAGTGTAGATAAATATAACATGAGGTGCATACAAAATAAAAAATTCTGATTTCATATGAAAAATACTGGTCTCTGAGCCGAACATTACCACATAGAAGCAAGACTGCTGGGCTATAAATAGTCAGTTCAGTGCTAGTTAGTGACCAAAAAAATGAGCTGAGTCTTAGGAATTATTAGAAAACAAAATGAGAACATCATTGTTTCACTGTATGAATTTACATATTTGTCTGAACTTTGACTACTGAATGTAGTTCTGAGGAAGAACTACATCTCAGAAAAGATATAGTAGAATGTGGAAAGAGTTCAAGAAAGGGTAATGAGGATGGACAAAGTATGTAGCAGCTTTCTTATGAGAGATATGTGAGTCTTCTAGGTCTTCTCAAGCTGGCAGACAATCTGAAGGTATGACAGAAGTCTGCAAAACCAGGGCATGAAGAGGATTAGAAGTATTCATCAGTTGTTGTTTTATGGGATCAAGACAGCTGCAGAGGACAGAAGCAAGGACAATAGATTTTTTTTTTCTGATATGCTATGTTTTACCACACAAGTATAGCAAAACATAACACCCTGTAAGCGGTTTAATATCTCACATCAGTGAGTAATTCACTACTGGACCAAATGGGACAAATCACAAGCTAGGTGTTGACTTTTACAATGGTACAATTGGGATCTTGACACATAGCTCTTCCCTCTCTCTCTCTCTCTCTCTCTGGTTCTACACTCTTTCATAGTGTTAGTGCCTGTGTGTCAGTCCTCACTGGCTTCTACATGTACATGGCCAACACTTCATGGACCATATCAGGATATGCATATTTGACAAGGCTGTATAATCACCCTAGTTTCTAGTTTTCAAAACTTCTGCATCAACAGCAGCTTCCTTTCAATAAGCTATTAACATCCCATAAAAGTCCTACATAACAGCAGAAAAGATTTTCCATGGCTACCACTATGAGCTAAGCAAGATTAGAAGTTTAAAAATATCTTAAGTCAAATGCTTTTAAATACCTTCCTTAGCATCTCTTTTCAATACTATAGTAGGCAGAATAATGGGCTAAGTGGGCCGCTAGTCTAATGCAATAGGGCTGTACTTATTTCGTATTAAGTTTACCTAAAATGAGCCTGATGACAAAAAGAAAAAAAAAAAAAAAAAGAAATCCAGACTTCCTATCTATGCCAGTAGTTTGGAGACCACCAGAGTAACTTGACCCTTTCAGCATATATCCAGTGTAGTAATAACGTATTTTGGCTCAACTTACATTGCCATTTAACAGATATTCCTTTCAGTTTGGATCATTAGTTTTATATCTCCTACAGACTGCTTCCAGAATAGTGTAAATGTTTTGAGTATGCCAGGCCTCACCACATTAAAGGAAAATTACAGAAGAATGAAAAGATGAGAATTTAAATTAGGCAGGGCAGTCATGTCTTGCCACCTTTTTCCTGACTGCTGTAATGATAATGAGTAATATCATCATTGACTTAACAAGTTCCATAGCATCCTGCCTTCTTTGCCACTGATACTAGCTTATGCTAATTAGCATTCATGTCTGGCTTTTTGTTAGATTCCCTTCTTCTGCATTTCTTCTTTGTTACTGGAATTTTAAGTAATGATAAAAATGTAAACTGTTTTATATTTCAGTATTGGCTGAAGTCTCGCAATCCCTAGCCGTTGTTCTCATGGGAGACTTCAACTTACCAGATATCTGCTGGAAATACAACACAGCAGAGAGGAAGCAGTCTAGGAGGTTCCTGGGATCCACCCCAGGATACTGAGGGAGCTGGCAGAGGAGCTGGCCAAGCCACTCTCCATTATTTATCAGCAGTCCTGGTCAACCGGGGAGGTCCCAGATGACTGGAAGTTAGCAAACGTGACGCCCCTCTACAAGAAGGGTCAGAAGGAGGATCCAGGGAACTACAGGCCTGTCAGCCTGACCTCAGTGCTGGCGAAGGTCATGGAGCAGGTGATCTTGAGTGCCATTATGCAGCAAGTGCGGGACAACCGAGGGATCAGGCTCAGCCAGCAGGGGTTTACGAAAGGGAGGTCCTGCTTCACTAACCTGGTCTCCTTCTATGACAAGGTGACCCGCTTAGTGGATGAGGGAAAGGCTGTGGATGTTGTCTACTTGGACTTTAGTAAGGCCTTTGACACAGTCTCCCACAGCACTCTCCTGGAGAAGCTGGCTGCTCATGGCTTGGATGGGTGCACTCTACGCTGGGTTAAAAACTGGCTGGACTGCTGAGCCCAGAGAGTGGTGGTGAATGGAGTCAAATCCAGTTGGCGGCCGGTCACAAGTGGTGTTCCCCAGGGCTCAGTACTGGGGCCAGTCCTGTTCAATATCTTCATTGATGATCTGGTTGAGGGGATCGAGTGTACCCTCAGTAAGTTTGCAGACAACACCAAGTTGGGTGGGAGTGTTGATCTGCTGGAGGGTAGGAGGGCCCTGCAGAGGGACCTGGACAGGCTGGATTGATGGGCCAGGGCCAACTGCATGAGATTCAACAAGGCTAAGTGCCGGGTCCTGCGCTTGGGTCCCAACAACCCCATGCAACGCTACAGGCTGGGGGAGGAGTGGCTGGAGAGCTGCGTGGCGGAAAAGGGCCTGGGGGTGTTGGTCGACAGCCGCCTGAACATGAGCCAGCAGTGTGCTCAGGTGGCCAAGAGGGCCAATGGCATCCTGCCTTGTATCAGGACTAGTGTGGTCAGCAGGACCAGGGAGGTGACAGTGCCCCTGTACTGGGCACTGGTGAGGCCGCACCTCGAGTACTGTGTTCAGTTTTGGGCCCCTCACTACAAGAAGGACATCGAGGTGCTGGAGCGTGTCCAGAGGAGGGCAACAAAGTTGGTGAAGGGTCTAGAGCACAAGTCTTATGAGGAGTGGCTGAGGGAGCTGGGGTTGTTTAGTCTGGAGAAGAGGAGGCTGGGGGGAGACCTTATTGCTCTCTCCAACTACCTGAAAGGAGGTTGTAGTGAGGTGGGTGTCAGTCTCTTCTCCCTAGTAACGAGTGATAGAACGAGAGGAAACAGTCTCAAGCTGCGCCAGGGGAGGTTTAGGTTAGATATTAGGAAAAACTTCTTCACTGAAAGGGTGGTCAAGCATTGGAACAGTCTGCCCAGGGAAGTGGTTTAGTTCCCATCCCTGGAGGTATTTAAAGAATGGATAGATACGGTGCTTGAAGACATGGTATAGATGGACTTGGCAGTGCTAGGTTAACGGTTGGACTCGATGATCTTAAGGGTCTTTTCCAACCTTGATGATTCTATGATTCTATGATTCTATTTAGTTAGGATATTAACATTTCTAAGTGAATAAAAACAATGCAAACTTAGTTTGAAAAAAAACAAAGCAAAACAAAATATTTTAAGAAAAAAGTTGCATCTGCAACTTCTTGAAGATATTTTTTAGGTTTTCAATGAGGTGAAAATAGAAAAATAGTGAAAAAACTTTTCATGGAAATAAACTTCCCCCCAGAAAATTATTTCTGAGCAGTGCTTGCACAGCATCAAGGAGTTTTCTGCTTCTCACACCGCCCCATCTTCTGAAGTAACCATTACGGGTGATGGAGCCCTGCTTTCCTGGAGATGGCTGAACACCTGCCTGCCAATGGGAAGTATGAAATTAGTTCCTTGTTTTGCTTTGCTTGCGTGTGTGGCTTTTGCTTTACCTATTAAACTGGCTTTATCTCAAACTATGAGTTTTCTCACTCCGATTCTCTCTTATAATTGGTTTCAAGTTCATTTGAAGTTCTCCTAAATCATAACAAAATTAGTCTGAATTTCAGTGTAGTAAAAATAGCATAAAATAAGTAAGTTTTTTGCATAGCTTTGGGAATTTTACTGCAGACATTTGGCATAACTTTAGAATAGTTGATTGTTAACTGGTTCTTTTGAAAGATACCTCTACTTTTATTTGCTCTACACTCGTTGTCTAAAGAAAATACTTTGCATGAAAATACCTCCTCTGAATGTAAGCGCTGAAATAGAATCTAATACTTAACATCTTTTAACCCATTAGATACTTTTAGGAGTTAACTCCATCTATAATTTTAGCTACCAGTGTTTGGGGGCAACTGAATTTTGGGAAAAGGACCACCTGAATGCGTGCATCACCCCGCATTATTTCCATTAGAGTGGCTACATTGTTTGTAGTCTATACTAACATCAAAGCCTGACACATACCCTGAGTAGCATTTTGTCTCCAAAAGATTTTCACTATTCATTCTCACTATTCATTCTCACTACTTTTAACAACTGAAGAAAACAAAGAGGTGAATTTTAAAGACACTTGGGCACCTTATTTCATCTGGGGGATATCAATGGATGTTAGGGTGAAAATATACTTAAAAGCAGCATTATCAGTGACTTTCCAATCATGAAAGAAATCTGTGGCAGAGCAGAGGCTCAGATCCAGACCTCATAACTACTAGGCCCATTTCCTAACTAACAGGTAGTTCTTGCTGTATTACACTCATGCATTTAACTTCATGGTCTTGGAAGACCAGACATTAACCATAAGAAGTTATATAGAATAGGTGGAATATATAAGAATTCTAAGTAATAAGAAAATTATTAATAAATAGGAATAGCTTTATGGTTCAGACCACCTGGGAGTTACATTCTGCTTGACTCTGTGAGCAAAGACAGGTAACATACTCCTTGGGAATAAAACTGTTCGCATGCAAATGAATACTATTGTAGTCAACTTGTATGTCACAGGTTATCTGCTTTTAATTAACATTTATCCAGGTTCAAAGAGTGTTTTGTAGTGATGATATATGTTAAGTGAGGGGAAATGAAAAACAATCCATCTATCTAGGGAAACGTATTTTCATTCAGTGCTGAATAAATGGGACATGAAATGCCAGAGGAGGTATTGGTCTCAGTGCTCATTCTATACCCTCAGTTTGATTAGAAGTCACCAGGTAACAGAGGATGTTCACACTTAAAAAATCAAAGGATTCTGACAGAACAATGGAAAGGATTCCCTGAAAAAAAAAGAGGGTTTTTTACCTTTGAAAGTCCGTGATGAGAGCACAACAAGGAGAAATCCTTAAATCAGGAAAGATGGTTAGTGTTGGTAGTAAACTAGCTCTAAAGTAATAGATTTATCATTAAGCTTATTCATCATAATATATTAAAAAACCTTTTTTATGCTATCTTTAATGAATATACTAAGTTATTTTCAAAGACAGAAATGGACTTGGTTATTTGGTAAGAGGAAAAATGGAGCAAAAATGTAGCTTACTTCAGGCATTAGTCAAAGGCATAGGTCAAAACACTACATAATATAAAATATGGTTGTATGACATTGATGAAAAGCCTTTAGATAAAGTGGGAAAGGAACAGACTCTTATTTCTCACACATGTTCATGATACCTTGATATGTAACTTCAAGGAATCTTATAAAGGACTTTATTTTCTCTGGACACTGAAAATCTCAGAGGATATGGAGCACTTAATGATTTCTCTCTGAAATGTGCTCCAAAATTCAAAACACAGCCTCTGAGGAAGCATGTTTTTCTGACAAGCCAAAAGATATCTGTAAGGGTTACTGTCAACAGGAATTCTTCCGAGGCTGTCCTATGATTTTCTCCCTGTTATTAACTACAGTATGTTTATTAACCTCCTAACAATCTAAGTATCAAGAAGGAAATCAAGTCATTTAGTCTTAAAAATAATCAATGGAAGCAGGATCAATGCAGAAAATGAGTAACAGAGAAATGAAGAAGACAGTCAAAATAGAGAAGTAGTTTAACGAAAGCAACAAGTGGAAAAAACAAGAACAGTTCAGGGCCAATCAACTATTCAAGGACAAAGCTACAAGTATACTGAAAGAAAATCTCTTCAGAAGCATATTTCATAGACTAGCTGTAGAGAAATGTAATACTGAATTATAAAGATTTCCATTCAAATACATCCCTGCATCTACCTGAGCACAAAAGAAAGAAAGAAAGGAGTACTGTGATCATAGAATGTATGCCAATATTTACCTGTTCCAGAAAATAACAGAATTTGAAATTCTTCTTTTAAAGGGATAGTCATTATTCCATTACAAATAGATTTTAAAAAGTGTATTAGTTTGTGACAGCCATAAAAATTGAAATTATTTGCTTATCACCCTAAGCAGATACATCTGCGGTCAGTTTCCCTCTCATATTGACTCATGTATCTCAACTCTAGCCCATAGGGACTACATCTAATAATGAAAAGGCAAATGCATCTTCATGTCAGTCTTCATTCTGTTAGCAGAGATTGCCAATTAACGCCAGTTGTTTTGGTGATTTTTGTGTTATAGATGATTATCCACTAGGATTTGACTTCTGCTAGTGACTTATACTTCACCTCTAGAGCAGCTGCCAGATGGTGGCCTTTCAGTCTCTGTCACCCTCTGCTGCATTCAAGCCGATGACTTAGAGGTGAAACATGTTCTATACAGTCTTCTAAACCATTGGAGCCCTCACAGTATACTAATTCTTTCTAAATATCTCATTGAATTTTATGCTATGCTGTAGACTATGAGAAAGAAAAAGTAAGAGTAGGGCATAAAATTCAATAGAAATGAAGACATTGGTGAAAAATGCTCTTTTTTCTTTTTCTTTTTTTCCCTAGTGATAAATACTTTCCTTGACAATTTTATTGCAAGAAAATATGTTGGTAGATTTACCTATTCACTGAAGACGGGGGATAGTACATTATGTTTTGGAGTTGGATGAACTTACCTAATCAGCTTGGAAAAGACCCCAGATCGTGTGGAAATGGAAATGGCTGAGCATGAAACATAAAAGAACTGGAACGGAAAAGAAATTTGCTATCTACAGATGAAGTGAGATAGCGATAGCAGGCCAAGAGAAATGAGTATATAAAGAAAAGAAAATGTAAAAGAAAAGTAAAAATGAAGAAAATACCTGAAGACCTCTTAAGGACCTATTTTGTGTGCAGCTGAATTCAGCCATAGATTTATCCAGCTGGCCGCTACAAAGGATTTGGTGGTTTAAGGAATGAAGTTTACAAACAAGATGACCAAATATATGCATTACTGAGACTTCAAACGCTGCAAAGATTGTGAGAAAAGATTTTCTTGCTATTTCAGTAGTTGTCTGAACAAAAGTGGAAAAAATCCTCCTCTTAAAAAGAAAAGTTATATCATAAAACTGTATGAGTGATTTGACCATTACCTGATAGTTTGACAGAGATTAATCTTTCAAAATCATAGATGTTTGTATTTGAGCTAATTACTTTATACTTCCTCTATCGTCAGTGGAGAGTAATAGCTACTTTTAGGGAATGACTCGTCTCATCCTCATGCAGAAGTCTAAAATAGTTTAGGCTTACTTCATTAAAAAAATGTTTATTTCTCTCCTTCGGCTATGAAGGAAGTCTGGGGTGAGTATCTCAAATATTGATGTCAGGTTTTTTGAGGAAAAGGTAAATGAAATGGGCACCATCATTTGTGCATTTCTGAATTACCAAGAAAAACACAGCAGACCATGATTTGTAAAATGTGGTAACATCACTGAAACTGGAGCAAGAGCAACATAATACCTCACTAACCTTACTTGCCTTAACATCATAAATTGTGTATGACTCCAGGGGCAGTCAATATTGCAACTTCAAGGGCTGTTTTCAGTTATACTCACAATCAAGATTGCTTTTTTCCTAAAATTAAATTATAAGAATATATGAAGATATTTTAAAAAGGAGCTGATTATGGAAAATACCTTAGCTGTTAGATGACGATGCATGGCAGTAGGTACAATTTCTTAAAAGAATAAGGAATACAGTATAAAGCCTCAAAATAATCTCTTTCTTCCAGATATTGGCAGAGACCCAGTAAAATTTTCCATTGATCTTCCACCAGTTTTCTGAGTATAGAGATATTTAGTTTCATCGCTAAGGAGAAAATGCCCCAGCTGTTAATATTGAGTCTAATCTTGAATTTAATATTTATGTTGGATAAAATCTGCACATATTTTAAAATAATAAATATATTTCAGAATTCAAACAGCAACAAGTAAAGCCAGTTATAAATGCTGAACTATATGTACTTAGAATTACTTTAAAAACATTTGGTAGATTTTTATTTTTTTTTTCCTTAAAGACCTTTTATCCAAAATTGAAATTTTTCACAGGGATATACTGATTTTCCTGCAATTCTGCAGAAAAAAAAAAATAATAAAGAAATTTTATGGTTTTCTTCTAGGATATTTCATACTTTGTTTTCTCTTTTCTCACTGTACTTACATCTTTAGTGGATAATATGTCAAAGTAGGTTTCTCCATTCCTATTCTGAGCTTTGAGGTTTTATATATAATTTATTCCTGACTGAGAGAAAGAATTAGTGGATGTAAGTTATGAATTATTTCATAATGGTGTCTACCTCTCTATGTCAACTCTCAGGTGATTATGACTATTTCTATATTAGCAGCTAAAGTGACCCAAAAGAGTGAAACAATTGGTTTGGAGAACCCTACAATTACACTATAAGGCAAGAGGCGGAGGGACCAGATTACTTCAGACTAGTTTTAGCCCAGTCCTGTCAACTAAATGCCTGTTAATATCAAGAGTTCACCCCTGTAAGACTTTTTTGGTTTAGTTTCATGTGAAAGGGAATGATTTGTGCACTGTGAGTATGCCTGATCTGAAATAAAGCATTAATGTGTTTCAGTTTTAATAAAACACACTATATGTCTAAGTTCAGATAATAATTTTTAGGAAGAATGGATGCTTAGTTAATTGTTAATATTTACAACAAATTTAGTCATGTTTCAAATTGTGTTAATATATGAACTGTGCATTTATGTGTGTGTATATGTGTAAGGGACAAAAATGGAGAGAAAGAAGCACGAGAAAAAAAGTGGAATGTGCATTGTTGTAGTCATTCCCCCGTCCCCAGAGAGCAAAACTGTAATGTTGATATTCATAAAGTTCATATGCACATTTAACCTATAATTTATCTTCTGAAAATAATATTTTATATATTTAACTTTTCAAAATGTGGATGGTTTTAATTCTGCTAAGGAAGCTTAGCTCTGTGTCATCCATTGTCAGCACTTTTTCCCAATTAGAACTGAAATAGACCTTATCAGGAAAGAGAATGGTAAAATTAATTCATAATGAAGCAATCTCAGATTTTGATTTATTTTTTTTTTTAAATCTGCAAGATATTATTGTTTAGTTTATGTTGGAAAAAGTGATATTTGCTTTGTCTCTTTTACTCAAAATGATATGCTGTACTGTCATGACATTTCTGGATACCAGCTATAATGTGGTCTTTATAGTGAAACAAGGTGAAAGTTATGATAAGAATATGACACAAAGCTGATTTAAGTGATGACTCCTTTGCTACTTCCAAGTTACAATTCATTAAATGGAATTCTGACAGCTTTAACTATCTGCAGGAGGGATAAATTTATTTCTGAAGAAAAGATTATGTCAGGGGAAGTAAAGTATTCCAAGGATCATTTCAAACCAAACCTTCTCATAAACCCAATGCTGAAAACCTTTTGTTATTATTTTTCCATATTTGCCTTTTGTTCTAATTGTACTATATCTGATCAGCAAGCCTGTCAAAATTTTCAAACTTTTTCTCATTTACTGCAAAATCAGCAGCACTTATGAACATTTTTGATATGATAACATGAGTGGTAAAGATATGGAACAAATGATGCTATTAAAATCAATGCCTGAGATAGAAACCACAGAAACATTAAAGGTCATTGTAAATACTGATGAGTACATAGAAAACTGGATGATGGTGATTAGAATTCGTCACTCAAATCTTTTTGCTTCACAAGGCTGAAAGAAATGAGGCATTCTACAAAAATACTTATCAGTCAGTTTTAATATGTGGAGGATAGTAAACTGATTAAACAAAAATAAAAAAAAGCATCAGCTTGTCAAAAAGTCATGTTAGATGTTGCAACTGAACATAAATATGTGTACTTTTGCACACGTGTGTGTCTGTGTATACATAGATATTTATATAGCAGTTAAGGAATCACAGATCCTTATAACAGAAGTATTTAGAAAACTGATAAATCAAACCATTTTTAAAATTTGAAACCAAACTTTACTAGACATTCATTAACAACACACATTGTGCTATTCAAAGCAGTTAGTCCTTAATAAGTGTATTCTAAATTAGCTATAAACATACAATGCCACAGAGCTGATGCTGGAAAGCTAATGCTTACAGTGATGGTCACTGATGGTATAAGTTGTCGAGGTGGAGGTGAGCAAGCTCGAGAGCTCTTTAGTGATGGAAACTGTAACCAAAGTGGGTGTGTCCTTTCCTCCCCTCATCCCAACTTCGACACGTTTTATAAGAGGTTTGAGTTTCTAGACGATTCCTAATCCTGGGCCTCCACCCTAGGACTATGCATTTTCATCTGGAGTGTGATATTTTCCCAGGACAGCAAGCCTTATCCTATTGCTTGGCTAGCTTTTTGTGTGTGTGTGTGTGTTTGTTTGTATGTTTGTTTGCATGTTTGTTTGCTTGTTTGTTTTAACTTGCTTAGCTGCTGCTTCTTTCATCAAAGCAAAATCTTGAATACTGGAAAAAGGAGTTCTTGACCCGTAATTTACTATCAGTAAGCTGTTTTTCTGGGGTCTCTGTTTTCAACCTCTACCAGTATTTTCAAGGCCTTTGCTGTTATCCTGTGTTAACACTGTGCATCATAGCAAGAGACATCCAGAGTCAAGGTCTGGTTTATGCAGCAAGTGCCCTTAACAAGTTGATAACCAGGCAGACAATTCAACCAGGGCTTTGCAGTGTTAGCACGCCTATGGCATGTCTGTAGCAAAGGCTACACTGTTTTCACTGGGCCACTGAATTAATACATGCTTATACAGTTATACTGCACTAGGGTGCTAAATCCAAGATTAAGACTAACTAATATTGATTAAATCTTATTTAGTGTGCTTTCACTTTTATGAGTGCAATAGGTCTCTGCTTTGGTTACATAAATCAACCTCATTTTCTTCCTTGACCAGGGTAACTTGCCTGGGGGGGAAGTGAAAAGCTAGGGTATGATCTAGCTTAACATCGCCAAAGATTCAGCCAAAATATGCATGATCTTATCATAAGAAAAAAAGGAAATATTAATTAGATAATTATTGCAAATTAATGGCATGAGTACTTGATGAAATATAGATTAACTATCATATATTCTAGTGAAAGTGGAAGGAGGGATAAATTCCCATAGGAGTTTGTTTTTGTCTGGTATTAAGCAACATAATTAACAAAACCTAAAAGACAATACAGAAAGTCAATAATGGTGGCAATATATATAGATAGCATTATCACTCAAAAAATATGTCTTATAGAAATTATCTGAAATTGTTAAAATAGTAAAAATGAGCGGAAAGCGTTGATATTTGGGAAGGAAAAATAAAATGAACAGGTTGCAAATATTCATTAATATGCCAGTCAGTCAGAAATACAGCAGGAAGGTGTTAGGATCTTCTGCAGAGTATACAAAAAAAAAAAAATGCTCTCGCCAGAAGGGAAAATACCCTTCTGAAATGTGTTATCAGAAGTATTGCTTGTAAAACGATACAGAATTTCTCCCCTAAGGACTCATGAACTGTTGCTTACTTGCTGCCTCTAAATTTGACAATGGTATAGACAAATTGATGAAACTCAAATGAGAGCAATAAGAATGATGTAAGAAGCATTTGATAATATGTTAACATTGTTTTTCTTGATCTAGAAAATGGAATACAATAATGGTCTTCAAAGTATAGCAGTTACTGGGGGAAAAAGAAGCAGTGATAGTTTTTCTGTATGTTAATTGAAAAGAAGAAAACACATAATTTACAAAAAGTTTCTTAGACAAGACAAAGGGCTAGTTATAGAAGCTGTTAAACAATTAAATGTGTAATACAGAGATAACAGGGATCTCTATTACTGTGGATGTTTAAGAATATAACAAGTATTCTGGGGTATAATATATATGATAAATATTGTCAAGGACACTATGGCTATATTTGTAATTTGCTTGATGCATTAGAAAGATTATTGTCCCTGCTAGTATTCCATTTTCAACACTTCTAAAGTGAGCTAGCTTTCAAAATAATTTCTTCTACTTCAATAGGAAGTAATCAGGGAATTTCTAGGCTGTAAGTTAGAGAACTGAGTTAACCTTAGATATCTTGTTGAGATAAAAACATATGAATACATTAAATGGTGATAAATATGATAACTGTGGGTGTGGGTTTGGACTTTTTTACTACTCAGAACTTCTTTTTGTAATATTATCTCTAGAACTTCTTTTCTGTTCTTATATTTAAATATGATAGAGTTTTGTTTTCTCCTTTCTTGGATCTGACTAGACAACTCCAGGCTGTGTGTCTGAATCCTATCTTTACACTCTTTTTTGCAAGTCTGAGGATCTCAATCTACTAATCAACCCTTTTTTACTGTTACAACTAGTGGGATGAGAAAACCAAGTGTGAAAATATTCCTGTGAAAACAGCATTTGTTCCGTACCCATTCTCTCTATATCTGTATCATAGCTGACAATTTTTTGCATCTCTTTCTTACTTCTGATGCTTCAGAGCTACTTTTGTGTAGCTTCCACAGTATGTAGACACTTGTAGAGTGGTACTCTTGTATAGAATATGTCAAGCTCATAAAATGGCTCTGATTAAAAAGAAAAAAAATCCCGTATTCTACCAGTCTAGCTGTGAGTATCTTAGCTTTGTCTGCTCGTTTAAGTTACTTCTTTGCAATGTCTAGACATACAGAGGCAGAAGTCTCCAAAAGCTCCAAGGTCACCTGCAGGTCATGCTGCAGTTCCGTTAAATTCGTTCAGCGCCTGACTTACAAATTTTGAACACTGTGTGTATTACTTTATTACTGTCAACATTACATAACATTCTTCTTATCACTTCATTTACACAGTGAATCAAAACTCGTTTCATTTTCACTTGTTGCTTAGTATGAGTTCACAGGGCTCCTTTCCCCCTTACACAAATCTGTATTACCATATCACAAATTTAAGTTCACTGTTCCTCACTGTTTCTCTGATTAATTTTATTTGGTTTAGATATTAAATTAAAAAGAAACAATATTTAATAATAACTACTGCATGAAATTACTTCTTAGGACAATTCATCGATTAGGCCAAACTCCCATGGCTATTGACCTCTGAAATTGAAAAAAAAATCCCTTAATCTAGTTGTATCAAGCCATTAGCCCTCTCTTTCATTGAGAGTTTATAAGTAGGTGACAGAAAATCCACCATTTTCAAAATCGTGGTTTTAAGTTAGTGTGAAGTTAATTGCATTGTTTAGGCACCAGTTTGATGTATATGCATATAATTAATTCCTTTTACCCTCACAAGAAACTGGAGTGATGAATTAAAATTCAACAAACAATCCATATGGCCTAAAACCCCCATACTAAATAAATTTAAAAAATAGCTAGGTTATATACTATATAGCATATATATGCCTTACACGGTATGTTATATTTAGTATTCTTATTAATGGCTTGAAGAAGAAACTGAAAACATCAAAGAATTTTGATTTCTATGTTAATCATATGCTAGTTATTTTCAACAAATTATTAGAATTCATAGAGGTATTTTTCTTGCCATGACAGTTACAAATTACTCATGCAGTCATTATTTTTTAGGAACTAACCTGTCACTAACTCCACAATCTTTCATATTGGAGGAAAAATTTTATTGTGAGTTAAAATGTCTCATGTGTTTACTCAGAAAACATGTGTAAATAATGGTAAAATATTATCTTATTCTGTTGGAAGTATATTGCTATGCAAGAAAAATGGGGGGATATGTTTAATTTCTTTAATCTGATTTTTTGAATGTGGATATAGTTTTGTGTAAGAAAAGGTAAGTATTCTTTTTAATAACTTGGGATATATCTGATGGACATTGACTTTTTTGCCATTGCCATCAGAACAATTATATACATTAGGAAACTTCTACAAGGGTAATTAGGAATTGTGGTGGATTCTAGCCAGTGGAAATCTACTGTATTTTTCCTGGTTTTGGCTGGGATAGAGTTAATTGTCTTCATATTAGCTTGTATGGTGCAATGTTTTGGATTTGTGACCAAAACAGTGTTGATTACACACCAGCATTTTTGTTAGTGCTGAGCAATGTTTACATAGCATCAAGGACTTTTCTGCTTCTCACACCATCCTGCCAGCGAGTAGGCTGGGGGTGCACAAGAAGTTGGGAGGGAACACAGCAGGGACAGCTGACCCCAACTGACCAAAGGGATATCCCGTACCATATGATGTCATGCTCCGCAATAAAAGCTGGGAGAAGAAGGGGGAAGGAGGGACATTCGGCATTATGGGGTTTGTCTTCTCAAGTAACCATTACAGGTGATAAAGCCCTGCTTTCCTGGGGACGGCTGAACACCTGCCTGCCAATGGGAAGTAGTGAATGAATTCCTTGTTTTGCTTTGCTTGCATACATGGCTTTTGCTTTACCTATGAAACTGTCTTTATCTCAACCCATGAGTTTTCTCACTTTTACCCTTCTGATTCTCTCCTCCATCCCACTGGGGGTGTGTGTGTGAATGAGTGGCTGTGTGATACTTAGTTGCCGGCTAGGTTTAAACCATTACACTACTTAATGCTTGTATAGGTCAAAGACAAAACTTGCTGATATATAAAAATCCAAATTCTTGAAAAAGACTTAGTATATGGCAGCATGCCCTATTATCTGCATGATTACATGTGAAAAATCTGTATGCATGTGACCACACATAATCATATTTTACCATGTTCTAATTCTGGTATTTTTTTTTGGTGTTTAAATGAATATCTCAGTCTGTAGTGTCAAAAAGTGATTTGGAGTATCCTGTATTACACCAATAAGGAGGGAAGTTTTTGAACTGTTTGAAGAAATAGGTTTGGGAAGTGACAATGCTGTAAGCTCAGGAAATCTTGTGAACTTGGCATACATACATACATATCTCTCTATATAATTTCCAGTAGAATTGTAGTGCTGCAGTCAAGTTCTTGCCTATATTAATCTAACAGAAAGATTGTTGCTACTTTGCATAGAAAAAGCCCAAAGGAGTCTTTTTAACCTCAGTTGTTCTTGGCCAATATATATTCTGGTTGTTAATGTTTTATGAAATTGTGTTTTTCAGAGTTATCTGTCATATGAAGACCTTGAAATACCCCTGTCATATTAATATTTTGTTTTTCTTGTACATGGTGAGATGGAGTTCTAGATAAATTAGATTTCTGGTCATAATGTGTGGGGTTTTTTTCATGAGAACAACATGCTTTGGTCATAGATGCTTAAGTCATTATAGGAGGAAATAAGTTTAGCTTAGGTATTGCAGCACCAAAATATTAAACACCTACCTAAAATAATGTGCCAAAGTTTCCTACAGTTTCTTTATAGTAAATCTCTGAACAGCAGTGCTTTCTCTAAAGATTAATATAGGAAATCTACAAGGAAAAGACTCTTTTTAAAGTTAGCAAGTATAAAATGTTAGTATAGTTAAGAGTGTAATTTAGCTCTTTCTTCTGAAGTTTAGTAATGTTGAATTCTCTTCAGGGAACTGATGCTTGCTGGAAAAAGAGGAGAAGACAATTTTAGCATTACACCCTAGTGGATGGGCATTTGGTTTGTAAGTGTAAACCATTTTTCTCACGTGATAGAAGAAGAACTAAAACCAAACTCTGTTTTGAAATAAAACAGCCAGTTCCCTCTGAAACAAAGCCTGTGTGTAAAATATGTTTACTTCATTCCAAGGTCTCTCTCAATAAGCTTTAAGCATGACATTACATGAGGTCTGGCCCCTTTCTCCCTACTCAGGCTTCCAATTTTATTTTAGCATGTCAATTAGTGTTTGCAAGTACCCCAAAATGCCTTTTTGCCATATGTCATGGCATGTGTTCTAAATCCTCCTTTTAATCAATAGGCATTCTGGTGAGCTGCAACACAGTCCCCATGTCATTTCAGACATTTTGATTCAACTCACTCACCATTTCTGCACCCCAATTATATAGAGTTTAGGGCCATGTGTTAAAAAACCAAACCTGTGACCATTCAGTACTTATGGCAGACATGTTCTGCCAGCTGCAGAGGTGGCTAGCTGCATACATCCATGTCATGCAGTATCGCTTGGCCTTGAAGGCCCAGAATTACTGCTTGGAGCAGAGAATTTAACAGTATAGATGTGACCCAGGACGTTTAGGCATTGCTGTAGTAAGATGATCCGGACTACCATTCCTAGGTAAATGTGAACAGATTTTAGAGTGTCTGCCTTTTTCACCTTGAAAAGCCTTACTGGAAATCTCACTATAATTAACTTGCTTATATTTTAATTTTTATTTCTACAGGTAGGAGTTAAAACCATTTGTTACTTCATGGATCAGTGTGAACGGTATTTCTTTTTAAGCGATATTTCTAAATAGGATGGAACTACTTGTAAGGCAAATTCAGTATGGGCAAGGAAAAGAAAAATGGCACAGGTGGGAATGTAATTATTACTCACCCACTGTAAAACAACATAAAAAATATCACTACAAGCAACGTTTACATTGCATTTATCCCAAATTCAACAGTAGAATTGAGCTTTTCATACACATAAAAATAACTTCAAAGTAAAATAAAATATAATCTTAACCAAAATCCCCCCCCAAACTCCTCTTTAGAGTAATTTTTGTTTCTTTATATTACATTTGAATATTAATAAAAAAAGAATATAGACAGAGATACTTTGTGTTTGCTTCTTCTGTATTTGTTCTTTCTCTGTCACTCCCCAGCAGATAGCAATAAAATAAATCAGGATTAAGTTTTAACAATCAGTTGAACTTTACATCCGAAGTCTTACAGTTACAGTGGTTTATATGTGACAATGATAATAACCATATATGTAGGTATTTGACAGAGCTAATCAAACATACAGGTTTCAGCATATACCCCCATTAAGTGTGTCCTTAACTTTATATTCCAACTTGATGTATTCCACTTAGCATTTTGTCTTCAGGAAAAAAAGAATCAAATTCATAATGTCAATTCTTATATTCAAAGTCTCTTTGCAACTTTCTCTATCTAATCCTTTTACTCATGAACAATGCGATGATCACAAAGAGGTTTAAAGTTCATAAAAGTCTCTCTGGTAGCTGGCAAATTTTTATGGAAATAATTTCTTCAGCCCAGTGGAATGACTGTGATTTGTTCTCCATTCAACACAGTGCACAAATTGTATATATCGGCCTTAGATGTCCTGCAATAACAGGAAGTAGAACAGAAGAGAACAGAATAGACTAGACTAGACTATTTCAGTTGGAAGGGACATACAACCACCATCTAGTTCGCCTGCCTGAACACTTCAGGGCTGATCAAAAGTTAAAGCATGTTATTAAGGGCATTGTCCGAATGTCTCTTAAACACTGACAGGCATGGGGCATTGACCACCTCTCTAGGAAGCCTGTTCCAGTGTTTGACCACCCTCTCAGTAAAGAAATGCTTCCTGATGTCCAGTCTAAACCTCCCCTGATGCAGCTTTGAACCATTCCCATGCGTCCTATTACTGGATACCAGGGAGAAGAGATCAGCACCTCCCTCTCCACTTCCCCTCCTCAGGAAGCTACAGAGAGCAGTGAGGTCACCCCTCAGCCTCCTTTTCTCTAAAACAGACAAATCCAAAGTCCTTAGCTGCTCCTCATAGGACATTTCTTCCAGCCCTTTCACTAGCTTTGTTGCCCTCCTCTGGATGCATTCAAGGACCTTCACATCCTTCTTAAACTGTGGGTTCCAGAACTGCACACAGTACTTGAGGTGAGGCCACATCAATGCTAAATACAGTGGGATCATTACCTCTTTTGACCGGCTGGTTATGCTGTGTTTGATGCACCCCAGGATGTGGTTTGCCCTCTTGGCTGCCAGGGCACACTGCTGGCTCATATTAAGCCTGCAGTCGACCAGCCCCCTCAGAGCCCTTTCTGCAGGCCTGCTCTCCAGCCACTTCTCTCCCAATTCATACGTGTGCCTGGCATTACTCTATCCTAGGTGCAGAACCTGGCGTTTTGACTTGTTAAATTTCATTCTGTTAATATTCCAATCTACCTAGATCTCTTTGCAAGGCCTCCTGTCCCTCAAGAGAGTCAACAGAACCTCCCAGTTTGGTATCATCAGCAAACTTACTAATGGTGCATTCAACTCCTGCCCTAAGGTTGTTGATAAATGTATCAAACAGAACTGAACCCTGAGGAACACCACTCGTGACCGGTCACCAGCCAGATGTAGCTCCATTTACTACAACCCTTTGCGCTCTGCCCTTCAGCCCGTTCTTCACCCAGTGCACCATGAACCTGCTCATCCCACAGTCGGACAACTTGTTCAGAAGGGTGCTATGAGGGACAGTATCAAAAGCCTTACTAAAATCCAGAAAAACTACATCCACCACCTTCCCTTCATCCACTAGGCAGGTGACCCTATCATAGAAGGATATCAAATTAGTTAAGCAGGACTTTCCTTTTGTGAACCCATGTTGACTATGCCAGATGGTTGCATTATTCTTTAAAAGTCTTTCAGTAGTACCCAGTATAATATTTTCCATATTTTTTCCAGGAACTGAGGTTAGACTAACAGGTCTGTAGTTCCCTGGGTCTTCTCTCATGCCCTCTTTGTAATCAGAGTAACATTGGCTAGCTTCCAGTCAGTAGGGACCTCCCCAGTCTCCAAAGACCTTTGGTAGATGATTGAGAGGGGCCCTGCCATAACATCTGCTAGCTCCTTCAGAACTCTGTGATGAATCTCATCGGGCCCCATGGACTTGTGAACATTCAGCTGATACAGCTGGTCCCTTACAATTTCAGTGTCCACAAATGGAAAGCCACTCTTCCTACACTCGCAGTCCTCTGACTCAGGGGACTGGATAGTCCAAGGTCTATCAGTATTATTAAAGACTGAGGCAAAAAAACTCATTGAATGCCTCTACTTTTTTTTCACCCCTATTAGTCAGATGACCATCTTCCACAAATATCGGTCCGATGTTTTCTTTAGACGTCCTCTTGCTGTTAACATACTTAAAAAAGCTCTTCTTGTTGTCTGAAACAACACTGGCCAGTTTCAACTCTAATTGAGCTTTGGCCTTTTGTGTCTTCTCCCTGCATAAATGAACCACAGCTCTGTACTCTTCCCGCAAAGCCTGGCCTTGCTTCCAGAGATCATACAGTTTCTTTTTGCTTCTGAGCTCCACGAGGAGTCCCCTGTTCAGCCAACGTAGTCTTCTGCCCTGCTTGCTTAACTTACAACACAGTGGAACTGCCTGCTCCTGTGCTTCTAAAAGGTGTTTCTTAAAAACTGACCAGCACTCATGGACTCCTAAGCACTCAAAAGCAGATTCCCAGGCTACTCTGCTAAATAGCTCCCTGAATAGCTCTTCTGAAGTCCAGGCTAGCAACATGGCTGTCCTTTTTTCTCATTACACTGAGAATTTTAAACTCAACCATTTCATGATCACTGTGGCCAAGACAGCCACCTACCGTCACATCCTCCACAAGTCCTTTTCTATTCACAAATAGCAAGTCTAAGAGGGCATCTTTCCTAGTTGGCTCACTGTGTACCTGTGACAAGAAGTTATCTCCTACAAACTTCAAGAATTTCTAAGACCTCTTCATTACAGCAGTGTGATATTCCTAGCTGATGTCTGGGAAGGTGAAATCTCCCATAAGGACAAGGGCTACCTATCCAGAAATTTCTCCTAATTGCCTATAGAATAACTCATCTGTGCTTACATCCTGGCTAGGTGCTCAGTAGTAGACACCCACTACAACACCTCCTCTGTTTTCCATCCCCCTAATCCTCACCCAGAGGCTCTCAACCACATCATCACTAACTGTAATGGCTGTGCAATCAAATCTCTCCCTTATGTATAGTATGACACCTTCAACTCGCCTGCCCTGCCTATCTCTCCTGAAACAGTCTGTAAACTATACAAACTTCCAATACAAAGTAATACATATGGAATACACCTCTTAAATTCAGGAGCAGTAGGTCACTGTGGCAACAAAATTTGAAGATGGGAAACTGGAGGGAGAGTGGATGTAGAACTGTGAAAGTCTATATAGCTTCGTGAACTAGGAAAAAATATGGAAAAATCATGAAATTGATATGGATTCTTACTTAAAAAAAGACAGAAAATTTTTAGTGTGTTCAAAGCTAATTCGAGGGCACTCAAAAGTGAGAAATTCTGTCAACAAAAGTTAACTAAAATATGTCAGTTTTGATTTCATTTACTTCCTGTGCTTTTTCTGTGGTGGTTTTCATTCTTGAAGGTGAAACAGAGATATTTTTATATAACTATTAAAATCCTCCTAAATTTCCAGGTCATTAGAGAAAATACTGGTATTGCAGGTGCCACACATCTGGTCAGAACTCAGCTTTAAATGAGGAAAGAAACGAATAACATCAGAATATACCTTTGGTTGGCTGACAGAATTCAAATACAGTGCCTGAGAAGAAGCTCTTCGAGCAGTTTTGGGAGTGTCATTAGGTCCTTTGAGAATATGTTTTGGACTAAATATATAAAAAACCATTTTATCTACCTATTAGACATTGCCAGTACATATATTATTGCATAGATGCTGGACTCTAGCAGTTTGACTTCAGTCAAATTTCACATTCTCACTAGATTTTTAGCCAGTAGAGAGTTAGTTGGTTAAGTTGGAACTGAACAAGGACGAGGATGATAGTACATCTAGCTCGGTGGTGTCAACAAGGTTAAGTCGGTCTACGCACTCTGTCAAAACCGCTTCCACAAAGGAAAAAAGACAGGTCATTGTCATAGGAGGCTCTCTTCTGAGGGGAACAGAAGACTCAATATGCAGACTGGACCCACTTCTGAGGGAACTCTGCTGCCTCCCTGGGGCTCAGGTCAAAGATACGAAGAGAAAGCATCCTACCCTGGTACGGCCCTGAAATTACTATCCATTATTGATTTTTCAGGTAGGCAGTGATGAACTTGCAGCTAGAATTCTGACGGCAGTCAAGACAGACTTCAGGGCCTTGGGATGACTGACTAAGGAATCAGGAGCGCAAGTAGTGTTCTCGTCTATCCTTCCAGTTGCAGGGAATGATGAGGGAAGACACAGGAAGATCCAGCAGATAAATACCTGGCTCCAAGCCTGGTGTCACCAAGAGGATTTGGGTTTTTTTGATCATGGGTCAGTTTACACAACACCAGGCCTGCTGGTGACAGACGGGGTACACCTGTCTCAAAAGAGGAGAGGGATCCTTGCACAGAAGTTAGCAGGGCTCATTGAAAGAGCTTTAAACTAGATTGGAAGGGGGAAAGGCATAAAATCAGGCTCACTAGAGATAAGCCTGAGGGTGGCATGCCAATATTTGAGGGACGGTGTGCTAGTGAGGTCCTTCAGTCTGCATCTCAGTGGAGGAAGGGCATAGAGAGCCATGTGGCAGCAAAGACACAAGGGCTAGGGATGTGTTAGAAACCACGGAAGCACCTGAGAATGCTCACATAGGAATTAGGGCTTCTCCCCCCAAAAAGGTGGCAGGATCAATAGCCCAAATGAAGTGCATCCATGCCAATGCACGCAGCATGGGCAACAAACAGGAGGAGTTGGAAGCCATTGTGCAGCAGGAAAACTATGACATAGTTGCCATCATGGAAACATGGTGGGATGACTCGCACAACTGGAGTGCTGCAACGGATGGCTATACACTCTTCAGAAGGGACAGGCAAGGAAGGAGAGGTGGTGGGATAGCCTTGTATGTTAGGGAGTGTTTTGATTGTCTAGAGCTTAATGATGGTGATGATAAGGTTGAGTGTTTATAGGTAAGAATCAAGGGGAAGGCCAACAAGGCAGATATCCTGGTGGGAGTCTCTTATAGACCACCCAACCAGGATGAAGAGGCAGACAAGGTATTCTTTAAGCAGCTGGAAGAAGTCTCACGATCGCTAGACCTAATTCTCGTAGGGGACTTCAACTTATCAGATGCCTGCTGGAAATTCAATACAGCAGAGAAGAAACAGGTTGCTCAGGTGGCCAAGAAGGCCAATGGCATCCTGGCTTGTACCAGGAATAGTGTGGCCAGCCGGACCAGGGAGGTGATAGTGCCCCTGTACTCGGCATTGGTGAGGCCGCATCTCAAGTACTGTGTTCGGTTTTGGGCCCCTCACTGCAAGAAAGACATTGAGGCGCTGGAGCGTGTCCAAGGAAGGGCAATGAAGCTGGTGAAGGTTCTAGAGCACAAGTCTTATGAGGAGTGGCTGAGGGAACTGGGGTTGTTTAGTCTGGAGAAGAGGAGGCTGAGGGGAGACCTTATTGCTCTCTCCAACTACCTGAAAGGAGGCTGTAGCAAGGTGGGTATCAGTCTCTTCTCCCAAGTAACAAGTGATAGGACAAGAGGAAATGACCTCAGGTTGCGCCAGGGGAAGTTTAGGTTGGATATTAGGAAAAACTTCTTCACTGAAAGGGTAGTCAGGCATTGGAACAGGCTGCCCAGGGAAGTGGTTGAGTTCCCATTCTTGGAGGTATTTAGAAGACGTGTAGATGTGGTGCTTAGGGACATGGTTTAGCGGTGGACCTGGCAGTGCTAGGTCAACGGTTTGACTTGATGATCTTAAAGGTCTTTTCCAACCTAAACTATTCTATGATTCTATCTCAGGGTATTAGGATATATACACACATATACACATATGTATACATATATATATACAAGCACATGCATGCACACGTATACACCTCTGTCTGTCTGTCTATCTATCTATCTGCACACCTACATATTCATGTGTAATAGCTTTATTTTTTAATATAAGGTATGTTTCAGATCACAATTGAATGCTAATGAGAAAAATCTACAGAGCCTACCAAAACCATAGCACTACATGCACCATGTTTTTAATCAGAGATCGAAAATGACTCATTTAATTGCTAACAATATGGTTTATGCATGATGACTCTTACAAAAGCTACAGAAAGAAAATGAACACTTAGTTGAGCTGCAAACCCCTTCTTTCTGCTGTTATATCAGTTACACTTGTCATTTGCGTTTTGGGCTCATTTTGAATGTGATTTATTATTCCTTTAGATTTGTAAATGTGAGATTATGGTGCTGCTGCAAAGACTGGTAAACAAAGAAACTTGGTGAAAACCAGAGATATTACTGGAATCATTAGGTTTCCTAGATGTTAACAATGTGAATAAATTAGATGTACCTTACCGCCTACCTTTGCTTTAGTATTACACTATAATTTATGGAATAATATTTTACTACTGTATGAACAAAAATATAATTATTGTATCTGTAAATGAAATCTGAAAGTAAACAGATATTATTTCAAAACATATTTAGTGCTTAATTAAACTTTTTTCTTGTTTGCCTAGAATACAATCTGTATACATTAATGCATCAATATTTCATAAAATGCAATTATGCTGAGAACTGAACACTGTGCATCATTACTATCTTAAATTTATCCACAATGCAAAATTCATTTTTAAATAAAACTGCATGCAAATAAATTTACAAAAATATGCAAATATTATTATCAACTTTCCGACGTGAACTTTTCATTTAAGGCAGCAGAGAAAAAGGGAACATCTGCATGACTTTCCTAAGTCAGCTGATGAAACTAATGATGTGTACAAAGCATTTGTAAACTTAGGTGTAAGTCCAAGTGTAATTCAGTCATTAAAATAAGAAATGCGATCAATATATCAAAAATGCAAAATTCAGTGTATGCTTTCAAGCGTACAATTCTTTTACATAGTATTGACTTCTGAAAACTGAAATGTTTCAGTATATTCAGTATAAAGAAATAGAACTCATATCCTTAAATGATTGTAAACCACTTCACAAGGTACATTCATGAATTCCCACAATGTCATTGTTGAGCACATACTCCAATACTCATTTTACAGTTATTTTTACATGAAAAAAAACATGATTTTTATCACCTTGCACAAATCATGTTGAGTGGGCTAAATCTTATTTAATTTTAGATATCTACACCGTCAGTGTGGATGTCTCATCTAGTCACTCATGGTTCCTTCTCCCTTGTGTAGAGAAATAGGTGCTTGTTAAGGTGTTATTCATCTGACTAAATATAGATGTTGGATGAAATTATTTCCATTCATGAGTTCTACATTTTTACATTAGCTGTAAAGGAAGTCTAAGTTCAGAAGTAGATATCTATACTTTAATGTCTAAAGTAAGATAATATAAATCCTATGCTATGTGTCAGAAGTGAGAATGGAATCCAAGACAATTGACTCCTCTGTTCAGATTGTTTTGCTTCTCTTGTTTCATTCATTCTTTGGGATACTAATTGAAGTATAAAAACATTACCTTAAATTCTATCTAAATAAAACTCTTCTGAAATAATAGGGTGTTTATTTTCTTGGGGGCAGACATGGGGGGAGTGTGGGTTGGTTTGGACTTTTTAACCTAAAGACTGTGTCCTTAGAACTCCATGTTTTCAGGTCAAAAGCACCATTACTGCAAAGTAACCTGTCCAGTTGTATGGTAAGTTTCATTGGACTTTATTCTGTCAGCAAACTTGTGACTTTGGAGTATCTTTTAGAAAGATGTCATAACTTGATTCAGAGACTTCAAGTAAAGCAGAATTTATCATATACCTCGACCATCTATATAATGGCTAACTACAGTATTAAAAAATATAATCTTTGTTACTTACATATTTTTAGCACTGCTCCCATTGTAGTGATCATCATAATTGCTTATGGTTAGGATTATGCTAATCAATAATAGTTCCTTCTTTAGAATTTCAGAAGTTTGAATCTAAACAGTACCTAACTATATCAGCTATCATCACAAAGCTCCATTGAATGCTTAATCCACTGGTACGAAGTGGACTAGAATTTTGAATTAAAATAAATGTGTTCTCCAAAAAAGAGAGTCAGTATTGGTTCTTTTGGTCTGACATGCAGTGCAGGACATATAACTGGAGTATCTTATGAGCATTCATGGACTTCGCAGAAAAGACGTCCACCTAATACTCTGTTAATTCCCAACACGGAGATAGATAAGATTTGTAAGCAGACTGAAGTCAGTCTATGTATAGATTTCCAAAAAGAGACAATATTAACAGTATGTGTTGAAACCTGGGGCATGCTCAAAGCTAGAAAGCTCCCAATACTATTCCAGGTGTTCCAATGTAGATGTAGCTTTTATTTATTAACACAACTTCCTGTTTCAAATATTTCTTAAATTAAAAAGTATCATGAACAGTTTATTTGTGATGTGTAAGTTTAACAAAATATATTTATAACTTTCAGGGCATAAAATTTGACAAGCTAAGCAAATGATTTCCCTCCAGTTTTTCTAGAGATATAACAGAATTTTACTGTTTACTGTTCCTCCTATTTATTAGTAATACTATTATATAAAAACTGGTGCAGAAACTTGCCCAACAATAGCCTGAAAATGCCACTTCATACCAACTATGTATGAGATTTGATTCACTTAGCTTTACCATTTAAAATTCAAGTGTTTTGCCTAAACTAGTTAAATATACTTCCTGTGTAAGTGAATGGAGAAAGATTAATACCTCTAGGTAACAACTATAATTAGACACCTACCTTAAAACAGATTCAGCTCTCTTTCTGAGATGCTTCTCTCAGTTGACTGTACAGGCAGAATAGATGGCTAACTCATCCAGGCAGCTAGAGAGATGTACATCAATTTTATATTTGTTAAATTAGGCTGCATGAATTATATCCTATAGATAATAATCAACTCACAATAAAACATGAATGAATCACCATATGTAGAGAAAAGGAAAAAAAAAAAACAAACCTGCCATGATTTTTCACATCTATGTTTGTTTTTCCAGTTTTCTGCAGTTTTTCCACAATTCTTTTTAACACAAATAATGAAAAATACTTGGAGAGGATATAATTCCAGGTGAGAATAGACAAGTTATACAAACAATGGCAGAAGATTACACAACAGAATTCAGATGGAAACAATCTCAAAATTAAAATATGTACATTTGATGGCAGAAATTTTGTAAAAAAGAAATGGTGAAAGAGATTAGAATTTTTGACATCAGCATGAGTTAGCTATAAGAAATGACCAAAAGAAATCATGGGTTATTTTTTGGCTTTAATAGAAATGTGCAAATGCAGAAGCTGCAGGATCACAAGGTACCATTACAAATGTTGAAGTAGCACAGCAGAAGGTAAGGGATGGAAAATCACACTTGAAATGTTTAGTGCTGGGAAACCTGCTAGGGGTGAATGTCAGAGGTGAAAACCAAAAGAACATCAATAACATCAACAACATCAACAAAATATCTAGGTGCCTAGCAATTGTGACCTACTGTGAAAACATAAGACCTGGTCATGACAGTGAGAGTAAAGACTAGCAAGTGCTTCATTCCTCCTCATGTTAATGGTAAAAAAACCCCTTCCGCTAACTGTAAAGAGCAAGGAATAGATGTTAAGTGGAGAATGCTGTACCCATGTATTAGCATTTGAAGTAATATAGTCATGTCAGGTATAGGCACATCTCTATAAGTCAAGCTTGAAATTAAGTTTCTGAAAACTTAGACTGAGTTCCAAAACCAACAAAACCTCTTAACAAAGAGATGCATGAACCTATGTTTTGTACAAAAGCTAGAATTTCTCATAATTTTTCACTTTTAAAACTAGACACCAAAAATAGAGAAAAATAGTGCTAGAGATAAATATTGCTCTGGAAGTGAGATTGATGAATTTATCTAGCAGACCCTTTGTATTTGTTACTACTAGAAAAGGATTCATTTCATGGAAAAAAAAAATATGGATTTTACAAAAAGCATGCAATTTTTGCAAATGAGCTTTCCTGTCTGAAGACCAAGAAAACAAAAAAACAAACAAAAAGCACTTTTTAACTGTTAACCTTGGTCAATGCACTGTATCAGGTGTACCAGCAGAAAATGCAAAACACCTTATGAAGTGTAATGGTACATAATGACTTAATAAAAACTACTTGACTAAAGTAAAAAGAAGTGGGTGGGAAAAATCATATTATCATAAAAAATTGTTTTGAAGGCACATGAAGCTTAATGTGAACAGCATATGTCTTAAAAATACTAACAGCTCAAAGACATAAAATGTTGCAAAATTCCTTGCGAGGCACTTCAGAAACCTAAGGTTCCTCTTGGGGAGGGGAAAAAAAAAAAAGAAAAAAAGATAATTCTTAAAATTAAGCCAAAATCATCTCTACTGCACTTCCCTTAATTTCTTCCTGTAGACAAGTGATCTGCATTGTGAAGGAATATATCACAAAGACAGCTAATAATATTGGTAAAAGGTCAGTGGTCAGTGTACCATAATGCAGAAGAGTGTGTGTCCAGTAGCTTGTACAACTAATACAAATGTTTAATAGTGTATGTTTTTCAACTTTCCAGATGTTCAGATCTAGCCAATGCTACTTCACAACATTTTAAACTCTACTCTGAAAGCCTATAAGTATGGTGGTATCTTATTTTTGCCTTAGCAAACCCTGTTTTTCTGAAAATTCCTAATGAATAAAAGATAAAAGTGTAAAGAAATTGACTTCAGTGAATCTTCATGTATTATTCAATAGTCTTCTGTGCGTATGCAGTATCTAGATACTCTAATTAGCTACCTTGGATAGAGAAGACCTGGTTTAGAATGTTGAAAATAATAGGTTTCAGAGAGCAATTAAAGGTAAATATGGGATTAGGTTTCCTAGTGCAAGGTGACAAACACCTGGCATCATTTCAGTTAAAGTCCTATACATTATTTAATTGTGAGATGCAAAATAGTAAATAATCCAGAGCTGAACTGATTTCTTTAAACTCACTTTTAATTCACTAACTCTTTGGGAAGAAATTATTCCAGAACAATGAAGCTCCTCTCCACAAACAAAAACACCCCATCAAGAAAGCTTTCTTTTTCTGAGTTATTAATTAAAAAAAAAAAAAAAAAGAAAGAAAAAGAATCCTCAACTGGCATTCAGTTATATGTGTGTTGAAGATTTATGGTCTGTGACTGACCCATGAATATTTCATTGTACACAAGAGCAGACAATGAAGATGTCCAGGTTCGAGACTGGCAATGAAAACTCCAGTCTCAAAGCTATATTCTGATTTCTATTTTTTCCTCATTTGTTCTTGTTATACCTAATGTTGGATATTTAATGTAAAAAAGTGTTCTAAAAGTGATATTCTTTTTTACTTTATATGTTGTCTGGATGAGAGAAATTTCATTAATTAAAAATTACTACTTTCCTGATTGGCCTCCAGGGATAGCAGGAGGAGGGTAGGCAGAGGAGGTGGGGGGGAGAGAGAGAGAGGTGTGTTGCACTGAGTATAACTGGACAGAACCCAAACTGGTGATAATGGTTGATTGTCTTCAACATTTGCTGCTGCTTCACACCAGCTGAAAATAGCTGCAGTTATTTTCATGATATGATTGTGTTATTATAAATCTCTATCTATACCTTTTCACAAAATCATACACCTTTATGTACATACTCATGATTTAGATATGCTTCCACTTGAACTTTATTATTCTTACCAGTGAAATGAGGTTTAAGTAACATCTATGTCATTCACTGCATTTCAAAGAGATACCTCTGAAAAATTACAAGACTTAATATTATCAACTTCCATTCCATAAGCATGCACAAAGTACATAATTAAACAGTTCTACAAATTCAGGATGCTATATTTTGCTTCCATTCATGTTTTGGATGTTCTTGGGCTTTTTGTTTCTCTCCATCTCCTGCCAAACTATGTTTACAGACCAAAACAATTAGTGTTTTTCTGATGCTACAAGAACCTTATTGTTTCTCATAGAGAAAATTTCTAATATTTCATTCTCCATTTGAATAATAGTTCTGATATTGATTTAGCAGATACTTTATTACATTTGTGAGATGGCTGACAGTAATTTAACAACTACCTAATGAGTATTCTCATGTCATTCTGAACAATGGCAATTATAGGGTGAAATTAATACTATAAGACTGAGGGTAACATACGTTTTAGGAGACAAAACTCTTATGAACTGTTTATATTCATTTCTATAGTCTTTTCCTGAATGATCTGTCAGATAGTAAAAATTAATGTTATAATTACCATAAAATGAGAGACTGGAAAAGAATAGAATAATATCAAGCATTTAAGTTCCACATGGTAAAATTATGAGTATTGTGGTATGTGCCAATAAAAATGAGTCTTGCATCAGCATAGTGCATATATAATTTCAGTGGATTTTGCCAAGGTCTCTGAAACTGACAAATTCAATGATAAAATGTATGGATAATAAATTGTTCTCTGACTACTTTAATGACTCATAGTATTGCAAGAGGAAGTCAGTTCCGTAATATCCACCTAACAGAAGAATTGGTGTTCATTAATTTAATCAGGTTTCCTAAAAAAAAAAAATCCTTTAAATTCATATGTAGCATGAAGGCAAATGAAGATTTGAGTAAAATCAAAGAACACAACATTCCTTTGAGGATGTAGACCTAAGGAAAAAAAGATAAGACATTAAAACCAGACAAACGTCATGTACATTATCTGTGACTGAAAATGAGATAATGGTACAGGCAATATGGAGTCAAAATTTCCTACACCTTGAAAAAAATGAGCCTGATTATAGGTACCGTTATAGTTTTTTGTTTGTTGATATATATGTCAAGATACACATTTGTAGTTCTTAAGTCACTCTGAATGATTATTACCTTTGTAAGCATGAATTCTTCAATTTCAGATAGCTGGAATAACAGCTGAGAGGTGAATAAAGGTCTGTGATACAGCCTTCTGTGTATGCCCATGCATGTGTTTCTCTGAAAACAGTTAGTTAATAAGATGAAAGAAGAGCATTCCAGAAATTTTAATTCTAATATTGCTAATTACTTCTTCATTGTTTTACAGGGATTAAAGTGACCAAATGTAAATGTGAATCTCTACAGCACGGATTCTTACGTTTGAATTAGTGACCGTACAATACTTTGCAGTCAATGTAGAGAATTAGGCATTTCTAAACAAGGGAAGATGAATTGTCCTGAAACCTGCTTTTTTTTCTTCATTGGCTATACAAGGACCAAGGATGTCTAGCTCAGACATAGATAGCTTTCTTCTGTCCAGTTTTATGTAAGGTGAAAACCACTTTTATCGTCTCTGTTTTTTCAGAAAATGAAGACATTGGAAGGCTAAAGGGACTACTGTGATCATCTAGTCTGATTTCCTCCACAAGGACTGAAGTCTTACTTGTTCCTGAATTCAACTTCACAAAAGTACCTGAATTTGAGAATATATTTCAGGAAGAACCAAAAGTAATTCAGAATATATGGAAAATGATTACTTTGAAAATGCAGCAAGAAGACAGATCCAATGTCTCATCTACTGTTTCCTACTGCACTCCTCTGATACCCTAATTTATTGAAGGACACAAAATAAATTAACTGAAAATATATTTCAGTTTACAAAAACAAGTTTTAAGATAACAGTTTAATTTAAATTTTGCAGATAGTCATCTAATTAAGCAACTAAATAGCCACAGCCCTTTCAGAAGGGAATCGTTGCGCTTCAGCAGTCAAAAACTGCAAACACAGGAAAACAAACTATCTGTTCAACATAACATATCTAGATTTATGCTATTTGATAATCCATATTTCTACCACTGAAAACATACAAAATCTGTTCTTTTTTATAGTTTTAGTGACATATTGCTGGCATCATTTCAATCAGAAATATTCTGCTTACTTGTTTGTATTTTGGATGTCATCCTTAGTCTTATCACTACTATATGATTAAATGCTATAATATAATTTATATATGCATACACCCCCCATCCCCCCCATTACAGAATGCTAGAAAAACCATAATGTATTTGTAACATTCTCTGCATACAGTGTAGCACACGGGCATGCACCCACAGAATATTTTAAAAATTGCACTGTGCATTTACCACTTTTGCTGTTTCTAGTAAGCATGACATTTCCATACCATGTTTTGTTCTCAATTTATGCCTTCAATGAAATATTTTCCTTTGCCTAGTTAAGTAACACTACTAACCTTTAGTAGAAATTCTGCTTTTCACTTTCATCAGCAATAAAATACATTTTTGTTTAAATTATTGAGAAAAATGTAGAGAAAGTACTGCATCATCTCCCTCTTTGCCCTCCTCCTCAGGAAAAAAAAAAAAATGAAGAAAGAAATTTCGTCTTTCCTGCCAGCAGGAACATAAGAGATTCTCTACTGCCAGTATGCAGCAAATAGTGAAAAACCTCCCCATTTCTTTAATTCAAATTCACTATCATAATCCTACAGAAGAACACGGTGTAATTTATCATGGAATATTAAATGGAATGGGAATTTCATGGGGTGTAAATAAAACACTGATACTGATAATTTGTCTAGAGAAATGAATGCTATTAGCAATACATGTCATTTTGTACGTATGTTTACTTATGTCTTGCCTTGTTGACAAGAATCAGCAATCTACTTTGTCCCCTTTTGAATATGTATTTAATATCTGAGATTCTGTAAACCAGCAGTGCAAGATATTGTAATAGTGTGCAATGAACTATCTAAGAGTGTGATTTTAATTTATTGCTGAGGTTTTGTCTTTAAAAATCTGCTTTGAAATAAACAAGTATAATCTTCTCCTGAAAAGACTTCCTTGCTAATCACAACACAATCAAAATTAAGCACTCACAGGGAGCCCCTTTTGTTCTTTTTTCCCAGACTAATTGGAGGAAAGCAGACCATCACAAAGAAAAGGACAGTTTTAAGGAGCCATAGAAATTTGAAGCAATATCAAGATCAGACATACAGACCAGGCAACTACTCCTATTTCAAGTGTTAAAAAATGAGCAAAGAAAAATAAGTTCATAAATAGCCTAATTTTTTTAAAAAAGAGAGAGAGAGGGAGGGGGAAAAACAAATAAACAAACACTGTATGACTTGTCTGGATATTTCAGAAGTTAAAATATTTTAACAACCAGGACCATGAGTTTAGGTCCACAATGGGGTCTAATGTGATTTATGACATGTTTAATGTACTCTTTCTTAGAAGAAATTCAGTACAAAACATGCACAAATTCATAGGTACTTCTCAGCTGTCTAGCTGAGATATCATGCTTTGTGTTTTTAACTACCCTTGCACAACTCCACTCCCACTGCAAGGCCTGCCATGTCTTCAATACACTAAGTCCCATACTGGCCATTCTTCTGGGGGTCATGTAGTCCTTACTATCATTACCACTGAAATCGCAGGCACTGAAAATATTAAAAAAATAATAATAATGAAGCCATAGGATCTGCATGCTAGACCCAGAGGAAACCTGTGATATGCAAGTCTACGAAAGCAATCTGTCTGCCCTAGGAGGCCCCATGCTAGAGCCATGCAAACATGAGCCATTCCAAATCATTTGACTTGGAGTTAGGGAGCATTTCCTGGGATAGATGGTTTCAGGATGTAGACAAGCTTTTCAGTTCCTTTCTGTAAGATGCCCTTCACATCTTTAAGCATTTCTGGAAATCACAGCAGTCACCTCTGCTAAGAAGTTCAATCCTTTTGAAAAATTGGCTCTGAAAATACCTGCAGCCTTCAAAGTGCAGAATCTTATAAACTGCTGCTCCAGGTGGCAATGCCTTGTGTCTGCGCAGCATCTCCTGAAACTAAGGTGTTCCCGTGGACACTAGTTTCTCCCTTACAATTACTGCTAATCCACTCCTGCCCATAAAAAAGAAAACAAAACAGAATTAAAAACAATTCTTCACCACATATGACTGTTGTAAGAAAAAGAGTTTAGGAAATTAGTAGTTTATTAATTTTGGTAGATATGGCTAATAATTTAAGCTTATTTCACACATTTTAAAAATGGAATTCACATTTATTCGAAGTAATTTGTTTCTTAATTACTAAGTGTCTCTGCCTTCATTTTTTGTATGTTTTAATGCAATTTCAGTAACGTATTTAATTTTTCCACATCTCTTATACCTGAAATGAGATTTTGTTGAATTTGAAAAAGCTGAAAAGTATGTTAAGCTTTGTCAAGCAGTGTAAGCTACAAGAGAAAAAGTCAACATTTTTTACCCTTTTGAATTAATTTTTATCTGTGAGAATTTGTTCTGTGATGAACTCAAACACGAACCATTCAATTGCAGAGTCTCAGTCCAAAGCGCACATTAGAACATGAACCTGAGAGAAAATGACAAAGCCCTCTGACTTCATAATTAGTTCAATCAAACACAGAAGGCAATTAAAAAGGATATTGAGATCAAGGACCAGATTCTCCGCTGGTGAAAACCCTTGACATTCCATTCACTCAAATGAGTATTTCTATATAAAAATCTATACTGAAACTCAGGATCATTTACATTAAGTGGG
The DNA here is from genome assembly GCF_047370975.1 of Nipponia nippon. Lineage (NCBI taxonomy): Eukaryota > Metazoa > Chordata > Aves > Pelecaniformes > Threskiornithidae > Nipponia > Nipponia nippon. The sequence continues at coordinate 89,758,302 of NW_028262336.1, read as the reverse complement.
AAAAACAGTGCAACTGATACTGCATAGGACCTCACTACAATTTATAAGATGACCTTGGGACAGCCTGAATGTTTTCCTCATTGGATCTTATTTCATAGACATGGGTTTAAAATAAAATATTGATAAAGTGCATTAGACCAAAGTCATGTTTCTGCTGCAAAATGGGAAGGACTATTTGATAATCAATATGTTGCTTAACTAGCAATCTGGGCAAAGATTTCAAAAAGGATGAAATATGCTTGGATTGTCCCTTTTACAAGAGAAACCTGGCAACTGCTTTCTGAACCAGCTGGAGTTTATGCATCATCCTATTGGGCAAGCAGCCAGTAGGGAACTGCAATAATCTAATCCTGAAATAACAAAAGCGTGAATGACCATTTCAGGGTCTGACTGTGAAAGATGTTACTGCAACGTAGAGAAGTTCTTTAAGTAGCAGGATCATAACATGCCCTGGAGTTTGTTTCGTTTTGAAAACATAAGAGAATGAAGGTATCTGAAAGTTTCCCAACTCTTTACTACTGTAGTAAAAAATGAAGTTTCATTAAAGTAAATAAGAAATTAAAAGTAATCTAAAGATGTCTATGCCTAGTATCTACTTATTAGACTGAGAAAATTATAATAAAGATAAAAGTAAAATTGCTTATGTATCCAGTGTTTTATCAATATCAATATTTATAATGGCAAGGCACATGTGAATTGTCAAAAATGTCTTGATTTTAATGGTATTAGGTCAGCCAAATAACTGGATGAAATTTACAATGTGTAATTCCATTACATGTAAATTAAAATTTGCAAAGTTTAGGTTAAAAAAAACCAAAAGATGTAGTTATCTTCTTCACTAGTTTTAAAATAATTTACATAAAGATATAAAAGAAAGTATTATTGCCATTATGAATTTCTGTTAAACAATACAAATGAATATTTCAAAGTTAGGATGTACCAGATAGGTGTTATGTATCCATTTTGTTATTCGATTCTTACCCACGATATTTTTTTTTAAAGCAGATTTGAACTATTTGGTATTTGGTAGTAGTTTGTAAGCTTTAGGGGCTATTAGTACAGTTATTTCACTTTTATAATCTCGTTTTTCTCTTTACTTTTTATATTATTGGAATAGTTGCTTTCATGTGTTTCAACATTTTCAAAGTATTTTTGTCAAATTTAAAACCTCTCAGTGTGTATAAGAATTAACCATAACAACAATAATGAGAAAAGTAATGTGAACGGCATAGTAGCATGCTCAAAATATTGCATATATATGTCCAATGGCCATTTGGACTTATTTGAAGGAATGAGTCACACAACTAGTACGTTGTATTTGACTTAAAACAGTCAATACCTTTTTTCCAAATGGTCAGAATGCAGAACTGTCCCAGTCTGCAGAAAACAATGGTATTTGTGAAATAATTTGGATTTCATCTTTTAACTAATGAAGTTCAGTTTGATAGTGAGCAGTCAGAAGGTGAGGAAGAATAATTTTTAATTTTATTTTAAAAATAGCAAACAAAACATTATAAACTAATATAGTACACACACATAAGACCAAACTTTGAGGTTTACATTGCTATTTACATATGGCAGATGAATTACATATCTCCCATGGCTCGCAAGAGTGAGTTTATATTTTATTAGCATTATTAGTTTCTCAGATTTTCTCAGATTTTTTTTTGTATTTGTTTGGTTTTTTTTTTCTATTTGGTTAAAAAACAAGAAAACACAAACGTGTCAATAAAGATCTTCATGTTTCAAAGACTCCATCTGCCTGGCCACCACGTTTCATTTCAGGAAAGCATGGATTTCCTGATATACTTGAATCATATCTACAAGTCTCAGGTGGCTGCCTCAGATACTGTAGGGCCACTCAAATGGTGCAAGATTCTACTGTGTAAGCAATTGAATTGAATTGGAACATGAATATATTCATGTTTGCAAATGTGAGAGTGATGCATATCAATTGTCCATCCAAGCTATGTATCTTTAGAAGGACCTCAGTAGATGACTGAGACCAACTGCACTGTGAGAGATGAAAAAGCAGGATATTATCAACTGGACAATAGGAAATTTTCTTTCAATGCATCCTTCTTATAGTTTCTTTTGGTTGAAGACCTTCTAAAGGGTTCAAAGAGCATTCTTTTTTGCATATGATACAATAACTTTTGGCATATGATATAGTAAGCTCTCTTTTCCAAGAGAGTTTGGACCATATGGTCAATCTTTCCAGGTCCCTTCCAACCTAGGCTGCTCTGTGATTCTAAGATCTTTCTTCATTTTTTTATACTGAAAGTAGTCTGAAGAAAAGTTAGTTCAGCTTTTCCCATTAATATACTTTTATTTGAATACTACATTGAGTGGCTAGATGAACAGTGGACTTTCAGAATATGTCTTTTCTCAAGAGGATATTTAAATTTAAATTTTAAGTTGAGTTGAAGTATACTGGAAAAAAGTATTGCATATTAAAGAACTTCATATAAAGTATACTGAGGTCTATGTGACTTTTTTCTTTTTTTTTAGGGAGGTAGTTTGTTTATCTGTTTTTTGTTTTTCTTTTCTGCTTGAGGTAATACTTCTTAAGCAGGTGCCTTTCCAGGTAACATTCTACTTCCCTTTCCCACACTGTTTTTGCAGAATTCTATGCATTTTCTTCTAAGTGCAGTGAAGTGTATTTCTAACACTCTCCCTAATTCCCTTCGTCTATCCTTATTAGAATGGGAAATTAATAAGGGGAATAATTTTGACTCACACTCTCCAAAAATGGTTTAGATGCAAGGATATACCATACCTAACAAATGTTAGCGTGAAATATAAAGCTTTCAGAAAACTGTGAAGGCCTAAAATAGAAAGCTAAAGGGAAAATTGTGACTCACATATAATTATAGCTTATATAGCAAACATGTTCTGTTAAGAAATAAAGGTCTGTGCTACAGAAGAATATGCATAGTCTTTGTTTGAACAGCTAGGCCTGTCCAAAGAAGAACCTCAAATCTGCTGTGTCTGGTTGCTTAGGCAGAAACATTATTAACAGCATACCCACGGCTTCGGCCAACAGGTTAAATCTTCTTTCTTAGATGTCACAAAATCCATGTAGTAAATATCAACTGAATAAACATCAGGTGCGTTTCTTCCTGAAGTGGTCTGATGTCATGGGCCACAAGACAGTAAGGGAGTTGCAGCTCCTTTTGCTATGCTGTTTTCCTACTATATGGATATGCAGAGAGTAGACCAAAGACCATGTTGTGCTCTGTCTCACTCCTGGGACTCTGTTCCTAGAGCCAGTATAAAAATAAGCACTATAGTTGTAGAGAAGTGCTGTATGAGTCTAATTATGGGAACTGTGTAAAAAATGCAGAATACTGTGCATCACTGTAAAAACAGAAAGCAAACCAGTGAATGAAGGGAGGGAACTGAGGAAAACTTGTCAAATCATAATAACTAAAAAGCTGACAGACTAGTGACAAGATAAAGAATCACCTATGAGTGCAGTCTTAGAACAAATAAATTTTAAACCATCACATAAGCAAAGTCAGTATCACAACTACATATAGAAATGGTGGGACAGCCCCTCTACAGCTAGTAGTCATTCTTCAATGCCTCCACAGAATAGGGTGCTTTGCTACAAAATGCTAATTTAAGAGATCTTTCATGGGTTATTATTTTCATTTAAATAGTGAGGTAATCACCGCAATAGTGCCCAAAGACAAAATATCCTGAACTTGCACAAGACATTAAAAGTTTTTTACCATAGGGGAAGGAGGGAAGAAAACCTAGCAAGTGTATAGGCAATTAGATGTATTTTCTGTGTTGTTTTTTATATCTTATTTTTCTTTTTTCTTCTTGACAAGATTTGTCTAGACTACATCAACATCAACTACTTTACATTTTCTGAATCTGGAACTGTCTGCTGCTGGAATATGTGGCAACATCCAGATCTCAGTTTTCTCCCTAACGTTGATGAATAATTTCTTGCTTTTGGCTTTAAAATATTTTTCCACTGGAAAAATGTATTATAATTATGTCTTTTTAGAAAGATTTTCCTTCCTATTGATTCTACTTGAAACAGCTTTTGGGAAGTATTACAGATGTAAAGATTTACATTCCAACTTTCACTGTAGAGAAGGTTATTAGGCAGCCATGTGACATTATTGGGGAACCAGATGAAAATACTTCATGGAGTAATGAAGAATAATAATGTGCACTTTTCACTGTCAGATGAGTTTGCAAACTTTAATTAAGTTTCACAGTATTTATGTGAAATAAATACTGTCCACTCTATTTAAAGATATGGGACACAGTAAATGGCAGATCACAGATGACACAAAAACTTCATAATGAAACTAGAAATAGGTTACAAAGGGAACATATTCTCACTTGCTGTAAAAGGCTGCATCTCCTTCAATTTTCAGCATAGCCACAATAATTTCAACAGCTGAACCTGTTCCCTTGATTCACAGTTACTCAGTTATTTTTCTGTTCTATAGTTACAAGACATCATTACCACCCACAGTGAACTTATACTAAACCTCACACAGCTAAAGTCCTGGAGGAATTTAAATGAGTATCATGATATAGCAACAAAATAATATCTTGATTATAAAACCTTCCAGGTTATGAAACCTGGAATAGCCAGGTAAGGCTTTATGAAACTTTGACGTGAGGATTGCACAACTTTTAACGCTTGATCTTCCCCTTACTAAAATCAACAGAAGTCTTACTTCTGTCTTCAAAGAGAGGAGATTTGATTCATGTGCTAGTGGTTTCTCACTGGTTGAAATTCAATGTCCAATTAAATTTATAGTAGAATACTAGGGGGGGGAGGGAGGCAGGGCGGGGAGAGAGAGAAAAAAGAGAAAGGAGGAAATAGGAACCTTTTTTAGACAGATGGGTGAATTCCTGAACTCCAGTTCTATTTATCCCACCTAGATGAGCCACATATGCACCTAGTGACTTTTAGTTTTAGCTGTATATTCTCTGTGTGCTACTGTTACAGATTTTAACTTGATTCTCTGAATTCAATACCAGAAAATAATGGAAAGGATACATACAGATACAGATAAGCAGGTGCTAGAAATGGTCTTGCAAACGTATTTTACAGGGACAATGAATAGAGAACTGGTAATGATTAGCATTGATCTCAGCTTTGCAAAATAAAACTGTGAAGTGATGATATAAAGTTACTGAGTTTTTGGACAAATTTAACATGGCTCGAAATATTTAAGATACTCTTCTTAGGTTGTTAAAACTGGCTTAGTAATTTCATACACAGTCTCTAGGTTAAGTTAGTAGGTTCTTACCTGAATGTAGAAACCTACAGAGAGATATTAAATTACACATTTGTTTAAAGGAGACTCTTCTTGACTGAGCTTGGAATTGAAACCCACAATAAGAAAGAAGTAGGTGTCCTCCCCAAAAATGGTAATAGAAGATTAAAATAGCACTTGTGATGAACAAAGCCTTCCAAACTGACTTTCACATGGCTCACTGGTACTTGAGAATAAATGCAGGGAGACAGTCTTTTCTTTAAAACTGTAAAACTATCCAGGGATTCAAGAATCCCAAGAAAGAAAATAATTAATATATCATAGGAAGCTGTAAATATGATGTGGGAAATCTCTTTCCACAAAAAAAAAAAAAAAAAAAGAAGAATACACTTTTTATTCTCTTTTACCATGAAATTGTGGCTTAGAGTTTTGCTCCTCAGAAAGAGACTATCAGGGTACCTCGTTTGCTATAAGAATGAAGTCTTTGATGAAACACAATGACGACCTGCTGGGTCAAGTTGTATTAACTCAAAATTCCAGAGCTGAGGGATTTTTATTTAAAATATTCAAAGATAATAAGATCTCTTGGTTAAGACAAAGAGACAAAAGACAAAAAGACAAAGACACTTTGAGGTGGACATTGTAAAACTCTTCTAAAATGATGGTGTTTGTTAATTCAGATTTGTTCACAGAGCATATTCCAGGCAACATACATACAGTAAAAAGTCTATAAAACAATTTAAAATAAAAAAGGAATGAAGGTTTTAAAGAAGTCTATAAATTGTCCTCTATTTTCCTTTTGTATCCACTGCAATATAATTTCCACTGAAACAACAGGTCCTAACTTTGCTCATAAGTAACTTTAATCAGCTTTCCAGGCAGTGCTGCCAATCAAATTACTTTTTGAAAGAGAGAGCTTCAAGAAACAGATGGGTTTTGCAGCAAGTCTATAAGGTCACCAAATACTGGCTGTACTGAAATGAGAAGTAAGATCCCTCATGAAGGACATCTTGTTTCAAGTGGCAAGCAGCTTTCAGTTCAAGTGATCCTGAATGTCATGGTAACACAAGAAGAAAGCTAGTTCTGGGAAAGAGAAGTATTCTTGTAAATTGGGAGCTGATTTTATAGCTGTCACTCATACCTGCACAGATTGTGCCCTGTGGACTCTGGCACTTCAGTGGTCTCTGAAAGAGCAATACTAAAGAAAAATTAAATTAAAGAAATTAAGCAAGATGTTTCCTTACTAGCAAAAGTCACAGTCTCTGAGATATGGCAGTGGGCATTCAGGTAAAATCTATCTTAAACATCCAGGCAGTGGCAAGGGACATATACCCAGCTATTTCAGTTGCTAAGAAGGTTGGCCATTCCAGTTCTTTTTCTAGGGCCAAGTCCAGAGACAGGGCAGCCCGGGACCAATTCTTTGACTATTACTGTATGATGATTGCTAGCACTGAACTAAATGTAAATTTTCTTCATTCTGGTTTTTTTTTTTTGCATAGTTATTCAAATAGTTTCAGGAAAACCCATTTTCAAAAACTTTGACAACATCTGTCTCTATATGGATAATATATATTTGCTTCTGTGGAGCGATGATGGGTTCCCATTGCAATAAAGAGAACATTTCAGAGATACGGGGTGATCTCTGCAGCTGCAGAGGTTGGTCATCCCTGAGCAGAGAACATATCAACATACCAGTAAATAACTCCATGTAATATATGTATATGAGCACTTCTTTTCAAATCGCTTATTGATTTTTCCCTCCTCTCTTACCCATCTAGAAAAGAAATCACATTAAATGTCAAGAGTAACAAGACTTGAAGAAAAGAAATATGTACATGCATACATCTACATCTACATTTACATCTATATCTACAACTACATCTACATACACAATAATCCCAACATCATTTAATTGTTGCTGAAATGCAAAGAAAGACTTGAGACTGAAAAATTTTGGTAAACGATATCCCTTAATACTAACTGATAGAATGTTAATCAAGGACACTGGATGAAAAAAAACACAGTGAAAGACCAGCTTTGCGATCTGACCTGAAAATATCTGTTGTTTTTGTAAATATGTTTCTTTGAACCATACCATTGCAAATGATTCTAGCCAAAGAAGTATGCTTTAGACAAAGAAAAGGAAGAGTACCTAAGGAGATTTGTACTATTGGTCTCAGCAGAATTTAGGAAGAATTAATAATAATTTATAAAATTCTATATGCTAAATTTGTGTTTTATACATTACGATGGTTACTAACAATGAAGGAAAATTGCAACTGTGGTGGATGCTTTTAATGGAACTATAAAATTAATAAGGACAATTTTGCCCTTCAAATGGACGCTTAGAGTCTCTTTTCTCAGTCATTATGAATTGCAGTTTATTCTTTCTGCTTCAACTTTCTACCTGTGTACAAGGTATACACAAAATGAACAGCTGTGTTCTATGATATCATGGAAATTTAACTACCTGTTTAATAGTGCATGAGGAAAACTGGGTTGCATCTAAACCTTTAGCAACAGCTATGCAGTCCTTATATAAGATCCATTTTAGCATAATATCTAACAATATTCCCCACCTTTAAATACAAGAGTATTCTGTTGATTTCAATGCAATGCACAAGTTTGAAGATAAGCACATACTAAAAAAGGCTGCTGAACAAAAGTTAAAGGTCCTTTAATCTTTACCATTAGTTTTGGCCACCTCATACAGAGCCCATCAAAGTATTTCTATGCATCTACTGCAATCTATCTACTATTCCTGATGAAAAGAAAGAGAAATGTATTTGGCCCTTCAATGTTGTTTTGCTTTGTATAGCGGTGGTACATTCCACAGTAGTGAAACATTCAATTAGAGCTGTTCCCAGAGTGATCAATGTTTGCCTTCCTGTTTAAGAAGCTGCAAAATACTGGGTGCAGACCCTCAGGTGGTGGAAAATGTCATACTTCAGTTACTTCAGCAAAGAAACTACAGTTTACATCACCTGAGGATCTGCCCTGTGGCACCTTTGCTTTCTCTGTTCTCAACTTGAGATTTGATCTTGGCTTCAATGCAGAGGTTGCAGCCATATTGTTCTTGGTTTCATTCCGTTTGTTAGTGAGATGAACATGCACACTGAGACTTCTGTTTTGTTTTGTTGATGTTTTCTTACTGAACAGTGCAAGTCATTCTGTATGGAAGCACAAATTTACTCTGTGTACATGTATAATACAAACTCCTTAGGAAGGAACTATTTCTTTATACATGTTTGCACAGAGACCAAAATGATAGGGACCTGACCTTTATTAAGTGAATTATTCATGTACAAATGCGACTATTAAATAAGAGTACAAGGCAAGACATATAAAAGAAGACAGATTTTTATTATGAATTAGTGTTTAACCATTTTTACATTTCTGTTGAAGTATCAGAAAAATCTCATGCCTATACAGAGTATGAAGGCCAGTTGTGTCTTTTTAAACATCTTTCTTATAAACTACAGAACAGGTATAACTTTTTGTATTATTGTTTATAAGACTAGGTTGGAATAATTCCATGTTCTTTCAGCAGATCACATTTATAAAGAATGACATGTAATTGTTCGGCAGGCATAAAAATAATAAAAAAAAATTCAAGGGGAACCCAGGTTAAAAGAAGATTTTAAAGGAGCGCATTTGTTTATGCTCATGATTCTTTATTACAGACTTTTTAATGTACAGTCTGTATTCCCTTAAGTGAAACTAGAAAAGAGGTAGAAACAAGAAGGTTTTGTGAATACTGGTCTGTAATTATGGATGTATTTTATGGGTTTAGAGTGCAATTTGTTTTAAAAAATCTAAATATGTATTGTGTAAGTGAATCTTCTTTTTTATACATAGAAATAGGCTTAATTTCAGCTGTTGGCCTAACTGAACTAGTAGAAATCCTTATTCAATATGTTACAAAAGTTGTAATTCATAAAAAATTATCCCCAACTTGAAGTCAAGGCAATTTTAATCAAGGTAAGTATTTTTTTTTTCCTTTTATAAATGAAGGTTTGAGTTGATTCAACCACTTTAACTAAACTTTAGCTAAAACTAATTCCATGAAAACATAGAAACTTCAACTATTTTACATTGATTTACAATCTGCAGACATACATGCATAGTTATAGGAAGAGGTGATTTTTTTAAAAATGCATTTCTGTATGGATAATGGAGCTGAGGTTTTCATGTCTCCATTTTTTCTAAACAGTGTTTAACTCTTTTATATTGTGTGTCCATATATGTCTTCCTGTCTCACTTTAGGTGCCTGAGTCTAGATCACATCAATAAGTTCAAAAGATCACCATTAATGTTAATGGAATTGGCAAGGTTCAACAGAGGATGTTCATCCTTTTGCCATTTGCTGTACTTGAACAAAAAAGCTGGCTGAAAAAACAAACACCGAAACCCAGTGTTATATTAAGCTTTTCAGTCCAAGTACATGAACTGTAGAATAGCCCCTGATTTCCCAAATGTGTCACTGTGGACCAAATTTATTTTTATGTACACCTTTCTTTTTTGGTTTTGAGTTTGCCATTCACTAAAAATCTTGACACATTCATTTTCTTTAGAAGCATGACCTCAGACAAAATTATGTTTTTCCCACACAGAATTAGATTTTTTCTTTTTCTCCTCCTTGTCTACTCAAAAATTACTTTTACTGTTAAAGTCAGAATTCTTTTTCAGAGCTATGTGTGTTTGAAAACAATGACAACAAGGAGGAGGAATTAATTAAGCTGCTTTCTCAAAGACCACATGAAAGGAAGGTTTACAGTTTCATAGTAAAAGTCTAACCAGGTGTTTGTGCAGATTCTTACCATTGTAACATTCCAGTAATCACAGATGATGATGAACAGGAAGGTTCAATTTTCTGATTATGATACAAGTATAAATTGTTCAGCCAATCCTAAAACCAGAGGATGCTTAGGAAATTATTTCTGAACTAGATGTTTTAGTCCATATCAGAAGGAGATAGAAGACCTTTTTAAAGCTCCTTTTAAAAGAAGACTTTTTTAGCTTCTTCCAAAAAAGGACAACCTGCTGCAATTTTGATGCACATTACCATTCTCTCCCCTTCATTTGCCTTCATGCAGCTAAATATAGAATAGACAGGATTTTTAGTTTTTCTGTTACAGTCTATAGCCTTCTATAGTCTATAGAATCATTATGACCTTGATCCCTTAAATGGTAGAGTATCTGGCCTTGATCTAGTAGATGAGCTTAGTATAATTATACTTAACCATGTGAATACTCAAGAAGGTGCTTCAATTAAAGCACATGATGGTCCCATTTACTTTGATGGAACTCCTTGAGGGTGTAGGCATATGGAGTTGATTGCTGGACAGGAATCTTGCACGTGATATTTCCATTCCAATTCTACCCCACTACAGATAGTTTACAACCACCTAAAATGCAGACTTAATAATGCAAGAGCTGATGCTTAGCATCATGAGTAAATATGCTTCAGTTCTTTAGGTGTTGCAAAGTTCCCTACCAACGTGATGGGAATAATTGTTACTCTACAGTAGTCAGGAAAAACACACTTGGAAATAAAAAATGCAAATTGATGGAATTTTTTTGTTGAAATGTGATTAAAAATACAGTATATGAAAGTTGGCATTTTGGGACTGAGTTAGGAATAATTAATCTTATTTGTGAATATAGGGTAACATAAATAAACATGTTTTGGTTTCTGATTTTTTTTTTTCCAAAAAGAACACTGAAAAATACAGCTGCTCTGGTATGGATGTTATGGTCTATGCAATAACAGTCCGTAAGAGAGGCCTGATCCTCCCAATACAACAGAGCTAGCAAATTTTATTGAATATTCTTCTATACTACTGATATTAAATTAATTTGAAAAAACAATGGAATAGACTGGAGTGGTGACTTCACTAGCAAGGTAGGTCTAGACTAATCCCATCTGTCTTTATATGCTTATGTACAGCAAGTAAGTTTAGGAGTATTATGATGTTAGGTTTCTTAGCAGTCAATGGAGAGGGCTTAATACCTTCAGAAGGTAATTCAGATTTTATATTGGCAAAGCTTCTCAAGTTTCCTATCTCTCACCACTGATTGCACTAGAAGACTAGAATGACTGGGTTTCTTTTGTTTGTATTTTTTTTTTTTTTAATATAGGTCCTGTAATTAGGCACTTTAAACTTAGGCAGGGAATTCAGGTGTTAATGGGTAACAGTTAAGACAGGGAAAATATTGTCAGATTTCTGAACTCTAGAAAAATCTTACCAAAAAGGGGGGAAATAGCCTTTAGACCTCAAACATGTATAATGATCACAGTCAAAGTTATTTTGCTTTCTTTACTTGTTGTGGGTTTTTTGTTTTGTTTTTATTGTTGTTGTTTTTCACAAGGAAATATGTTATATAGAAAGCATTTACTTATTTATCAGTGGAAAAAATGCATGGGAAAATTTATAAATGTTCATTGTTCTCAGCTTTTTTTGGCGTTAAATAACACCACAGTGGTTTAGACCTTTCTTGTTCTGTTTGCTTTTGTTATACTCATCTTGTTATTTAAAAGTACATTTAATGCAAATTAGTTTTGCATTGAAAGTAATTTAAAGTAATATAATATTATTATAGACATTAATAGTGTCTTTTGTTTTCCAGATAGCAGTATTGGAGTACCGTCATACTGAAGGAGGCGATATCTTTTCTTTATAGTTGTTAGCTATTTTAATAGATGTTACTATAGCATTCTTACAGTTGTACAGACTAAATGCAATTGGTGTACTATAATGTAAATGCAAGAAACAGATTTTATCTTGAAAACAATAAGGCAATGCTGTAAGGATATCACCAGGAGCAGGGTCTGCTCTTTTTGCAAACTACTTTAAAGATGTTCAATTACAGCTGCCTATGTTTATTATATCTTGATATCATTTGGGGTTCGTTTTTGTGGAAAATTAGTGTTTTCAGACAGTTAATGGGTATCATGGTTGCTTCAAAATAATAAAAAGGTAAATAAATATTATTCATTATTAAAATTTCAGCTTGTGAGGGAATACGGGAAATCCTTAAAACTGAGCTTTCTCTCACTTTGTGAAGGCAATCTTCTCATCAAAAGAGGCACAATAACATATGCACTATTCCCAAATCCTATTTAAATCTTTTCATTTTCTAAGTGCTGGATACTTAGGTAGGACTTTTGAATCCTCACCTTAAAATATTTCCTAATATTTGTACAGCATAAAATGGTAAAGTCTCTTCATATTCTGTAATAGGGTAATTCTGAGCTCAAAACTAGAGAAACCACCACAAATCTAGAGTAAATAAATGAGGATCCAAAAATTCCATAAACATAGAAATTTTCCTGTAGACTTTCAAAGCATTTGAAGTAGATTAAATATTTAGGTAAAACATGATATGACTACCACATAGGCTTGTGAAAAGCATTGTCTTGGTTTTATAAATATTAACACTCAGCTGTCTTGTGAGTTGCTCAAAATCACACAGCAATTTAGACAGAATTAGAACCAGTGAACTTAAAAAGTCTGACTTTCAAATTCCAGCCTTAACACTAACTTAGTGCAAGGCCCATGGAACAGGCATTCTCCCTATTTGTTTCCCTTTGATAACACTCCATTAGCCATATTTAATAATTGTTTGTCTCTTTTCTGATGGATTTATCCTCTTTTATCTCAATATTTTCTAGACACTATGAATTCAACAATACAAACGAAACATATGCTTGTGGGCACTATTATGAGGGTATTTATGATGGGGGATAAGGCAAGATAGATACTGGAAAGAAAAGTAAAGATATGGAAATGCTCTCATAACCGAGGAGAAATAAAAGTTCAATAATCTTAATACTCACAAGTAAAGTGACTGAGATAATACCTATAACAGGGCATTAAAAAAATAGATACACACAACTGTCAGTGAACAAACATCTACCTTCCACAAAATTTATCAATTAAGGATAGTACCAGAATAGGGCTAAATGGGAATTTGCATCAACTCACTTTAGCCTCTGAAATATGGATGTGTCTAGCACAGATGTCATTGCATATGGTACTATTTTGGCATTTAAGGACATCACATGGGAACAGGCACAAAAATAAACAGCATGATCAGTGAAAGAGATAAGTCTATCTTAGAAAAGAAAATCAATGAACTTGACTTGTAAAGTTTGTTAAAGTGTAGGGATTATTTATACACAACCACAATGGGAGGAAGGAGAAAAAAAAATCCAAGAAATTGAAAACTATGTATTTTAACAAATGTTACTCTTCATTCCTTTCTATCTTTTGATTGATTACCAGATCCCTGTTCATTGATCAATATCAATTTTATTTTACTTTAGTTGAAGGTATTTTTTCCACAAAATGTAATCTAATCACATTATATAGAAACTAATCTGAATATAAAAAGGAAGAAAGGCAGTATAGGTACAGAAAATTGCCTGTGCTGATATCGTACATGAAAAGTACTTAACAAGATGACTAAGATGAAAAAGTTTTTCAGCATAACTTATACTGGCAATATAATTTATCTTTTAAATGTAATGTTATCTTTTTCTTGTCAAAGACTAAGAAAAAAAATCAAAACTACATTCTCTCTCCTATATATTTTAACACAGATGACACGACAAGTGCATATTTAATGCCATGCAGCCAAGCCTTGACTCACTTGGAGTATGGTTGCACACACAGGCATCTCTGCTGAGATTAAAGGGATAGGTTATGTGCGTGGTACTCACACTGATAAAGGGATTTCCAGTCTGGTTTGCAGATTGTACATTTTTTGAAGTGAGCACCCTGTCTTCAAAGTATCAAGATTTTTGTATTAAAATTTGTTCATGGACACACACATATTGAATGTATGTATGCAAATATACACACACATGCACGTATATATACTTTTTACATACATACACATTATATTACAAATCTTATAATAACAAGCAATTTGTCATTTTACAGAGGCACGTGGTTCTTCACATACCTTTTTCTCCATCTTGAATAAGACATCACACAAAATGTTTGTGACACTCAGCAGCTGTTGCTATGGGGGATAAAGCAGCTTCATAGAATAAACTCAGGAACTGATAAACAGACTCCATTAAAACGTGCTTTCACACTAATATTCAATCAAAATGAGAGCTATCTTTTGCTTTGATGATACCATTTGTACTGTAACCCTTATTTAGTTGTTTTGATGTATGCAATAATTGATACTTCAATAATAAACCTGTTTCTATTAAAAATGTCTTTAATCCTTGTATGACTCTTTTGGCATCTTTTTTGAGACTGAAGTGCCTTCTTGGCATATTACTACTCTGATGTCTTCTTTGTAAGCCTTTCATTGCTAAAGTATTGACATGAATAGCAGTGTTTTCATATCTGCCACCTGTCCAGCACTGAGAAACAAATACAGAATTGCTGTCGTCTTCTACTCATAATCTTTTGGGCTTTAGGCATACATATATAATTTATATTCATATATGATAATGATCTTTATTAAGTAGAAGGAATGATGTGAGAAAACAGAAAAGTGATATTGCAGTAGGAAAAAAATGAAGAGAACAGAAAGAACTAGTGCAGTATTTTATAAATGGGAAGAGGAGAAAATACTTACAAACATACAAAATAAATAGCATGTGTGTTAGTCCATTATTACTTGCAGAGGAAATGACATCTTCTATTCTGGTTTGTTCTTTAAAAAATATGTAAATAAAGGATATTGGTAGTGGTTAATTCCTGCATTTATTTTATTTGATAGATTTTATGTTGCAATCTACTTTCCTACAAACAATAAACTTGTTTTGTGCATTTTCCTTCCACTCTAGTGAGAATGTGCAGTGCGTTGACCCTGGCTGGCTGCCAGATGCCCACCCAGCTGCACACTCACTCCCCCTCCTCAACAGGAAGGACAGGGTGAGAATATAAGAGGAAAAAGCTCGTGGGTTGAGATAAGGACAGTGAGATCACTTACCAGTTACCATCATGGGCAAAACAGACTTGACTTGATGTTGCAGAGGAGCACAAAATTAGGCAGGTGATGTAACCAAAAATAACATTTATTCTAATCAAAATTGTTTGGTACTCTGACGAACATTAGTAAACCACAGGTTCAGGATGGTGATGGGAATTTAATACTACACAGCTGACTTAAGAATTCTTAAGCTTCAGAATGGTGACTCAAAATGTACAATCACTCACCTAATAAGGCGAGGGCTCTCAATCTCAAGGAGTTACCTTGGGTGTCATCCCAACCCAAGAGGAGAGACCCCGACTGCAGACCTGCTGCTCCGAGGAGGACTGACTCAATTTGCCCCCCAGCAGGACTCCGTTTATACCCTAGTCAAATCTGACCTGTGGTCATATACAATTTTGTCCATTCCTATTGGCCAAAGGCCCTATCTACTGGTGACTCTGTACAGGACAACAGCCACAATAGGGCCCTTACTGGGCATGAAAAGTAAGGGTGCAAAAAGTAAAGGCGCAAAAAGTAACAAAGGCCCAGTCTTTATCAGGATGGGTGCATCTGCCATGCTTGGGAAAGATTAATTTAATTTATTGACAATTAAAAATGTAGGATAGTGAGAAACAAAAACAGAACCGAAACTACCTTGCCCTTCACCCTCCTTTCTTCCCAGGCTCTACTTCACTCCTGACTCTTCTGCCTCCTCTTCCCCCAAGCATTTTCTGCCCTTTCTTAAATATATTTTTCCCAAGGCACCATCAACTTGTCTGAGGGGCTCAGCCATGCCCTGCAGTGGGTCTGTTGGAGCCATCTGGAACCAGCTGTGTCTGACCCAGGGTCTGTCCTCACAGAGGCCACCCCTGCAGCCCCTGCTACCCACACCTAGATACGAATGGGTGACCTAGGTTGTTATATCTGGAACATATTAGCTTGATTAAAAACATTACTAAGTGAGAATATTCTAAGCTGTGTTCACTGCAGTGTCAATGGAGGAATCATGTAATCTTTTTGGTTCATTAATCACATCATGCTAGTAGTACTCACCAATAGAAAATCTTGTGCAAACTCTTCATGAACTTCTTTTTTCTAAATGAGGATTATTAGTCACCCACTGTTGGCTATAGCTTTATGAAAATTTCCCACCCTTCCTCAAGTAATTTACCTGCTGAAAGCATCTGAAAGACTTCTGGCACAGTGGTCCTCATGCTTTCGCATAGATAGAATTTCTTCTTGCTTTCTTCTCAGACAAGTGTGCAATTGACTTTTATAAAAGATTTGTGAGTTGTGTTTTCCCCATGACATATCACCACTGTGAAAATAAGAAGTGTTAGGAGTGCAGACTCTGTTACTATGGATGGTGTACTTGAGGCATGTTTCCTGCAACTCTCTCTAAGAACATTTGTTCAGGGGAAAGAGGAAAATGCTTTGTGGGTTAATGGACAACACAACTCTAACACAAATTCAAAGTGACTAATGGATGTGCATTCAGATGCTTAAGTGCTGCTGAAGAAGCCAGTCTGGACTGGTAAGAAGAAAACTCTCTTAGTGACATATTATTTTTCCAAGGCTTCAGTGGGATCAAAAGTAGAAGACATAAAAAGAAAGACCGGTTTCTTATTTATGGATAAGTGAATATGAATGTTATTTTGCTACAGAGGAGCGACACAGGAAAGCAAATGGAGGCTTCTAGAAGTAGTGAGGGGCATGCATGCCTACTTGGTCCCTGGAATTATTGTGTGCATACCCTGCTCTAGGCTTAGAATCACGGGACGGTATCCTCATCAAGTATCTCTTTAAGGGTAGAGGAACATATGACTGTGTAGATCACATATGTTTCTGAGTTCAAGAGTAGAATGAGATGAACTGCAGATGCATTCTGATATTGTACTCGGAAATATATCAAATAAAATCCAACCCTGAAAATGCTTATTATTTCCCAACATACACTTAGTCTAGGGAGTCTAGGGTGATTATATTAGCGATTAGATAGTACAGCAAAGGGGGTCAAAGTGAAAGTTCCAGTCCATCCCATGTGTCAGAACTATTAAAAGAAATAAAAATAAAAATACAGAAAATTAGGAAAAAAATCAGTTACCTTCAAAAGCCTCCTTATTGCTAGAGTACGCCTCCACAAAACTTGGATGCTTCTTTTCTACAACTTTTCAGCAGAAATGAGCAAGATCATTGCCATGTGTATGCATATACATAGAGTTAACCCAGCAACATCAAACAAACAGATTTTCTACATGGACTACTTCACTACTGATATGACTCTTCCTTTTCCCTGAAGTTTATATGCTTACCATAATTGACATATATCACTTGATATACATACCTCAAAACCTGACATTCCTCCCACTCTAATGCATGTTCACATTAATACCTGAGTTGCTTTCAATTCCCTCTCATAAAAAGAAGAGTGGTTCCAGATATCAAGCTTAAGTAAGGAAAATATCAAAATAAAAGGATTTTTACCTTCCCAGTCTGACAAATGCTATAGATAATGTAATAGATGGGAGTAATTGCAGTCTAATGCACACTTTACCAGGGTGACCATGAGCAAGAACACATGGTGAGAAAGCTGGCTTTTCTTCAGCACACTGAGCAGCAGTGATTTGTCAGTGGCACTTCTGGAAAGGAACAGGGACAAGCAAAACAGGTCAGAAAGGTAAGACTGACTGTGGCAGGTCAGAACGTGTGTCTGTGCCACTGGAAGCAGTTAACTAATAAAAATCAAATATTATTTGTGCAAACATTTTTAATAAGATTATTTTCATGGTAACTGGATGTTTGTATAGCATATTTATTTAGAAAAAGGTTTTCAAAAGGGAGCTTTCAAAGTAACAAAAAAGGAACCAAAATGTTAATAAGTTAATGTGAAATCTGAAAAGATAGGAATGCTGATACAGTTTTTGTAGAAATTATTTAAATCTTTCTGTCCTGTGTCTATGCTCTTTTCCAAATCATAGTAAATAATCTTTCATGTGCTCATTATTTACATGACACTGCCTACAATACGTCCTTAGTAACCTTGCATTGCCTTCATTAATAATACACCTCATACTACTTCCATATCTCACACCACGATAAAGATAATTCTATGATTTAATTTCACAGATTTTAGAAATAAATTTACTTTGTTCAGTTTGTTTCATAAGCAGACTTAGTCCCAAACCTTCTTTCATCTCTAAGGATGTTTAATACAAGGTTTAATACTTTTTTAACACTTTTTATTCAGCCATGTAAGAGCTTAAAACAAAAAGAAAAAAATGCAGTAGTTTTGACTTCAGGTTCTTTATCTCTGTTTTATTCAGAAGTAAATTTTGATCCAAGTCCCACCAAAATCAATGAAAGACTTCCAATGTTTTGAACTGACTTTGTGTCAGAATCTGAATGAAGATATTTCAGTGTGCCAAGCATTTAATAGTCTTTTTAGATATTTTCTTCTTTTTGCACAGAAAATGTGTTTCTTTGTAGCTTAATGTATAAAAAGCAAGGAAAGAGAACATTCATTAATCTTCAGTGCTGGTTTTTTTTTTCCTTTTATGCTAATATAATGATGCAACCACAATAAGACAATTCAATATACTTGACATATCTGCTATAAAACTATATATCTTACATTAAAACAACTTGGCCTTCAAATGTTTTTTTTTTCAGTGTCTTCATGACAAAAGGGGGCATTAACTTACTGTCAGAGACTGAAGCACTTTTTGATTTCTATATTCTTGAGTGTTAGGCATGTTATGAAAAAGGAAAAAACAACAGCCCCATCTCCAGCTTACCTCTAAGTAGTTTTTAAATTTAAGTGATTAGTTAGTATGAGGTAATAGTAGTGATATTTTAGAGTAATTTGCAGAGGAAGATACACTGCTATAGAATGAAATGCCCCAAAGTTATTTAAAGACTATACAAAATCTTCTTTCTCTGAACATAGGAGCACAAAAGGCTAAAATCTATGAGCAAAGAAAATGCCACTGCTCTTTCCATTTTTCTTTCTCACAATTTCTAACCCTTTTCCACAAAGCTCTGACACTTACCTCCAAAAGCTCTATGTTGAAAAGATACTGAAAACAATATTTTTGTGTCTGTGTATCTGTTTATTGTTTCCCTTTCTGTTTTTTTATTGCAACTTGCTGTTTCTTTCTCACACATAGGGCTTTAGTCCAGCCACTCCTGCATGTTTAAGTTTATCACCAGATCACAGTAAGCCTCTCTTTTTAGCAAGGTATAGGAAAACACAGATAACTCTTACTCCAGCCCTGTGTATATCTTTTTACAGGCAGAAAACCTTACTGTTTCAGCTGTCTATTCTATAAAGGGTGTAGACAGCATGGATGGATTTTTTTACACTTTAGGTGAATGAGAGGCATTGCATCTATCAACTTCACCAAGGTTAACCTAACTCAGAACAAAGTGTTGAAATGGAAGATGTAACTGGGAATACAAGCTACAAAACAGGAACCTAGGGCGACTGCACTATAAACTTAGACAAGCCAATTACATTTCTAAACCTGGGTCGTATGAATTTAGAAGTAGGTGTCCCGAGCAATGTCAGGTGCCCTTTAAAAATACATGAAAAATTCCAAACACACAAACAGAAAACTCTAATTAGTTTCCCCTGAAATGAGAAACTTAGCACTTTGTAGGGCTTTTTCACTACTTAGCTACAGCTTTGTGCTATATTTGGTAAATTGCTAAGCAATCTCTATCAAGCTCTAAACTTATTTCCACTGTTATTCCACAATCTATCAATTGCTTGATTTTATATCCAAGCCCACAAACATTTGTGACACTTAGAACAGGAGGAAAAAGTTGTTAGGGTTACAGTGTTCTGACCACTCCTCTATTCCTCCCCCCCCCCCCCCCCCAATCTTGCTTGGCAAGCATGACTATATGGACCAAAATAATTTCTAGATTTCTAGTCACACCAGTATTTATGAGCATTTCCAGGATAGTCTTGGACAATCTCTCCAAAGTGGTGCTTAAGTGTCTGCACACTTCTAACTCATATAGAGGGATTATACTCCTCATAACATGGAGTAATATTTTTTTGTACAAAGTATGAAAAAATTTGGTGTCAAGACCTGCCTTTCATATCACAGAACCACAGACTGTTTGAGGTTGGAAGGGACCTCTGGAGGTCATCTAGGCTAGGCCCTCTGCTCATGCAGGGCCACCTAAAGCCAGTTGCCCAGGACCATGTCCAGACAGCTTTTGAATATCTCCAAGGATGGAGATTCCACAACCTCTCTGGGCAACCTGTGCCAGTGCTCATTCACTCTTACACTTAAAAAGTGGTTCCTGATGTTCAGACGGAACATCCTGTGTTTCAGTTTGTACCCATTGCCTCTTGTCCTGTCACTGGACACCACTGAGAAGAGCCTGGCTCCCCCCTCTTTGCACCTTCCCTTCAGGTATTTATTTACACCAAAGAGATTCCCCTGAAGTGATCTTCTCTAGGTTGAACAGTCCCAGCTCTCTCAGCCTTTCCTCATAGGAGAGATGCTCCAGCCCATTCATCATCTTTGTGGCCCTTGCTTCGACTGTCTCCAGTATGTCCATATCTCTCTTGTACTGGGGAGCTCAGATCTGGACACATTACTGCAGGTGTGGCCTTACCAGTGTGAAAATATATAGTAGTTCATATCTTAAAGTTCTCAAATGGATGGGAGCACTCAAAAAATTTCAACCAGGTTCCTTGATGTGGGATCAGTCTTTTAAAGTTAACATTAGGAATAACATTTGAGAGCATGGATTACAATCCAGGACTTCCCTCTCCATTTTCAGTTCCATACCAGAAAATGGAATATGCATCTGCTAGCTTCAGCTGCCATAGTCATTCCTAATCACTTTAAGCTGCTTTGTTTGTAAATGCACTGAAAGGGGAAGATTTGGCAGGAAAAGTGATTGACCTATTTTAATGCCTTTCTTCAGATGAGATGCGTTTTGGGTTTTGTTTTGTTTTTTTTCCATTGTCTGTAAGATAGGTTAGGGTAACCTGTTCAGGTGTTAACAGCTAATGTCTGTGTGTCTAAATATGGCAAAATGAATGTTGTCATTGTTGTCTCATACTGGAGAGCTCTCCTGAGAGATAGAAATTAGGATTCACTGTCTTCTGCCAGATGTGGCTTAGAAGGGCATTGCTGCATGATACACTTCAGAAGCTTCAGTCCAGCTGAGTGTGCTCATTGGATTCCAGACGTAGAACAGCCTGCTTCTCCCTCCAATGAAATTCCATTTGATTCTCTTTGCAGTAGCCAAGACATGAAAAAGGAGTAGTCATGCTGCCCGGATATACACCTTCTAAGAAACATAACATGGCCAAATAAAATAAAAGACAAGCTTTATATAGTTATCAATAAAAGGGTTTATTTTGTATTTAAGAAAGCTGTATTTTTTTAATTCACATCCAAAATGAAGTATGTTCCTAATAAAGACTTCATGGCAAAATGTTGTACTGTACTTCCGTGTTATTAACACCTCATTGCTTTTTCAAAATATACTACAGGGCATTTACAACTTATTATGAATAATCATAAAGCAATAAAGCGAAATTATACTTGCCGAATAAACCATAGAATCATAGAATAGTTTAGGTTGGAAAAGACCTTTAAGATCATCGACTCCAACCAAAAACCTAACACTGCCAGGTTCACCACTAAACCATGTCCCTAAGCACCACATCTACAAGTCTTTTCAATACATCCAGGGATGGTGACTCAGTCATTTCCCTGGGCAGCTTGTTCCAATGCTTGACAAATCTTTCAGTAATTTTTCCTAATATTCAATCTAAATCTCCCCTGGCATGCCTTGAGGTAATTTCCTCTCATCCTATCACTTGTTACTTGGGAAAAGAGCCTGACACCCCCCTCACTACAATCTCCTTTCAGGTAGTTGTAGAGAGTGATAAAGTCTCCCCTCAGCTTCCTTTTCTCCAGACTAAACAAACCCAGTTCCCTCAGCCACTCCTCAGGAGTCTTGCTCTTTAGACCCTTCACCAGCTTCATTGCTCTTCTTTGGACATTCTCCAGCACCTCAATGTCTTTCTTGCAATGAAGTGCCCAAAACTGAACACAGCATTCAAGGTGCAGCCTCACCAGTGCCAAGTACAGGGGTATGATCACTTCCCTAGGCCTGCTGGCCACACGATTTCTGATACAAACCAGGATGCTATTGGCCTTCTTGGCCACCTGGGCTCATTGCTGGCTCATATTCAGCCAGCTGTTGACCAACACCCTGTCCTGGTTTCGGCTGGGATAGAGTTAATTTTCCTCCCAGTAGCTTATATAGTGCTGTGGTTTGGATTTAGCATGACAATAATGTGATAACACACTGATGTTTTAGTTGTTGCTAAGCAGCGCTTATACTAACTCAAGGACTTTTCAGCTTCCCATGCTCTGCCAGTGAAGAGGTGTACAAGAAGTAGGGAGGGAGCACAGCCAGGACAGCTGACCCAAACTGGCCAAAGGGATATTCCATATCAGATGATGTCATGCTCAGTATATAAACTGAGGGGAGTTGGCTGGGGGGCATCGATCATTGCTTGGGGAATGGCTGGGCATCAGTCAGTGGGTAGTGAGCAGTTACATCACTTGTTTTTCCTGTGTTTCGTTTCTCTCTGTCTTTTATGTTGTTTTCCTTTTCATTACAATTTTAATTATTATTATTATTATTATTATTATTATTATTATTATTATTATTATATTTAATTTTGTTTTATTTCAATCATTAAACTGTTCTTATCTTAACCCATGAGTTTTCTTACTTTTGCCCTTTTGATTCTCTCCCCCATCCCACCAAGAGGTGGGAGGAGGGTGAGTGAGCAGTTGTGTGGTGCTTGTTGTTGACTGGGGTTAAACCACAACAGTCCTTTTTGGCACCGAACGTGGGGCCTGAAGGGTTGAGCCAATGACAGATCTGACCAACGTGTGTTAAATTTGTTATAAGCATTTATTATATTAGTTTAACTGTTGCTGGTCACAATGTTGTTTTATTTGTTCTCATGGTTGTATTATGTAAATCCTTGCTTGCAATATGTATTCCCTGCAGTGCTGTTTATCACTTCTGGGAGAGGGATCAGGCTTATCATTTTGCTGTACTGTGTAATCTCAGTTTATGATATGATAACATTACTGGTCAAGAGACTAATCTGGTGTTTGTACTTAGTATTGTTGTCATCTCCATACTCATGCCATCTCTCGGAAATTATTAATAATCACGCTCTTCACCTTTTCTCCTCAGAGAACCAACCTATGAGTAAGACAGGGGGATGCTTTCCCCAGATCTTTCACCTTCCCTTTCTCCTTCAGGCTAATTACACCAGCTCTCAAGAATTTTGAATATCCTTGGGATGTTCAAGCCAGCATGCTCCTATTGCTATGTCACCTCAATGTGTTTCAGGTCTTGCTTAGGGTTAAACAACTATTTAAAAAAAAAAAAAACACCCAGAGATCTGGGTGGTCATGGATGGCACAGCATGTGGGAGGATACTGGCAGATACTTAGAGAACTTCTCACCTCCAATGGTCTGGAACTTCACTCCCAAACAACAACAGGATGCTGATGAAGTGACAGAATGCTTGAAAAAAAAATGCCATAGTAATTCCAAAGAGGCACAACTTATTGCAGTGCACCAGGCCCTGGCTAGTATCTACCAGACATTGCTCAGTATTATGCACCACTCTCAGGGAGAAGAGAGGGAAAACAAACCAACAGGCACTGTGGTTACTCTAAGCCCAGCAACAAGCACAGCAGCTACTTCAATCCCGGTGACAGGCACTGTGGCTACTCAAACCCTGGTGACATGCACTGCAGCTACTCCAACCCCTGTGACAGGCACTGTAGCTGAACCAGAGAACCAACCCGTGCCAGTATCGGTTGCCCCTATACACAAGAAGAAATATTGGAAGTGGAAGTCAGCTTGTTTAGAAAGGGATGAAGAAGCTCTTTCTAAGAGGGAACAGAAGGAAGAAGCATATGGTCGCGCCAGTGAGGAGGTAGGTTACTCTAAAACAGGGCCATCATGTGAACAGGAGGAGGAAGAAGAATTCTACGCTTCCCCTGGAGAAAGAACTCTGTGGAAGGGTTCCTCCTCTTCCTCAGAGGGAGAAGAAGAACTCATAAACGAGACAGTAACCACCAGATCTCTACCTCTGCGTGAGCTGCGAGATATGCAAAAGGATTTCAGCCATCATCCAGGCAAGCACATTGTCATCTGGCTGCTCTGATGCTGGGATAATGGGGCCAGTAGCCTGGAATTAGAGGGTAGGGAAGCCAAGCAGCTGGGATCCCTTTCTAGGGAAGGGGGCATTGACAAAGTGATTGGAAAAGGAGCACAAGTCCTCAGCCTCTGGAGGCGACTCCTGTCAGGTGTGAAGGAAAGGTATCCCTTCAAGGAAGATGTTATATGTCACCCAGGCAAGCGGACCACCATAGAGAAAGGTATCCAGTACCTGAGGGGATTAGTCATGCTGGAGGTGATTTATGATGACCTGGACAGCAACCAGTTCTCCAAAGATCCAAATGAAGTCAAGTGCATATGACCCATGAGGCGGAAGTTTGTCGGGAGCACACCAGCATCACATGCAAACTCATTGGCAGTAATGACCTGGAAAGATGAAAAGGGACAAACAGTGGATGGATTGGCTGGCCAACTCCAGCAATACGAAGAAAGTCTCTCTTCCTCCCTTGTCTTGGCTGTGGAAAAACTGGTCCAGCAACTCAAAGAGCATAGATCCTACTCCTCACCTGTATGGACCAGTGTATCAGCTATTAGGAGTGAGCATCCTTCTGCTCAAGAGGGAGGATACAGAAGGTGCACACCATGGGCCACCCTGTGGTTTTACCTGTGTGACCATGAAGAGGACATGAGGAAGTGGGCTGGAAAATCTACCTGAACCCTTGAGGCACGGGTACCTGAGCTGCAAGGAAAAAAATCACAAAAGGGGGTTCTTCCAGGAAAATTGCTGCTCCAGTTTCCAGTGGGCAGTTCCCCAGACAGAGTAGAAGGGCTGGTCTTACTCCTGATCTTAATGAAGGGACTTCTGATTCGTATTTACAAGAAGTGAGTAGAGAATACTACGACCAGGACTAGAGGGGCCCTGTCTCCAGTCAGGTGGAGGAAAGGGACAACCACGTTTACCAGACTATATGGATTCGATGGCCTGGCACATCAGACTCACAGGAGTATAAGGCTCTAGTGGACACTGGTGCACAGTGTACTCTACTGCCATCAAGCTATAAAGGGGCAGAACCCATCTGTATTTCTGGAGTGACAGGGGGATCCCAACAGCTAACGGTACTGGAGGCCAAAGTGAGCCTAACTGGGAACAAGTGGCAAAAGCACCCCATTGTGATTGGCCCAGAGACTCCGTGTGTCCTTGGCATAGGCTACCTCAGGAGAGGGTATTTCAAGGACCCAAAAGGGTACTGGTGGCCTTTTGGTATAGCTGCCTTGGAGAGGGAGGAAATTAAACAGCTGTCCACCTTGCCTGGTCTCTTGGAGGACCCTTCTGTTGTGAGGTTGCTGAGAGCTGAAGAACAATAGGTGCTAATCACCACAATGGTGCACCAGCAGCAATATCACACCAACAGAGACTCCCTGATTCTCATCCATAAGCTGATTCCTCAACTGGAGAGCCAAGGATCGATCAGCAAGACTTGCTCACCCTTTAACAGTCCCATATGGCCAGTGTGGAAGCCTAATGGAGAGTGGAAACTAACAGTAGACTGTCGCAGCCTGAATGAAATCACACTGCCACTAAGTGCTGCTGTGCCAGACATGCTAGAACTTCAATACAAACTGGAGTCAAAGGCAGCTGAGTGGTATGCCACAAATTATATCGCTAACACATTTTTCTCAATCCCTTTGGCAGCAGAGTGCAGGCCACAGTTTACTTGCACTTGGAGGGGCGTCCAGTACACCTAGAATCAATTGCCCCAGGGGTGGAAACACAGCCCTACCATTTGCCATGGACTTATCCAGACTGCACCAGAACAGAGTGTGGCTCTGGAACACCTGCAATACATTGATGACATCATCATATGGGGCAACAGAGCAGAAGATGTTTTAAAGAAAGGGAAGAAAATAGTACAAATCTTTCTTGAGGTCAGTTTTCCCATAAAACAAAGTAAGGTCAAGGGACCTGCACAGGAGATCCAGTTTTTAGGAATAAAATGGCAAGATGGATGTCATCAGATCCCAATGGATGTGATCAGCAAAATAACAGCTATGTCTCCACCAACTAGCAAAAAGGAAACGCAAGCTTTCTTGGGCATTGCAGGTTTTTGGAGAATGCATATTCCAAATTACAGTCTCATCGTAGGCCCTTTCTATGAAGTGACCTGGAAGAAGAATGATTTCAAATGGGACCCTGAGTAATGACAAGCCTTTGAACAAATTTAACAGGAGACAGTTCATGCAGTGGCCCTTGGGCCAGTCCAGGCAGGGCAAGATGTAAAAAATGTGGTCTACACTGCAGCTGGGGAGAATGGCCCTACCTGGAGCCTCTGGCAGAAAACAACAGGGGAAACTCGAGGCCTACCGCTAGGGTTTTGGAGTTGAGGATACAGAGGATCCAAGCCCCGCTATACTTCAACTGAAAAAGAGATATTGGCAGCATATTAAGGGATTCGAGCTGCTTCGGAAGTGGTTGGTACTGAAGCCCAGCTCCTCTTGGCACCCCGACTGTCGATGCTGGGCTGGATGTTCCTCTACACATCATGCAACTGATGCTACATGAAGTAAGTGGGTCACACTGATCACACAATAGAAAACCCTAGTCACCCAGGAATCTTGGAAGTGATCATGGACTGGTCAGAACACAAAGATTTCAGACTATCGCCAGAGGAGGTGGTGACGCATGCTGAGGAGGCCCCACCATACAATAAACTACCGGGAAATGAGAAGCAATATGCCGTATTCACTGATGGGTTCTGTTGTATTGTAGGAAAACATCGAAGGTGGAAAGCTGCTGTATGGAGTCCTATATGACAAGTTGCAGAAACTGCTGAAGGAGAAGGTGAATTGAGTCAGTTTGCAGAAGTAAAGGACAACCAGCAGGCTTTAGATATTGTTGAATGAGAAAAATGGCCAATGCTTTATCTCTATACTGACTCATGGATGGTGGCAAATGCCCCATGGGGGTGGTTACGGCAATGGAAGCAGAGCAACTGGCAGTGCAGAGGCAAACCCATCTGGGCTGCTGCACTGTGGCAAGATGTTGCTGCCTGGAATAGAGAACCTGGTTGTACAAGTACGTCACGTAGATGCTCACGTACCCAAGAGTCAGGCCACTAAAGAACATCAAAACAACCAGCAGGTGGATCAAGCTGCTAAGATTGAAGTGGTTCAGGTGGATCTGGACTGGCAACATAAGGGTGAATTATTTTGAGCTCGGTGGGTCCATGACACCTCAGGCCATCAAGGAAGAGATGCAACATATAGATGGGCTGGTGATCGAGGGGTGGACTTGACCATGGACACTATTGCACAAGCTACCCATGAATGTGAAACATGCGCTGCAATCAAGTAAGCCATGCAGTTAAAGCCTCTCTGGTGTGGAGGAGGTGTGGGAAGGTTTCATTACGATCCCAAGGACAAGATTAAGACACTGAAACCAGTCAGATGTTGTACAACCTTTTACTTTTATTTGTTGGAAAGTGGAGGGAAGACAAGGAGGGAAGGGGAGAGGGACAGGAGAGAGAGAGAGGGAGAGGAGAGAGAGGGAGAGGAAGAGGAGTCTATCACCACCACTTCGAGTCCAGTGATCCTCTACTGGCTCTGTCCCAGATCTTCAATTGTCACACGCTTCGTTGAGGCTGTGGTCCGGGAAGGCACGTGGCAGGGAGGAGGTAGGGGCAGAGAACAAGTCTTCTTTCTCTTCTTCTTTGTCGAGGAGCGTGTGCTCCTTATATAGGGGTTCTCGCGCATGCGCAGATCGCAAATGTGTACGTGCGGTTTGTCACGGACGTGCTGTCCCTGCCTCTGCTCTTTTCACGCCTTTAGTCCCTGCACAGGCGCACGAGGTTTTTTTTCTCAAAACTGTGGAGAAGATGTTTTCTCGAAGCGTGATGCTGGATGGCACTACAGCACTACAGCGTCAATGTCGAAACAAAACTGTATTTGGTACCGCTTCTCTACAGGAGGATGGCTGAAATATAAATATGGGGAGGCCTGGCAGATTGATTATATCAGACGCCCACAAACTGGCAAAGGCAAGCACCATGTGCTCACCATGGTGGAAGCAACCACTGGATGGCTGGAAACATATCCTGTGCCCCATGCCACTGCCCAGAACCCTATCCTGGGCCATGAAAAACAAGTCTTGTGGTGACTTGGCACCCCAGAAAGAATTGAGTCAGACAATAGGACTCATTTCTGAGACATCCTCATAGACACCTGGGCCAAAGAGCATGGCACTGAGTGAGTATATCACATCCCCTATCAGCCTCTAGGAAAATTGAACGATACGATGGACTGTTAAAACTACACTGAGAGCAACAGGTGTTGGGACATTCAAACACTGGGACACATGTTTAGCAAAAGCCACCTGCTTAGTCAATACTAGAGGATCGCCAATTGAGCTGGCCCTGCGCAATCGAGAATTTTATGTACTGTAGATGGGGATAAAGTCTCTGTAGTGCACATAAAAAATATGCTGGGGAAGACATCTTGGGTTATTCCTGCTTTTGGCAAAGGCAAACCCATTTGTCGGATTGCTTTTGCTCAAGGACCGGGGTGGGTAATGCGGAAGGATGGGAAAGTCTGATGTACACCTCTAGGGAATTTGATTTTGGGTGAGAATGGCCAATGAATTAAATTATATGATGTTAATTGCTATATCATAGAATCATAGAATGCTTTGGGATGGAAGGGACCTTTAAAGGTTATCTAGTCCACCCCCCTGCAATTGGCAGGGGCATCTACAACTAGATCAGGTTGCTCAGAGCCCCATCCAGCCTGGCCTTGAATGTTTCCAAGGATGGGGTATCTACCACCTCTCTGGGAAACCCACAGAGGTGTACTCAACAGGTATAGTTGAGTATAGTATATATAGTACCAGTATATAGTACTGTATATCATCACCTCTGTGGTCACTGTATGTCATACCAACAGTATTACAATAAAAATCACCCAGATTAATGAAGAATGAAATTTGATGGAAACTGAGCAAAGTGCAGCGATGACAGAACTGGACAACAGCAGTGGTGATGGAACCAGAACTGACTTCAGCATGCAACAATCCAACACCACACACCATCTCTCCTGCCCTGAAAGACTGTTATGACAGATGAAGCCCAAAGTCATAGACTTAAATGAACTCAACGAACATTTTAGAGGGATGGTCCATAGACTAAGGGAATGATATCTATGTTTATATATCAAAAGACAGAAAAAGCGGTGGTGATTAATTGCAATGTGTTGGGAAGTGTGGGACCTGGGCATGATGTAGATAGTATGGAATAAAGGGTGGATATTGTCCTGGTTTCAGCTGGAATAGAGTTAATTTTCTTCCCAGTAGCTGGTATAGTGCTATGTTTTGGATTTAGCATGACAATAATGTGATAACACACTGGTGTTTTAGCTGTTGCTAAGCAGTGCTTATACTAAGTCAAGGACTTTTCATCTTCCCATGCTCTGCCAGCAAGAAGGTGCACAAGAAGCTGGGAGAGAGCATAGCTGGGACAGCTGATCCAAACTGACCAAAGGGATATTCCACACCATATGATGTCATGCTCAGTATATAAACTGAGGTGGCCAGGGGGCAGCAATCACTGCTCAGGGACTGCCTGGGTGTCGGTCAGTGGGTGGTGAGCGGTTTCATCACTTGTTTTTCCTGTGTTTTGTTTCTTTCTGTCTTTTTTGTTGTTTTCCTTTTCATGACAATTTTTTAAAATTATTATTATTACTATTATTATCACTGTTATTTTATTTTCTTTTATTTTAATTTATTTTATTTTATTTTATTTTATTTTATTTTATTTTATTTTATTTTATTTTATTTTATTTTATTTTATTTTATTTTATTTTATTTTATTTCAATCATTAAACTGTTCTTATCTTAACCCACGAATTTTCTTACTTCTGCTCTTTTGATTCTCTCCCCCATCCCACTGAGGTGGGGAGGGTGAGCAAGTGACTGTGTGGTGCTCAGTTGCTGACTGGGGTTAAACCATGACATGCTCCCAGGTCTTTTTCCACTGGGCAGCTTTCCAGCCACTCTTCCCAATCCTGTAGTGTTGCATGAGGTTGTTGTGACCCAAGTGCAGGACCTGGCACTTAGCTGTGCTGAACCTCATACCATTGGCCTCAGACCATTGATCCAGCATGTCCAGATCCCTCTGTAGAGCCTTCCTACCCTCAACTAGATCAACACTCCTACCCAACTTGATATCATCTGCAAACTTACTGAGGGTGCACTCGATCCCCTCTTCCACATAATTGATAAAGATATTAAACAGAACCGGTCCCAATACTGAGCCCTGGGGAACACCACTTGTGACTGGCCACCAAATGGATTTAATTCCATTCAGCACAACTCTTTGAGCCTGGCCATCCAGCCAATTTTTTACCCAGTGAAGTGTACACCCGTCCAAGCCATGAGCAGTTATTTTCTCCAGGAGAATGCTGTGGAAAACACTGTCAAAGGATTTACTAAAGCAAATGAGTGATGTAATGTAATGAATGTTCCTTGCACACTAATTTTCAGAATTCCATACCTGATAACAGATTAACCAGCCATTATTATTAGTAAAGCCAGTATTATTAGTAATGGTCTAATGTAACAAAGATTTTCTAAGCTTCTAACTGATGCCTCTGGAACAATGCTTCACTGGCTGTAGCCTCCTTGACTTCAGTGCAACTAAACAAATTTATGACTGCATGAGAATTTGGCTACAAATATTTGCAACAAGACATTTCAAATGCACAGTGTAAACCATGAAAAAGCTTCTCTGGGTCAAGGAAAGTTGTCATATGTATCTTGAAGTGATGCATTGTCTGTGCTATTTTCTACTCAAGGCTAAGACAGTTAGTTCACATCCACAATTAATAAGGTTAGGACCACACTTCCATGTTGTTACAAATGCACTTTTTTCTATATTTAAAACAAGAATACTATAAAGATACAGAAAGGAGCTAGAAAATGAACAGTAAGGGAGAAGCTGGAGTTTTATGTCACTTCTCATGTATAATTGCACTATACATAACAATAAAAGTGTACAAGTTTGGTATTTTCTTTCCCAAATTAGCAGAAGAAAATGCTTCAATACCTCTTGATACTGCATACTGATGCAAAAGTAACCTAAGCCAAGATAATGTGAAGTCAATTTTCAGTATAAATGAGTAATTTTCAACCGATGGGCCCTAAAAACCTTGCAGTGACAATGGAGTTCTCTGCATAAAACAGCTAGCCCATCACTGGCACAAATCCCCAGATTTAAATATTTCTGATACAGTAAAGGAAAACAAAACTGACATTTAAATAGCAAATACGTTTCTGGCACATGCAGCTCCATAAACTTAACTGCAGCTGTTAATATCACATACAGAAAAAACCCAAATATATCTGTAAAGGATCTGCAAAACAGTCCCCATACGGGAATAAAAAATTGAGCTTTTTCACCAGTTTTGAATTCAGCATCACTGATTCTCCATGCTATCAAAACATTTCAAAATTATTGGCTATTTTATGAAAAATAGAATCAGCATCTCTTTCTAATTTCTGTTGATGTGGGCAAAGCACTAAACACATGTCCTTCACAGGTCACTACTTTTCTTTGTTTATGCTGTGAAAAATGCTAAGGGACTGCCTACATATGCAACAGCTATCAAACATAACAATGACTTGCTCTGTCCCCTAATTTAACCTGTTACCAATTCAGGCACAAAATTATTTTGTATTTTTGGGTTATACTTAATTCATGAAACAAATAATTACATTTGACCACTCCAAGTCAAGCATAACATTGGAGGTCACAGAGAAAAAGAAGAAATACAGAAGGGAGAAAGGAAGGGAGGAAGGAAGGGAGGGAGAAGGAGGAAGGGAGGAAGGACAGAAAGACAGAAGGAAGGAAGGAATAGAGGAAGGAAGGAAGGAGGGAAGGAAGGAAGGAAGGAAGGAAGGAAGGAAGGAAGGAAGGAAGGAAGGAAGGCAGGCAGGCAGGCAGGCAGCAGGCAGGCCAGCTGGCTGGCTTCTACTATCTAAACAATAGAACTTAGAAGTTTGGGAACTCCAGCTCCTAATTCAAACTTTGTCCTGTCTGCAGGTTGAGGTAAGTTCTCATTCTGAATTTCACTGAGAGAATATTTCAGCAAACGGACAAGGAGAAAAATCTGCACCATCCACTGTCTCAGTACATACAATCCTTGAACTAGGACTTTGGAGCACACTACTTTCCACACAGTTTAGAAACAGCTGGAATGGGCATCCTACATCTTCAATCTATGAACTGTAAATTTTCAGATTGTTGACTTTTTTCTTTCTCCATTAGAGGAATATAATCAGAGAAGAAAAAAATTATAATATATTTTTCTTAATAACATATGCCATGAGGTCCTTGAACAACAGTCCTGGCAGACCAGAGCTGAAACTCCTTATGTCCACAACCACACTCAATTTTCAAATCCTGAAGACTACAAATATTTGAGAAGATGGGGTGCTATCCAGGTTGGTTTTGATTTTCTTAGGTTTTTAAAGTTCTACATTTATTCAGAAATTCAATAGCTGTACTGTATTTTATGACAACGCAGTGCTACATAAACATAGCAGTGGAACTGATCTGGATGAGTCATCAGTATGGTATTGTGTTCTGTAGAAGTCTTTGGAAAATCTTAGTTAAAAAAAAAAATTAGTTATTGTTGATACGCAATGGACATACCAAAGGGACACTCCAAAAGGCAGAAGGTTTTGCACGGATTCAGCATCTCAGAAGAGGGAAGCACATCAGAATTCAGCCCGTACTCTGCTGACTGAATACTGAAGATTTTGGAGCTAGAGAAACTGAATATGAAGAAAGTTGTGCATGTTCTCCTGCAGTACTCAACACAAGTGGTCAGGTTTCCAAAAGGCAAGAGGAAACACATGATTTGCTGTTAAAAACTTGATTACAATTTCTTCTTGTATGTATTGAACTGTACAGCTCTCTGTTTTATGCAATGTGGCCTATGATAGAGATCACACTATCTCCTGGTCTGTCACAGGACTGCATAATGTATGCACAATCTTGTCAGTTTGTCTCTAATTCACCTTGGATATTTGAGATCTTTTATAGTTTAAATCATAAACAAAATATCATATAAAATAAGAAAAAAATGCAACTGTCATAAACCCTCTATCTTTAAATTAAATTGTGTACTGTACATGAAAATATATTTTTTGTAGCTGATTATTAGTAGAGAGCAATGACTAGAAGTTGCAACCATAAGAGTTTCTTGAATATTGGCTTTCTAACTAGTGATTATTATAGACATGACCGATTACATGGGATTTCCAAACTGATCACTGTATTGATGTTGAGAATTGCCACATGAAATAAACAATGACATTACTTCCTGGTAGGAGGCTGGATAACACTGGTGAATGTGGAGAACTTTTCTACATTTTATTCTATCATCAGCTTCACCTGGTTTCTGTTTTTTCCAAATGGAAGCTCAGACAGGGACTTGAGGATAAGATTTGCAGGTGAGTTGACTGTAAGTGTACAGTCATTAGGTTTGTCGCTTTGACAGATGCTCATTCTGCCCTTGGCTCTGTTAATTGTACTATATTACTGCTGGTTACTGAGTGCAAAGCCTGTTCAACTCATCTCTTGTTGGGCTGAGAACTTTAGCTCCCTCTTTTATTTTTTTTTTCCCCTTGCTCAGACAATCATGAAAGGAAGTTAATGATATCAAAGGCAGAAAAAGGCATAAACAGCACTCAGGTTTAGAAAATGTTTTAATAAACGTTCATGGATTTTGGGTAATAATAAGCATTTCAGTGGGAAATGAGAGAAGCATGTCTTTAGGCCTCACCGTACAAACCACCTGGAATAGCATGTTATTTTATAGTTTGATTTTTCATCAAGTCTCTCAAAATGTTGAATGTATATTAAAATACAATAGTGTCAACTGAGCAACATTCTTAATGTATTATCTCATTTTCTACAGCAAAAATATTCAGATGTAATAACAGCAAAAAGTTACTTTTCAGAACTGTGGACTATTAGCATAAAACTCCATGTACAACTATTATGACACAAATTCTGTATCATAAAATAAGTATTCTAAGTTTTTTTCAGAGCCAGAGATGAAGCTGACAGATTTCTGAAGTGAAATTCTGATCCACTTGTAAGAACTTGGTATCTGATATGTTTTGTTTTCTTTTTACAACAGGTGATTTGCTAGAAATTTCACAGTCTGTTGTTTTTGTCCTCTTTCTGCTTTGGAAAATTGCCTATGAGCAGATAGTTGTGAACTAAATTCACAAGACAGAGATATAGATACGAAATCTCTGTTACAAGAAGATGTTCCTAATTTCTGACTTTTTCTGAGGATAATATGTTCTGTAAAGTGTTTCTCCTAAAACTGCAGCAGAGAAAGAAGAGGAAGAACACACAATGATAAGAACCAGATGGTCGATGCTTATACTTTGATGTGCAGTGAAAAACTTTGAGAAGTGGTGATTTGGTCTCAATCCAGAACATTAATTTGGGGTAAATTGGAAGACGATTTCTTCAGCTTCACATTCACCAGACCCATATACCATAGGATGCAGTTGTTCAAAACAAAAGACATTTGTCCCTATTTTTTGGTCTCTTTCTCTTTGTGTTATTGAAGTTTTTCGCTTAATGTAGTTAATCAAAAAATCAAGATGATCTGTGGGCAGACCAGAAAGTAAAGGACTACTTACAGAGGTGTGGTAAAGGTAACTGCAAACCAGACACGATTCACTGGGCTGAATCTGCTCAGGAGAATCATAGTCATTTAGCATGCACACACACAGAGTATTTTATTTTGATGAATTTTAAATTCCTTGTTATTTTCAGCAGTGATCAACCGCATTTTTGTGTTTGGAGGAAGAGACACAATCTCCAAAGAAATGAAGCTGTGACCCCCTCTAAGGTGCTCAGATAGTTTGCTGATTACAGCAGGGCACAGTACAGATTTGGTCTCTGCGGCTGAGGGACAGAACGATAGTGTACTGCCACTGAGGTTGCTGACTGCACAGTAGTAGTTATTCCTGCTTATTGGCATCATGCTGCTCTTCTAGATCCCCAGATAACCAATTGCTAAATTGTGCATAAACTTCCTAAGTTATTTTAAAACTCAATGTGAAAACACCTACACAGATAACTAGTATGCACTACTGATTAGACCTTGACAGAAACATATTATAGACACAGAGACACTGTTACAGCCCCTAAAATTGCATTCTTTCCCCACCAACCCCACCTTCCTTTTGCCCAACTCCATTTACAGCTTCATAACCATATAAAAATGCTGCCTATATTTAGAGCTAGTTTTGTATTCCTCCCTCATGAGCTTTTTAGAAATGTTTTAGCCTCCTCATGCGATGCCTGGCAGGAAAGTACTACCTAGCAGTTTCTGGGTTGATTTGAAGCAGAAGTGTCAGTCTTTTGTATTCACAGTATTTCAGTGTGGCTGGGCTGCAGGAGATTGCTTTTGTTCTACAACACGCCACAGCAAGAACTACTGGCACAAGTGCAACCAGAATAATATCAATTTCTGTGGTCATTTTTAAGGGCAGGAAGGAAGCATTGTAAATTATTTATATCTTGTCATAAAAAACTAAACCTGCTGCTTCAGGTATAATTAAAACTATGAACAAAGTAAAAACAATCCTTCTCAACAAAAGTAGATTTCTCAAGATAAAAATACATAATTTTACTCATATTTCTCTAGGTGTTAATACCCCAACATCAGCTGCTGACTTTGTAGCTGTTTAGTCACCCTCATGTCCTCCAGGAAGACAGAAGCAGTCAGAGGATTCCGTTTTATTTTCTGTTTGCATTTAGTACTTGATGGAAAAAAAAAAAATATCTGCTTCTGTAACGTGTTTGGCATTGTACGGTACTAACATGGTAATCATCAGTGAAATTTTCCCATATTGGTTGTTCCAAGATATTTTGTTTGTTGCACATTAACAAGCCAGATTATCTAGTTACCTGATGATTTGATAACTAAGTTCTCAATGGACACAATTGTTTAACAAGCTTGCCTGCCCACTTATTACACAAATTAATCCCGGGTAACATAGCACAAGTGCAGCGACTATGCCTAATGTCATCTTTGCTCACATTATTTTAAAAACACATTTCTGCTAGTTAAAAGGCTTTGAAATTCTTTGAAGGTTTGTTTTGGGGTTTTGTGGGCTTTTTTTAATCTTTTTTTTTTCCCCTGGTATTGAAGAGAAGTTAATGACAAATATATTATCTAATTATTCTACAACTTGTTGAGGAAACTATAGTAATTATTTTGCCTTTCATCCTCATGACTTGCAGTACTGGAATACTGGGACTCTGCCTCACCTCCTGTTTACTGTACTGTAATTTATTAATTGATATAGACAATTCTTAATTTAATATTTACACTGCTGATCTTATTTGTGTACTTGGAGAACCTTAGACATGTTTATTCACAGATTTCTTAAACAACAAGAATAAATATTGACCTACAATTTATTAAGCAATGAGTCAAGAAGTGGAAGGTAGGACTAACAAGTTAAAATTAAAATGGAGAACCTAGTTAAAGGTATAATGTAAAGATTTTACTATAATTAAGAGAGAGGAAACAAAACTGTAATTAAACAGATTTAGGTAGCACAAAAATCAGATGTTCTGCCAGAAGTTACAGCAGAGATGAAACTGTATCGTTGTCCACCATTAATGATCTTTTTTTTTATGTTATTATGTCACTATCCAACATTGTACAAGCTTATTATAATATATTCCTTACAACAAAGAATTTGTTGTCTAAACATTATCTTGTGGTATGCAGATAAGTCTGAGCAAAGGGACATGCAGAGGGTGCTTTTCTGTATTCCAGTCTGTCTTCTCAAAATCAGAGAGAATGGTAGGGTCTATCTTGCTTTATATTGAAATGTAAAGTTGATCAGTTTCACAGGAGTATTCAGAGAAAAGTGCTGCTCTACCTTATGAACTCTATGCAATTTTGAGGAATCTTAAGAAAAAACAGGAGTGAAAAATTATTTGTCAAGAGTAAAAATTGGGAGATATTCAGAGGCATGCATTTTACTAAGGATTAGCAGAAAAAAGAGTACTTCTAATTGTCAACTGAAAGCGAAGTCTCTGAAACTGTTTATACCTATAAGTGAGGAGGATTCCTAGGAATTGGCATCCACAAGGCAATACTAGCAAAATAAAGATTAGGAATGTATGTAAGCCATGCATATGATGTAATAAACTTTACTGTGGAGAGAGGAAAACAATGGAAGAAAGTAAAAATGCCTCATTTACCAATATAGTATGATGATATAACTGTATAATACCTTGTAAATAATGAAAAAATAAATCAAAATATTTTTTTAAGTATCTGTAAATATCAAAGGATGCAAATGAACTATAAACTTGTGGTAACAAAAGTTGGCTCAGTTAAGAATTTAAAGAAAACAACAATTGCATTTTTTCCAACACTTACATTTACTACTGGAAACACTGATCTAGTATGCATTTATATAGATTGTTAGTTGAAAATATTGACATGCTCAAGTCTGATAGGTTAAAGCATTTATTTTCAAAAAGTTTGAGGCTTATTTTAACTCAACAGTACTGTTTCTACTTTATTTCTACTTCAACTTATTTCAACTCCAAATAAAAGTCAGAACAATAGTTCTGAAAGAAAGTCATTCTATTTAACAGAAATAAAAAATAAATTTACCTCATAAGTATTCTATTTTGAATTTTCCTCTCCATCAGTATTAAAAATTTTACACATAGAAGTTTTAACTTTTGACCAGATCTATAATGCATAGCTGTAAACATACTCAGTTATCCTGAGTTATTCAGCTTCCTCACAAGGGAAGGAGGAGGGCCAGGTGCTGATCTCTTCTCCCTGACGACCAATCATAGAACCCGAGGGAATGGCAGGAAGATATGCCAGGGGAGGTTTAGGTTGGACATTAGGAAAAGGTTCTTCACCCGGAGGGTGGTGGAGCACTGGAACAGGCTCCCCCAGGAGGTAGTCACGGTGCCAAGCCTGACAATATTTAAGAAGCATTTGGAGAACACCCTCAGACATATGGTGTGAATTTTGGGGTTATCCTATGCAGGGGCAGGAGTTGGACTCGACGATCCTTGTGGGTCCCTTCCAAGTCAGGATATTCTATGATTCTATTCTAAAAAAATTAGTAACGCAATCTTCTAGAGAAGGATGCAAATTCTGAATATACTATCAAATACAACATTTCTTACTTAAGAAAGTCAACATGAATTTCACTGTAGGTGGGAGAAAACAAACAAAAAACCACAGTAGATGAAGAATGTAGTAACAAAGAACTT
The DNA here is from genome assembly GCF_047370975.1 of Nipponia nippon. NCBI lineage: Eukaryota > Metazoa > Chordata > Aves > Pelecaniformes > Threskiornithidae > Nipponia > Nipponia nippon. The sequence goes on along the minus strand of NW_028262336.1, from coordinate 89,719,574 downwards.
GACCATCACTGTTTTTAGGGAGCATATTCTTAACTAGTGCAACAATCAGGTCACTAGCTAGGATTCGTCTGCTCTGTGGGAAGTCTTGTGGGAGCAGAGCAGAATAGTGTTAGGCTTCCTCTTTCATTTTGAAGTGCATCATGGACAAAAGAACCTGGCATTCACAAGGTGAGTAAATCATAACTAGGCACCAAGAGAAAAAACACTGGAGTCTTTGATTCTCCTGAAGTGGTGACATCCAGGGCTCTGGCTGCCTTAGGGGAGAGCCTCCTGCCCCATCCTGATCCTGGGCCTGGGCGTGGCAGTGGCCCCAGCTGTGGGCAGGGAGCTTGGTTTGAGGCACTGAGTTGCCAGGTGAATCACAGAATGGTTGAGGTTGGAAGAGACTTCTGGAAGCCATCCAGTCCAACCCCCCTGCTCAAGCAGGATCACTTAGAGCCAGTTGCCCAGGACCATGTCCCGAAGGAGGTAAAAGAGGGGAGGATCTATGAGAGGAGGTGTCCAGGCTGTGTGACTTTGGAAACTAGGAACAGAAGATCGGCAGAAAATGCACAGAGACTGCAGGTAGAGGCAACCAAACCTCACATCTCTCAAAGGAGGGAATAGGCAGAGGCTGCCTTCAGGCAGGGGAGAACAGGGACTCAGTCATGGCAGAGGCTGGAAGCTTTGTTGCTAGAGAAGAAAGGATTTAAGGAGAAAGGTGGTAAGGAGGAAACGTAATTGAACTCTCTAACTACCAGAAAGGAAGACCATACTGAAGATGGAGTCAGACCCTTCTCAGAAGCATAAAGACAAAAGACTAGTTGCAACAAGGGAAATCCAAACTGCGTATTAGGAAGCTGAATGCTTAACTGCAATGACAGCTGTTAATTAGCAGAACAGAGAAAGTGTGGAATTTCCATCCCTGAAGATCTTCAAAACTTGACTGGAAAAGTAGTGAACAGCCTTATTTAAGGTTTTATGCTGTCCTTCCTTTAAGTGGGAACCTAGTTGTAAATGATCACCCAACATTCCTTTCAACCTGCATTCTTCTGTGATGCTGTGATTTCACTCCATACATAATACTTAAAATTATAAGCATTTAAAATGTGGGGGCTTTATCTCCGGTCTTCAAACTTTTCCTTGTTTGGAAACCTGTTGCTTCATGCTAGACTAGGTTCACAGCTAGCAGTTATCTTCCTGTAGGAATGTGAATGAATTGGTGGCAATCTAGTCAGTTGGTGAGATTAACCAAAATACTCCTTTAAGTGTCAGTGGTAGACTGTGTGTTATGGATAATCTCTCTTCTACTGCTCAGCATAATCAATCTGTAGACATGCACACACACAGTTGTCTCCTGGTAAAAGGTATGAATTAGGGGATCCTAATTCCTGTTTCTATAGTAGGCTAAACAGTACTTGCATCACGAAAAAAATTTGAATTTGGACCAAACTACAGAAAAAGGGTTATCACAAATTACTTCTCAGACGTAACCTCCAAGTCCCTTCTGTTTTTCAATCAGAATAATACTGTACCCCCTAACATTTTCTCACAACATAAATGCTTGTGACCTGATATTTCATCTATATGTACTTCACTTTCTCCAGTGCAATTATATCCTTCCTAGTCTCTGCTCCAAACAACAAAGATAAGAGGCCAGGTTAATTTAAACTCGTCTTTGGTGTAATTTATGCTTTAACCTTGGTCTTTACATTTATTCTGCCTCCTCTCTCTTTTTTCCCAAACTGTATTCAAGCTGTGTCCATAAAACAAAAACTGATGAAGAGACTCTTTGGTCATTACACAAATCTCAGTTTTCCAGTCCATTAATGAAGTGCTAGGCAGTTGCAACTGTTATATGCACATGCTTCTTTTGAGGATTACACATTTTACTAATGTTTGCAAGATGACTGCTCAACAATGTATTAATAACTGATTATGAACATAAATAATTATGCCAAATTGATTTTTTAAAATGATTTTGAATGTAGAGAAATTGACTAGATTGTTCAGAGACTAGAAAAGAATGGATAAAATCTAGAATTTTAAATAATTTAAAAAAACAACAAAAAAACACCCAAAAACCCACTAGGATTCTTCCATACTTAAAAGTCTCTTACAATTTAATGCAAAATTTTCATAGAAGATGAAGAATGTTCTGAGTACATATATAGTTTAAAAAGCATTTAAAAATGAATGAAACGAAGATTTTCCCAGAAAAAAATTATAATCACTTAGTCTGTCCAAAAGCTGTTTCTATAGTTATTAACACTTTTACTCTCATTACGTATTGGCAGAACAGTTAACAAACAAGACCTTATCTCCTAGCAATGTTATGGCAAAAAAAGTAATTTTCTCATGACAGTGCTTCCATATTAAAAAAAAAACAAAACAGGTCTCTCTAACTATCTGATGACATAAGACATTTCACTATAGGATCAGGAGTATGCACATGAGCATTATTCTTTGGTTAGGTACAGATTATGCCACCATGACCCAAAAGAAATGCATACCTGATCACTTTAAATGGGGAGTGTACTGGGTTTGGCTGGGATGGGGTTAACTTTCTTCACAGCAGCCCATATGGTGCTGTGGTTTAGGTTTGTGACCAAAACAGTGTTGATAGCAATGTTTTGACTTTTACTGAGCAGTGCTTACACAACAAGGCCTTTTCTGTTTCCTACTCTGCCCAGTCAGCGAGGAGGCCAAGAGTGCTCAAGAGTTGGGAAGGGACACAGCTGGGACAGCTGACCCAAAGTGACCAAAGGGATATTCCATGCCATATAACTTCATGCTCAGCAGTAAAACTGTGGGGGAATTTTTCCAAGGTAGCCATTGCTCAGAGGCTGGCTGGTCATTGGTCTGCTTGTAGTGAGTGATTAGTTTTGCATCACTTGTTTGTTTGTTTTCTTTTTTTTTTCGTTTCACTTGTTAAACTGTTTTTATCCTGACCCATGAATTTTCTCACTTTTGCCATTCTGATTCTCTCCCCCATCCAGCTGAGTGGACAGTGAGTGAGCAACTGGGTAGAATCTTGTCTGCCAACCACAGAGAATGAAGGGTTATTTTTTATGTAAAATAACCTGTAGAGATGGACTTGATTTAATTAAAACATATAGCTGACTAACCAATGGTGGGATAGTATAATTTATGAACAAAATAATAAGATTTGGCTATACTGAAAAGTAAATATTGCTGGCAAGCTTTGGATAAACCACTGGTCTTCAGTGAGGGAAAGTTTTCCGCAAGAAATCACTTCATTATGTTTGGTTGTCATTTTTAGAGGTACCACGTGAAATCACATCTTTTTCCAGTTGATCAGGTTTTGGCACCTCTACTGATGTTGCATAAAATAAATTTGCTTTGATTGGCCCAACCATTCGGATGCTAGTAAGAAACTAAACATTGTGGTGTTTGTTAAACCTGCCTGACTTCTTTTGTAAACTGTTGAAACCAATAAGTATTTGGACTGTCATACTTACCAGAGCTAGAAAGGGTATAAACATAAGCTCCTATTAAATATACCCATTTTCAGTTGCTGACAGGTTGTTTCTAATGACTGATCATAGTTTTAAGGTCTTTAAGCTAAACTTTAAGAGTCATAAAACCCCCACTTATATTATCTTTTCCTTAGAATTATTTAAGATTAGTTGGTTTTGCTGTTATTGGATTTTTTTCTTTTTAAGCTAGAAAATGGTGTCTGATACTGAGCTGAACTCCACTGAAAGACTAAAAAATCACTGTTAATATCTACAGAGGTAACTAAATGTTATGGTGTGATGAAAGAATTGCCACTACAATTTGTTTTTATTGTTATTGCTTGGTGGACATTGAAGCCTGACAGCATTATGCTTGTTTTATAACTTTTAACCTTTTATTAGATAGATTTTCCTCATAATGTTTGAAGATAGTCAACTGTGGATGGTACAATGATCTCAGATGGAAATGTATTGAAATATAAGTAAATATATAATTAAATCATGTTTTCATTTGAAGAAAAGCATGTAATGCATAAATGCCCCAAGGAGCCACATTTTTTATGCATTTGAGTGGAATGTTTTCCAGAAGATGGGATTTTTTTAGTTTTTGATCTGCATATATATCCTGTGCTATATACAAAAGTGTATAGTTTGAGATGCAGTCATGTTACCGATATATTTCTAAAACCAACAGTTCTGAAGCAAGGAGTATCAAATATACTTTATTGTGGGAAAACACAGATAATTAATCAAGCTATTTATTTTGCATAAAACTCAATGTCATCTATCAAGTATGTTTATATCATGCTAACCTGGCATGAATGAATATGTTGCCTGTGGTAGAGATATATAATAGCCACATTTGTCTTTGGAAAAACCTGCCTTCCATTCCAACTGTGCTGTAGAATGGAATGAGATAAAAGAGTAATAGGCAAAAGAGCAAGGATAGGTGACATGGTCTATTTCAGATAAATACGTGATTAATGAAAATAAAAGCCATCTGATATAAGAGTGAAGAAAGGTTTGGGGTTTTTTTTGTTATGACACAACACGTGGAGAATACAACTAGGTGAAAACATTTCAAATGTTTTTAGAAAGAGTGAACAATTTAAAAAAGAAAAAAAAAAAAAGAAAGGAAATCTCCTAAACCTGGAAGTCAGAAGTCAGGTTTTCATTTTTATCAAATGACAGCTAAAAAAAATAATTTAAAATTAAAATATATATGAATTTTTTCTTATAGGGAGCTTGGGATGATGAAAAATACTATCTATCTAGTGGTTGCGGTGTGATAGAACACTGCATAAATCTTGAAGAACAAAACATTAAAACAGACAAAAATAATTTTAGGAAATTTATTTAATTTCTGGGAAAAATGCATAATTTGTTGCTTTACAAAAGACTCAGATCAGGACTCATTCTGTGTTAGATAATGTACCCAGATTTCAGATAATTATTTCCCTCCCCTCCTTTTTGCTGGTCGTCTATGTGTACAAGATCAATGACTGGCTCTGACAAGTAAGTGGGGGGAATATGGGGCTATAGTGAGAGAGTTTTGATTAATGGAGTAAGCAGAATAAGAAACCAACAGAAGTAAGAGAAATAAATGTTTCTGGAATAATTCCCATGGCACTTGACAAAGACAGTGTACTCCAGGGGGAATTTTATGTAGTCAGACTCTCACGTTGTGTAAATAGCTTTAACTCTGTTGAAAATTGACTTTGCAATTGTTGAGCAGTTTATACATTTGTATATCGTCATGGGTAACTGCTGAATAATAGAAAAGCCACCTTATTATGTAAAAAGGAGAGTTTCTAACCGCAGAGTAAGGCACCCTTAATTTGCATCTAACTGGAAAGCAAGACTGGAGTGAAATATGGAAAACTGTAAGAACGGTTAGAATCATTGACCACTAGCAACTTCATTTAAGTTTAGTAAGGAATACAAGGGTTCACTGAGTTCAGTGTTAAAACAGTTCTGGATTCTCATTTATCTTAAGATCAGTGGACAATGGCATAGAAGCTTAGAAAGCCTTGGCAGGTCCATAAACTTTTTAAAATTTATTCCCTGCCTCTGGCAGTTTAAATGTTTGTATGAATGATATTTAACCTCCTTGTTGTCCAGAAGGCAAATATGTGGGAATTTGGAAAATTTTGTTCTAATTTTCCCAAGAGTCTACAACTAGATCCCAAGAAGGTACTTAAAATAAGCAATGTCAAAGGGACAATGGGCACACCATTATAATACTTCTAAATCATGTAAGTATATACAAATATATGTATCTATATGTCCTGGTTTCAGCTAGGATAGAGTTGATTTTTTCTTCCTAGTAGCTGGTATAGTGCTGTGTTTTGGATTTAGTATGAGAATAATGTTGATAACACACTGATGTTTTGGTTGTTGCTAAGTAGTGCTTATACCAGTCAAGGACTTTTTAGCTTCCCATGCTCTGCCTAGTGCACAAGAAGCTGGGAGGGGCCACAGCCAGGTCAGCTGACCTAGACTGGCCAAAGGTGCTATTCCATACTGTATGACGTCATACTCAGTATATAAACTGGGGGCGTTGGCCGGGGGGGCAGTGATTGCTGCTCAGGGATGTGCTGGGCATCGGTCGGTGGGTGGTGAGCAATTGTATCATCACTTGCTTTGTATATTTTATATGATTATATTATTATATTATTATATTACTATTATTACTATTTTTACTATTCTATTTCATTTTACTTAATTATTAAACTGTTCTTATCTCAACCCATGAGTTTTCCGACTTTTCACTCTTCCAATTCTCTCCCCTGTCCCACTGGGGTGGGGGAATGGAGCGAGCAGCTGTGTTGTGCTTAGTTGCTGGCTGGGGTTAAACCACAACACTATATTTACTATTGTTCCGAAACAAGGAAGAGGTAACATTGTCAACTAAAGTTTAAGGGACATTTCTTTTTTTTTATATTTTGTTTTTTTGCATTTTTTGTAAACTGTAAGTTACTACATTTAGATATTCTCAGGATAACTGGTCCCACACTTTCCCCTCATATGTATCTTCCACACAGTAAGAGGAAGAGAGGAAGCTTTTGAAAGTACAAATTTGTGAGTATAAAATTAGAGGAATTGTATTCTCAAAAACAGTTTCAAATTTTAAATAGGAAATTTTAAGCTAGAAAAGTTCTTCAAAATCTATCAGTATGGAAGGGGATTTATTTATCCTACTGAACACTACCACTCAGTCACTATTGCACATGATATTTCAATGATGTAATTAATTTATTTACTGATTAATTCATTAATCCCTTCTTTATTGTTAGAGAAACTATTGGAAGTCTCATGAAGAATTTCCTTTGGCTTTAATCAGATTAGATCAAACTCCGAATGAAGCAAGTCAAACAAAAATATACAGAGTCATCTAATGTTTACAAAGAGAAGATAAGGACAATAAAATAGGAAAGTTTACTAAAGAGAAGAATACTGTTTCTATCAAAAGGAGGGACAGCTATTAGGAAGAGAATAAGTAAAAATTAAGTAAGAAAGTGGCAAAATTTGTGAATGATAAATTGATGAGATACTGAAATTCAAGAAACAAAACATATGAAGACTTATACTAATCCTGCTGGTTTCAGAAGGTAAAATGTACGATTCCTCCTCCTCTTGGAGTCATTGGTAGAAGGTGAAAGATTTACTCTTTGGATAAATGTAGAGCTCCTGTTACACAGAGGCTTTTATTGTTATAAGACATTTCAGAGACATGCCAGACTTAGCAAAACCTGGCCACTTTGGGAGGTACCACAAGGGGGCTGAACATGTCAGATTTAGAAGCTGCCCCCGTAAGTTAAAGCTTCATATTGCAACAGATACACAGGCAGTATGCACTGCAGTAACCAGTCCAAGCAGACATTACACTGCTGGCACTACAGACCAGAAGCAGCAAAGAAGATGATGGGGAAATATGAAGTATCAAGGATAATGGACTCATTATCTGAATGGGTAAATAAATCAAAAAAATGCCCTGAATGTTTTTAACCATCTTTTAATGATCAATGTGCTTGTGATGAGATCTGAGTGGCTCAGTCAGGGCTACCCCATGACTAACAGACACAAACAGTTACAGATGTCTACCAGAATTCTCCATGTTGATTAAATATCACACCTATTTCCTATAGGAGGAAATAAAGATAAAAGGGAAACTGGAAAGTAACTGAGAAGAAATTTGTAAGAAGGAAAATTTGGAATCCGGACAAAGGCATTTTATCAGTCTTACTTGCTGCTTTCTGCTCTGAAAATGATTGATTATCCAGTGAAGAACAGAATTTTACTGGAGAGTTTGCCACTCCTGTTTTCAGGTTTTAGAATATATTTGCTTGTTTTCTTGGCATTCTAATGTTGATATAAGTGTGAGCCTGGTGCTTCAGAAATTTCTCTGATTGCTAAAAATAGCTCAATAAAAGCATCATGTTCAAGAGTCTGACTGGCTGTCACATACCTGACCTAGCTGACTACCAGGTGTAATGCTTCCCTACCCTCCCTTTCTGCTTTACCCAAATGTTTAATAATGTAAACTATTGATTATTTCATTTAGGATGGTAATGAACAAGAAACAAGATTTTAAAGTAGCCACAAGGAAAACTCAATGACTTCAAACCAATACTCTATGAGAAGAAATTAGTGCCATTTTTAAACAATTTCAAGAATGATTTAGCAAAGAATTTCCTTAGGCAAAATATTTTGTTTATGAGTTTTTTGTTTTCCTTTAAAATTACTTTATAATTATATTATAAGCAGGTCATATCCATAAGGCACTCTTTCTAAAAAATAGTAGAAGACACAACACAGTATGTCTCCTCAAGGAGAGTAAGTTCTTGTTTGCAAATTCTTCAAAATGTAGGCCTACAAAGACAGGGTATCTTAACTTCTTTACTTGTAACTGTGTGACAGAAATAGAAGATTGAGTATTCTAAGTTTTCTAATGAATGAGTCTTCCTCTGTGTCAACTATCATGGGACCAAAGCCTGTTTTAAAACCACAGTTTGTATCTGTTGCACATGGTTCTTCGGACAAATTCCACCTTAATTATGAGTATGTAAATTTTAAATTTGTAGAGATTTTCATAAGAACTCTGCATGAAGTATTTTTCTGGATAGATATTGTACCTGTACAGTACAGATGGGCTGAAATAGAAAATAAAACTTGAAATATATTTGCTGTCCCAGGTGCAAAGTTTAATGTACTTTGTGGCAGCCGACGACTTAAGACGGTATGCTTCAAAGGAAAAAAAAAAAGATTAAAAAAAAGAATTTTGGTATCTTCAGAGTTTCTTCTACTATTTTTCCAGGTAGCTAAACATTTCAAATATGTTAAGATATATGCTTATTATTATTACTTCAACTACATTAGGTTAAAAAAATTCCAAAAAATACCTGGACAGAGAAAATTGCAATCTTCCAGAATTTCCTTTCTCAGAAGAATAACCAAATTAAAAAAAAAAAAAAAAATTCTGCAGTGGTATCATGGTGGAATTTAAAGTTTTCACAGAGAGATACAAATGGAGCAGAAGTAGCTGACACATCAGTATATGCCCCATCAAAAAAGTAGAATATCATCAGGAGTGTTCAGTTGGTAGGTAACTACTAGGCTGGTTGTCCTGGTTTCAGCTGGGATAGAGTTAATTTTCTTCTTAGTAGCTGGTATAGTGCTGTGTTTTGGATTTCAGATGAGAATAATGTTGATAACACACTGATGCTTTGGTTCTTGCTGAGTAGAGTTTACACTGGTCAAGGACATTTCAGCTTCCCCTGCTCCGCCAGGTGCACAAGAAGCTGGGAGGGAGCATAGCCAGGACAGCTGACCCAACTGGCCAAGGGGCTATTCCATACCATATGACATCATGCTCAGTATATAAGCTGGGGGAAGAAGAAGGAAGGGGGGGACGTTCGGTGTGATGGCATTTCTCTTCCCAAGTAACCATTATGTGTGATGGAGCCCTGCTTTCCTGGAGATGGCTGAACACCTGCCTGCCAATGGGAAGCAGTGAAAGAATTCCCTGCTTTGCTTGTGTGCGTGGCTTTTGCTTTACCTGTTAAACTGTCTTTATCTCAACCCATGAGTTTTCTCACTTTTCCTCTTCTGATTCTCTCCCCCATCCCATTGTGGGGGAGTGAGTGAGCAGCTGTGTGGTGCTTAGTTGCTGGCTGGGGCTAAACAACAACACTGGGTGAAAAGACAAAATTTTATGTGGCTTGGTTGAAAAATCCAGTCTATAATCTTTATTTGCAAAGGTTTCTGTAAAAATTATAAGTCAAACAAATATTAAAAAAGGAACAGGGATAATTTGGAATCTGGAAGTCTGTCAAGACCTGACCCAAAACACTTTTAAATCAGTTTATACTGGTTTACATGTTTTTTGGATCAGTCCTCTGGGATGATACAGATAGTAATATTAAGATACTTGAGATGTATTATGAAACAGGTTGGAAAAGAATATACCTGAAAATTGAGAAAACTCTGTTGTTCATATATAACCTGTACATTATTTTCTGCACTTCATTTTTTATATTGGCTTTCAGTTTAGGTAAGATTCCTGAAAATAGTATTTAGAAGGCTTTTATACTCATCCAGGGACTGTAGGATGATCTTAGGATGGAGTCTTATTTTCAAACAGGTGGAAGAGCAGAAGTGAAGTCATTGAAAAGGAAGTAATGTAAAGGGCAAATTCTCCCTCTGTGTTTGTGTGTGTATATTAATCCAATGAAGTCTGTATCCAAAGGGCAAACTTGGCCCCAAGCATTGTAAATTTGATTATCTCAGAGCCTATTTCTTTAGAGATCTAATAACTGCTCTTTTTCCACAGACAGGAATTTGTAGGTATATTAATCTTCTTAGAAGTTCCCATATCCAAGCTGACGTATCTATTTCCACAAAGTAGGTCACCATTTATGGAGAAAATCACTAAGCAGACTCTATTCTTAGAACAAGTTTGCTGTTGGAGTGCAGTAAAATCTTTAAAAATGAATAAACTACAGAAACATATGCAAACTTTGGCCACCAGAGCTACCTTTATGTCCCCTGAAGCCCTCTACAACAATTTCTATCGAATATAGTGACACTTCAGATTAATTGCCGGATTCTCCCCTGCTGAACTCAACCAACAAGCCACTCATGACTCAAGCAGATGTTTCTGCACTTTAGGCAAACTGCAGCAGGTTTGTATTCCCCTTGCTCTCCCACCTCCATCAGCTGTGACAAAGGTTTTTACCAGAGACATCACAGGAATTTTACTCAGGAGAAACAAGATGCTGGCCCACTAGCAGTGCTGCACAGTAGCCTAAGTTTCCATCATCCAGCACATAGGGGAATCTAGGGAATGGAACAGTATGAAAAATACAGGTTAGCTTCATTGTATAACTATACTGATAGTTACTGTATTTACAGGGCAAAGGGGGGATAGCATGTTCCTTGAAAAGTTCTCTAGAAGAATGTATTTGTCTGAGCTCATTTCACTAAAGATTGTCACAAACCTAGAGAGGGTAAAAGGTAACTAACTATCTGAGACAAATTGATTTTCTGTGCCCTGAATGGAGCTAAGCAGAGGCAGAGTGGACAGTGTCAGGTATTAGCACAGCAGCAAGACAAAACATTATAAGGGCCAAAAGAGTAAAGCAAGTCTCCCCCTGGATTCTCTTGTGGCTCTCAGGTACCCCATGGAAGTCTCTCATGGCAGGGAGATCAGACAGCTTTCCTGCAGATGCTGCAGCGCATAGTACCATATCTCCAGCTAGGAACAGCAGCTGGTGCCTGCAGCTGGATCTGTATGCACCACCTCTGCTGTCCTTTTGATTTCTCTCTCTGAGCATTAGTGCTGTCCTGACTCCCACACACATACTTTCGCGGTGTCCTTTTATCCTTCAGTTCCTGCTTTTCTTAGAGAGACAGAGAAAATATGACTGATAGTCTGCTTTTGCTACATCTCAGTTGCTATTTTGAAATATTTAATCATGCGAATAAAATTGGATTAACAAGAACTGTGGAGTTCTGTGCAATTATGCATTGGCTGATCAGAACAGCATGGGAATGGTACATTTCTTCCTGAATGTGTCACTTTTTCAGTGACATTCCATTTCCATATAATTCCCCCCCACACACACCCCCTCCCCCAGTCCACAATTTTTGCAGGAAGACATGGAACAGTCTTTTATTTGGGAAATATTTTGTCCATCTGTAGGATTTGTGGAGGTTTTGTATAGTTCTAATTAATTTCTTTTCTTGTGAAATACGTGCTGCTGATTTGTCCTTCTGAAATCCTTTTCATTTTTTTGTTAATAGTGGGACTACTTTTTAGTCCCACTACAGCTTTCTTCTGATTCCTTCTCCACTTTCAGACCCCATTTTAGAAACCATAAAGCTTTCCAAATTCCTTGTTTTATTCCTCCCTTCTCTATGACACGAGTCAAGGCTCTGGCTTTTCAGCTGGGTGTCTTTGGCATCCATGCTGCCTATGGATCAATATCTTGTGGACATTGTGATCATTGGAGCAACATGCACTTACTTCTTGTCCTTCTTGTCTGGGACAACATAGATGTCATATGAGGATGCAGAGACTGGCACCACTTCCACTTTCCTGCCTGGAGGACAGATGACTGAGTGCTTTGGGGAAAGGCATAAATGAACTCCACCTCTGAAGCTTTCAATATATTCAGAAGCTCTGGAAAGGCCATCTATTTATTTTTGCTATAACCAATATCAGAAAAGGCTTAGGTGTCTCAAGAAATACTGGACACTTGAAATTTCAACTTTCAAATTTTAACAAGTCTCTTTCTTTAAAAATTGTGATATGATTCAAAGTTGCAATTTAAAAAATAATTTTTTAAAAAAGGTAGAAACAGTCTTTGTCAAACTATCAGTTCCAGAGTGTTGAGAAACTGATTTATCAGAGAAACTGATTTATCAAAGAAACTGTAATGGTGACCTAAAATTTACTTGCATTTAAACAACATATTTAGTTGAACCTCAGAGAAAAAGCTGGGCTATTCAGGACAAAATCTTCCCAGAAACTGAAAACAAGTAAAATCAGGCTAAGACAGAGATCTGACACAGACAATAACAATATGAATGTTAAATTCTGTCAGTTATGAACTACTGAAAATAGGATCTTACAATGGGACCATCATACAACTTTACTCAAAGAAAATGGAACCATTCCTTTTAAAGGAGGAGTATTCAGTTATTTCTGTAAGCATTAAAAGTAGTTTTGGATACGACAAAATATTTTAGGAGAAAAAATATCTACTGTTTCTTCAATACAGATTATTCAATTGAAACATTTTTTCAAACATTCTTTGAGAGCTCTACTGCGACCATTGACAATGATATGGCCCTTATAACCAGGATACTCTAATTAACCATTTCTCTTTCATACATTTTTTTCAAGTCAAACCTTTCATTTGTTTCAATAAGATATGTATATTACAGAAAAAACAGTATATTCATATTAATCATTTTTTCTATACAAATATTTCTAGGTAGAACACACATTAATATGAGTGTCGTCTTTTTATTTTCAGTTAAAAAAATTGAATTTGAAAACTTAATATTTCAAAGTAACTTCATGTGTCTAGGAAAAATAGCTGCTATAATCTCTTGAGGAATGGATGCAATCTGTCTCTAATTTCACCTTTGCAACCTCTGAATATATATCTATAAGACTAAAAATATGTTAAAGCTCCAGAACTTTATATGCAAGGGTCATTGATAATGAACTTCTCAAATTTACAGGGAAAATATCATTATTATAGTGCCTTTGTAGGCATTTAAGTTTCTTTATAGAGCATTATCTAAGGGATTTTAAGAAGTATCATTTTGTTCTTGTTGTTAAGGTTAGATTTTTACAACATGTTAGCAGCAGCAATCCTGTTTACACACCGCAGCTCTCACTAGGGCCTTTCAGTTGCAGACAATGCTTTCTTGCTTTCTTATTACAGTCCATAGTACTGCCCTGGCTGAGTCACTGTTACCCACTAGATATAGCCAAAATGTCAGCAACTGTGATGAAGAGAAGGCAAAAGAAATAACTTGCCATACAAAGCCTTGTGCTGGGATGTTTTATAAAGGCAATGCTGTCAGTCAGTGCCCATCAGTATTGCTAGTGCAAACTACAGGGCTTGCTATTGATTTAAATAAGCAGAGTTGAGATAAAGTTCAGTTGTGCAGTGCAATAATTCGCAGGACGTTCACAGGATTTCATAGAATGTGTTGAGAGAAAGCGAAAACGCAGAACTGAACGGATAAGACACACCCCTGGAATCAGCGACTGACAGACTAACAGACAAAACTCCATATGTATTAAACATCTGGGCAAAATGTTCTGTGTTACTGATATCTGAGATGCAATAGTTGTAAAACATGTACAGGGGAGCAAATTCCACTTTCTCTTTCCATTATCAGGTGCCAACAGGGATCAAGAAATTAATCAGATGAGCATTTGCTGTGTGGTTCTCAGAGAAATAATACTTTTTAATATAGTTGCCTTTAGAAGAATATGACGCTCATTTAAAAAAGACCACAATATAATATCACCAGTGAAATAAAGACCCATCTATTAAAATTTTTAGGTGATTTACTTTATGAATCTGATTTTATTATTTGTTCCTTTGCAAGTTTTTATACATTTGATCCACTCTAGGAAAATTAATGCCTGTGATAAGAATAAAAATAAGTTTGTTTTTAACTACAAACAATTAACAAGTTCTGTTTTCCACCTTCAGCATGTACCAGTGTTTTTATTTTTATATATGTGTATCGATATCTGTGGGAATGTGTCTGCACTGTATATGTATTACTAAAACAGTAACAGTGTTGCAAAAAAATACACTTCCTTTAACTAATATTTTGTCTCAAAAAACTCTTCTTCATTTGCAGATATATTGAAATAAGTTGCTCTTCAGTATTGAAATATGTGGCTCTTGTGGACTAATATAGTTTTCAGAAATATTTATTTTAGCTTAATTCTCTCGTTTTATACCAGATTTGCTTTAAAAAGTCTTGGTGAATTAGCCTTAGATATCAGTGTTTCAAAGTTCTGCTTGACAGGGAAAAAGCTGCTGACTTTTCCTGCTAGGATGTTGGTTCCAGAGTATTCCTTACTTCAGACTTTTCTTTGTCCACCTTATTGTTGGCAGCACTTCAAGTCTGCCACTGTCCAACAATAATGCCTACCTGCTCTCATCTCCATATCTGATACAACTATTTCCATCTTCAATGAAGGGCATTAACCAGTCTTTATTTTCCATATATAATTGCAGGGGGTTCAGTGGGTCATGCAAAGGCCAAAAGGAAGTTTTAGATAGAATCATAGAATGCTTAGGGATGGAAGGGACCTTTAAGGGTCATCCAGTCCATCCCCCCTGCAAGTGGCAGGGACATCTACAACTAGGTCAGGTTGCCCAGAGCCCCATCCAGCCTGTCCTTGAATGTTTCCAAGGATGGGGCATCTACCACCTCTCTGGGCAACCCATTCCAGTGTTTCACTACCCTCATTGTAAAAAAAAATTTCTTTCTTATATCTAGTCTGAATCTACCCTCTTTTAGTTTAAAATTATTACCCCTTGTCCTATGGCTATTGGCCCTGCTAGAAAGTCTGTCCCCGTCTTTCTTATAAGCCTCCTTTAAGTATTGGAAGGCCACAATAAGGTCTCCTCACAGCCTTCTCTTCTCCAGGCTGAACAACCCCAGCTCTTTCAGCCTTTCCTCATAGCAGAGGTGCTCCATCCCTCTGATCATTTTTGTGGCCCTCCAACAGGTCTATGTCCTTCTTGTACTGAGGACCCCAGAGCTGGACGCAGTACTCCAGGTGGGGTCTCACCAGAGCAGAGGAGAGGGGCAGAATCACCTCCCTCAACCTGCTGGCCACGTTTCTTTTGATGCAGCACAGGATACAGTTAGCTTTCTGGGCTGCAAAAGCACATTGCAGGCTCATGTCCAGCTTTTCATCTATCAGCACCCCCAAGTCCTTCTCTGCAGGGCCGCACTCAATCCCTTCATCCCCCAGCCTGTACTGATACCGGGGATTGCCGCGACCCAAGTGCAGGACCCTGCACTTGTTCTTGTTAAACCTCATGAGGTTCACACAGGCCCACCTCTCCAGCCTGTCCAGGTCCCTCTGGATGGCATCCTGTCCCTCAGGCATCTCAACTGCACCACTCAGCTTGGTGTCATCTGCAAACTTCCTGAGGGTGCACTCGATCCCACTGTCCATGTCATTGATGAAGATATTGAACAGCACTGGCCCCAGAACGGACCCCTGAGGGACACCACTTGTCACCGATCTGCATCTGGACATTGAGCCCTTGACCACTACCCTCTGGATGCGACCATCCAGCCAATTCCTTATCCACCAAACAGTCCACCTATCAAATCCATATCCTTCCAATTTAGAGAGGAAGGTATTGTGGGGGATCATGTGAAAGGCCTTACGGAAGTCCAGATAGATGACACCTGTAGACATAGACACAGACATGGACATGGATATAGCTATCGATAAGATGGTAAACATACATGCATACACATATATGTATTTCTATATATATTTATATGTCTATATATATTCATATGTGTATTTATATGTATATATAGAATGAAAGTCTAGATCTATTGTATAAAAACGATACAATATACTAGACAATGTGAGAATTAGTTAAGAAACTTATTTTGAAAATAGGTCAACTGGAGTAAAGCATTTTAGAAGTACAAAAATACTGTTGTCTTTCAAGATTACAATATTTCTTTTTTTCCTCAAAAATTTTAGGAGTCATTTGTCTTAAAGTAGTAAGCTGAAGAAACTCTTCATGTTTTATTCTGTAATCTTGATAAAGAAGGTGCATTTTGTTTGTCAGGAGGTAGATGAGTATGTAGTTACTCAGATGCTAACAGTTTTATTTATGTATAACAAAATTCCTGCAGCTGTTGTGCACAGTTTTATCCTGCATTGACTCAATGTGTTTCTACAAAGCACAAAAGACGTGATGGACTCTTCACATAAACTGTGTTTAAGTGTCAGAGACTTCACTGAAATGTCCCAAATCCAGATGGCTCTGGTATCTGGAAAACACACATGGAACAACATAAGAAACAAATTGTTCTGGTAGGGACAAAAGCAAGATACTATGATGAGAAAGAATAAACAGATGGGGACAGGTAGTTTGTGAGAAATGTAACAGAGAATCGCCTTCTGATAGTAAGAGACAGTTTGTACAGAAATGTAGTTTCTTTCTTACGCAGTTTGCAAATTTCTTTTGCATTCCTTGTAGTGAAAAGTTCTTAAATATTACAGAAGGATGAAAACAAGAAAATTTCCCAGATAAAGAAAACAAGTAAAACTCCTTAGTGTAGAGTGAAGGCTGAACACAGGTAACAACTTTTAGAAGAATGTCTTAAAAAGTCACAGAAGAGGAAATGAGATCTTTATACATGAGTGAAGTAACAAAATTAAAATGACCTTTAAAAACTATAAGAGTTAAACACTGCATGGCTTAACAATGATCATCCAAATGATCTTGATTATGACTCTGGGTCATACAGAGGTGGTCCAGATGCACCCTTTAGCTCAGGATGACCCTAAGCTGGCACTTACTGAAAGCTGCAGGAGTAGAAGGAACACCGACTCTTTTTCTCACATTCTTTCCTCAAGCATCTGTAACTGGTCACTGCTGGAGACAGGATACTGCGTTAAAAGAACATTTATTCTTCCCCATAAAGATATTCTTATCTTATGACACAACCCATCCTTCCTTTTTTCAGACCTACATTTTAAAGTATGATCTCTTTGAATGAAAGAATTTTCCTGAATAAATATGGACTAGAAAAAGACTGTTCTCTGGTGTTTGGGAAATCTTGCTAATTAACATAAATATTTCAGAAAACAATGCTAAGCAAGATTTTACTTTCATCGTTTGCCTGTGGAGTACAGCAACAGCAGCCTAAAACTTTTTCTTTCATTCATATCTAGTAATTTTGTCAATGCTTAATTTTATACTTTACCTATAAACTACTCTGTGCTCTTACCTTCTGTAGTTCATAGTTTGGCTTCACAACAAAATAGCTGTATAAATATTTCATGATTCACTGTGTGTTTGAGATCACTTATGCAGAGTGACCAGTGTGAAAACGGCTTGAATTGCTTTGGTTAGCAATATTCCTTAGCTTTTTACAGGCACTGGCTCTTTGCTTTTTGCTATTATTTTCAGTGGCAGCAAAGAGATTTTAATAAATGTCCAGTTTAATGGTCTAAATTACATTCATTATAAACTTTCTGCACTTTTAGCAGAGCAATACTTAGAGCATAATAGATGCTCATAATTTATTTATTTTAAATTGCTTAGCAAATTTATTTTTCTTTTTGGTCAGGTTTTCATCTTCTTTGTTCTGCATCAGTTATCAAATATGACCTGTCACATGAACCACTCATCTTTGTAGAAAGTCAGAATTCTTCACATATTCAGTAAAAACACAGTAAAATAAAATAAAATAAAAAACCCTCTCCTTTCATTTTTACAGATTTCTGACAATGCATTTTTGTTGATGCTTTTTATAGCACATTTTGATGTAACACTGACACATAACTTTTTTCCATTCTTCTGTTTTTTATTTGCTTCCCCTTGTCACACATTTATGAATAAAAGAATCTTGTGCTTTATCAGTATATGTTGAAAATAGAAGAGAAAGAAAGAAAAATTAGTAAAACAAGCATTGAAATTATTAAATGGTCCAAAGCAAACCAATAAGGGTTCTGAGATAATTGTCACACTACAGAAGAACTAGAGAGAAGTTAGTTGGATAACAAACGGCTGGGGAGTAGAACGTGCATCAGTTATTGCTGCATTCAGAGATAGAAAGGGAGAGATAAAATTGGTTAAAGATAAAAAGAGAATGGAACAGTGCATAAGTAGGAAATGGTCAAAGAATTAGAAAAATACAATGCACATGGGAGAGGTGTAAATATGTAAAAGGATGCAAAGAAGGTGTAAATACACAAAAGGGTGCAATGACGTCAAATACTTGATTTAAAATACAGTAAATGAAGAGGTATGAATAATGTTATGCATATAACATCTTCTTCTTAAGTAGATGTTAAATATGGCATTGTATGAGTGCATTCATTATTACTCACTGTAGGTCAAATTTCATCTTATATTTCTTCTGTATTAATCTCAAGTAACAGCAACCACATTACATACCTTTTCCATCCAAGTAAAATGTGCATTCCTAGAAAAAAGTGTTTGCTTCATACATCTATGACACTTCTACCAATATTCATCAAATAATTTATAATAGTCTCTGATTTGTTATTTAGCCATTTCTGAGCTGCAATACATTACTCAAATTATATTTCCAGTGGACTAAAAGTTATTCTATAAGCAGTGTAGATATTATAGTTTAATGTCTCTTTAATAACACACATTATACAATAGTATGTATTACACAGTAATATATTACCTCCAAATATAATGTAATCACACTGTATAGTAGTACTTTTTATACTCTGTGCAGTTCTGATCCCTCCTTCTCAACAAGAATGTAGTAGAACAGGAAAAGATTCAGAGAAGGGTGTGAAGGATGACCAGATGTATGGAATGGCTTCCTTAAACTGAACTTCAAAGTTACGGCTCTTCATTCTGGAAAACAGGCAACTGAAGAGACTATGATGAACATCTACAAAATCATTAGTGGCATGGGAAGGTGGAGAGGAAACAGCTGTCTACTGTTTATTTCTGCAGTAAAACCAGGGACTATCAATCAGGTGAAATCAACATTTGAAAGCTACAAGTTTTTATTTTTTTAAAGAAGACATGTTTCTTTTAAAAGTGCTAGGGTAAGCAGGAGAGGCTAAGGAAAGTTGTGGATGTTAAAGCTGAAATGGATACAAGTGCAGACTGGACAAGTTCATAAAAGAGAAATTCTCTGAAGGTTACTGATTGCACACAAGCTACCTCTTTCTCATGCAATCTGTCAGTATTAGTTGTTGACAATTAAGGGAATATTCAGTGGAACTATCATATATTTGACTTATTCTTCTCATTTTCCATAGTCATCTACTTTGGGCTGAACTTTTTAAAATTCTCAGTGTGATGCCTTTTCTGTTCTTGTCATTGCTGGGCTTTGCATAGATTGGTGATTTGCATCCACTAAATCCCACTGCCAGATTTATCACTCCAGCAATAACTCAGTGTTCCCTCATCCATATACAGTTTACAACACAATCAGATCACTCTGACTTCCCTAGGCTAATCTCTACTACATCCCATATTTTCTTTCCCTCTTCCATTGTTTTGACTCCCAGCAGTATGTGCTGTAGCAGCATCAGTGTTATATATGTTATATACACTTGTGTAGTACAATATCTCGGCTTGCCAAGGGACCCATTTTTCATAGAATCATAGAATCATAGAATATCCTGACTTGGAAGGGACCCACAAGGATCGTCGAGTCCAACTCCTGCCCCTGCATAGGATAACCCCAAAATTCACACCATATGTCTGAGGGCGTTCTCCAAATGCTTCTTAAATATTGTCAGGCTTGGCACCGTGACTACCTCCCGGGGAGAGCCTGTTCCAGTGCTCCACCACCCTCCGGGTGAAGAACCTTTTCCTAATGTCCAACCTAAACCTCCCCTGGCATATCTTCCTGCCATTCCCTCGGGTTCTATGATTGGTCGTCAGGGAGAAGAGATCAGCACCTGGCCCTCCTCTTCCTCTTGTGAGGAAGCTGTAGACTGCAATGAGGTCTCCCCTCAGTCTCCTCTTCTCCAGGCTGAGCAGACTGAATTACTTCAGCTGCTCCTTGTACGGCTTCCCCTCTAAACCCTTCACCATCTTCATGGCTCTCCTCTGGACACTCTCTAGTAGCTTGGTATCCTTTTTGTACCATGGTGCCCAAAACTGCACACAGTACTCAAGATGAGGCCGCACCAGTGCAGAGTAGAGCGGGACAATCACCTCCCTCGACCAGCTAGCCGTACAGTGCTTGATGCACCCCAGGGCATGGTTGGCCCTCTTGGCTGCCAGGGCACACTGTTGGCTCATGTTCAAACACTGTTGGCTCATGTTCATTTTTGTCATGGAAAGCACTTCAAATGTCTGTCACTAAACAAATAAATGAATAATGTCTGTTTTAATTGTCAAACAAATATTTTGCCCTTTGAATCAGGTTATTAAAGGACCTCTAATGCATTCTAAGAATTTTTATCTTTTAACTGAAACTTACGTCTTTCCATATAAAAGCTCAGTGAGGATAAAAAACATTTTCTGAAGGAAAAAGTCTTTTTGAAAATATATCAATCTGCTCAGTTCTTATGGCAAATTCAGATGTAGTGTAGTGTTGTTGTCTGCACTGAGTCAACAGAGGAGCTGTACATAGTACAAGACAGGATGGAAGCCCCTCAGACTGACAGCCTATGTTTCAGCTCATGGTAAACCATGCTTCAAAACAGGAGCAGGAGAAAACTAAATATCACTTTTAAAAACTGCAGCATACTTGGCTTAGAGTTGTTCACTGGGTGTTTCACAAGACAAAAAAATATATGTATCTATATGCCTATCCCATATATGTTTAGGGCATTCTCGGTTGTTTAGTCACAATCCACAGGACTGGTTTTATTTTAAAGTGTTTGTATCTTCTATATTGCATATCCAGTTTTATTAGTAAAAGTCTAAAGCATACAATTATGTAGGCATAACTTTTCAAATTTCTGACTTCAGTCATTTGTGTGCTGTTAAGAAACACACCGCATACACATACCTATACACAAATGTAGAAAGCATTTTACAATGAGAGCACATTAATTTTCCTACTTCCATGACTCTGAAAAGATTAAAGTAATTTTGCCCAAATTTTAAATCAGAAAAATACAACGTTATTTTGGAAAAGAACCAGAACAGAAAAAATGTAAAGATGTATTTAGGAAGCTGTGACTGTGTATGGATTGGAAAGCTGATACAGAGTATTAATTCAATTTTAAATGTAGTCATCACTGCTGGCAGGTGAACATTCTATGCATACATGTGTGTATATTGTACACATACTATAGTTCTTCCCAGAACTCCTCCTGAAGTCCACAAAGTCTTTCTGCTTATTTTGCTAGAAGACACATCAAGTTAAATATAAATATTTTCTGAGATAATTAAACAAGGGACATACCAATGATGTTTTTTAGAGTAGTTTGAAAATACATACTCAGGATATAGGTTACTAAAAGAAAAAGAAAGCCCAATTTTCAGACATTCTCACAACTTCCAGATAGCCATATAGGGTGGGATTCTTTTCACCTAACTTTGTTTGTCTGCAGTGTAAACATTTACATCCGAGCTAGTCACACTAGACAGCCTGTGCAACGTAGAGAAAGATGCATTTCTGTGGTAAAATTCTTAACATCCTGAACTAGTCTAAAACAATCCAGCTGACCTGTGCACTTAAAGGTATCCTTCTGTCTCCACTGCGCATGGAAGAAATCTGTTTCAGTTAGCTCAGGTGTAGGTATGTGCACTACAGATATTTAAGTTAGGTGATATTAATCCAACTCCTGCAAAATAGGACCAGAGGTACAAGATCCCTGTGTGCTCGCTAGCTCAAAGTGAGAATAAGAGGTATTGGTCAATTCTGATTTCTTTTGGATATCTGACCCTCACTTAGATGCTGGAAGAGAAGTTGTAGGATTCTGAGCAATTTTGGAAATTCAATCTTTCCAAATAAATGGGATTTTTCAGCAGTCCTGTTTTCATGATTTATCTTATCTGATGTAAATAATTTACAGTAATGTATGTGAGAACAGCAGGTCTGAGTGGGCTGGTGTGAGATTTGGGTCTAAAATGAGGCCTGTCTTTTCTAATGAGGGGCAATTGAGACCTACCGTATGCTCCTAACTTTTAAATTAGTAGAGCCATCTGTTAAACAAGTTGTTATTTTCATTTTTTTTTCATTTTACTTCTTTTCTTTTGTAATTAAATTTAATTGTTAAGCAATTATCCTACTTCTAAGTTCTTTACCTGGAGTTTTCAAAGCTTTTAAAATGAAATTCATCAGGTTTTGACAAAGATATAGATCTCCTTGAAAAATGTAAAGACCATAAACTGCTCTCCCTAAGAGTTTGGTTCATTAGCTATTATCTATGGTCTTTCACATCACAGAAACTGTGAAAACCTGCAGATCCCAGCTTAGCTAGAAGCCATGCTATTCATATATTTATGTTTGAAGCCGATTAAAAGCCCCAAACACATTTGTTTTCCATGAAAAAAGTGGCAGGTCTCAGAGAAGGGTAAAGAGCATACACGGAGGAAATCTGTATTTCCAAAACTTACATCTCTATCCATCTTGAAATTTAACTCCTACACAAAATAAGTCTGTATTAATATTTTTACAAAAAAAAAAAAAAAAAACAAAAAACTCAAGCAAAAAACCTCAACCAACACCAGAACACTTACAGTAAATAACATTCATTTTATAAATTTAATTGAGTCTTTCCAGAATTTGATGCATTTTACTTTTGGTAACAGTTTGGGGTTATTTTAAGAGTGTGTAACTGTTTAGAAACTTTAGCTTTTGCCCATCAGTGGAGTTACAGTTTGCCTTGGTCATATTAACAATTTCATCTTTTCCATATATGCACATAATTATTACATGCAAGGTGGTTATAAAAAACTTGGTTATAACTATTTAATGCAGCTTTGCTTACACTCCTTTCTTCATTTATCTTTTTCTAGTGCAAAAGACCTATAAACTTTTTTTTCTTTTTGATATCGCTCCACTCATTCAACAGATCTTAGGCTACATGCATATCATGCCTGAACTGTTAGAATTCTCTTTCTCATCTTGCTCATCCTCTGCCCTTCTCTTTGTCTGGTTCTGCCCCAGCTGGGCTGTCTTTCTGTCAAAAAAGCTAGAGCTCCTCACACCCTCTGCTGAATGTATTCAGCTCAGTAGTGTAGCAGAAAAATATTTCCTTTTTCCTTTTCTTTTTTTCCCCATTGACTGGGTAGTTCTTCCAGTGTTTTAATGAGTTGACTCAGTTCATTGAGAGTATAAATGAAAATCAGAGCCAGCTTGAGGGAGATACTGAGAGTGTACAGCCAGGCACAGGAGAAGGAAAAAGAAAGTGGAGAAGAATCTCTCTACCTTTCAGAGGTAGGCTCAAAAGGCAGCTTACTATTTCATCCTTCAGCTGTCCCCAGCACAGCAAACGTTCTCCACCTCATATTCAGTTTAAATGGAAAGTCTTCAGCCATATTTGTTTAAGAGAAATCAATAACCAACTAGTAGCACTTATAGGCTAAGAATGTAGAAGGTTGTCTGTACATTACTTACTGCTAATTGTGAGGTAAACACGGTGAGCTGCAGATTTACAAATCCTTTACAAATTTTCAGTTGCTAAAGTTTTCTCTATGCTGTTGCTAGTGGGTGTATGTGGCTACAGTAAACTAGATTCCTAGTTCAGCCTCAACCCTGTGCCTGGTAAGATCATGGAACACATCTTCCTGGTATATATGTCAAAGCATATGGATGACAGGGAGGTGATAAGAGGCACCCAACATGGCTTCACCATGGGGAAATCATACCTGACTACTCTGGCAGCCTTCTATGATGGAGCAACTACATCAGTGGAGAAGGGAAGACCTACTGATGTCATCTATCTTGACTTCTATAAGGCCTTTGACAAGGTCCCCCACAACATTATTGTCACTAAATTGGAGAGATATGAGTTTGATGGGTGGACTGTTCGGTGGTGTCCTGGTTTCAGCTGAGATAGAGTTAATTTTCTTCTTGGTAGCTGGTATGGGGCTGTGTTTTGGGTTTAGGATGAGAACAATGTCGATGATACACTGACGTTTTGGTTCTTGCTAAGCAGTGCCAAGTAGTTGCTAAGTGGCACTCACACTGGTCAGGGACTTTTCAGCTTCCCATGCTCTGCCGGGTGCACAAGAAGCTGGGAGGGGGCACAGCCAGGACAGCTGACCCAGACTGGCCAAAGGGCTATTCCATACCACATGACGTCATGCTCAGTATATGAGCGGGGGGAGTTGGGCGGGGGAGGGGCAACGATCGCTGCTTGGGGGGATGTGCTGGGCATCGGTCTGTGGGTGGTGAGCAATTGCACAGTGTATCGCTTGCTTTGTATTACTATTGCACTATTATTACTTGTTTTTATTATTATTGTTATTATTACTATTACGACTGTTCAATTTTTATTTCACTTTAGTTATTAAACTGTTCTTATCTCAACCCACGAATTTTCCCCTTTTGCCCTTCCGATTCTCTCCCCCGTCCCACCGGTGGGGGAGTGAGCGAGCAGCTGCGTGGTGCTTAGTTGCTAGCTGGGGTTAAACCACGACAGGTAGATAAGGAATTGGCTGGATGGTTGCATCCAAAGGGTTGCAGTCAATGGCTCTGTGTCCAAATGAAGATCAGTAACGAGTGGTGTCCCTCAGGGTTCTGTACTGGAACAGGTACTGTTCCGTATATTATTAATGACATAGTGCAAATGACACCAAGCTGAGTGGTGCAGTTGATATGCTTGAGGGAAGGGATGCCATTTAGAGGGACCTTGACAGGCTTGAGGAGTGAGCCTATGTGAACTTCATGAGGTTCAACAAGGCCAAGTGCAAGGTCCTGCATCTGGGTCACGGTAATCCCCAATATCAGTACTGATTAGGGTATGAATGGATTGAGAGCAGCCCTGTGGACAAGGACTTGGGGATACTGATGGATGACAAATTGGATATGAGCAGGCAATGTGTGTTTGCAGCCCAGAAAGCCAATTGTGTCCTGGGCTGCATAAAAAGAAGTGTGGCCAGATGGTCGAGGAAGGTAATTCTCCCCCTCTACTCCGCTCTTGTGAGACCCCACCTGCATCCAGCTCTGGGGTTCCCAGCATAAGAAAGACATGGACCTGTTAGAGCAAGTCCAGAGGAGGGCCATGAAAATGATCAGAGGGCTGGAGCACCTCTCCTATGAAGAAAGGCTGAGACTGTTGGTGTTGTTCAGCCTGGAGAAGAGAAGGCTCCGGGTACACCTTATCATGGCCTTTCGATACTTAAAGGAGTCTTATAAGAAACATGGAGAGAGAGTGTTTACCAGGGACTGTAGTGATAGAACAAGGGTTTTAAACTGAAAGAGGGTAAGCTCAGATTGGACACAAGGAAGAAATTCTTTACTATGAAGGTTGCCTAGAGAAGTTGTGAATGCCCCATCATTACAAGTGTCCAAGGTCAGGCTGGATGGGGCTTTGGGCAACCTGATCTAGTTGACGATGTCCCTGTCCATGGTAGGGGCGTTGGAACTAGGTGATCTTTAAAGGTTCCTTCCAGCCCAAACCATTCTATGATTCTATCACTCTATGATTTTGTGAGTAAGGAATCTTTGGATGGCAACTCACACTAATACTTAAATAAGTGGTTTGGGACATGAATGACTTTAGAAACATCCTTTACTCTGTCAATATTAAATATATAAAAACTCATATTGGGCTATGAATCCATTTTGCTCTCCATCTGGATATCAGCAATTTTTCTTTCAATTTCCTTCTTTATAATATTCAGAAGAAGGAGGCTTCCCTGCCCCTTCCCCCTGCCCCGCCTCCCCTTGCCATAAGGGAAATATTGTTTTTACATTTTAAGAAATTTCTCAAAAACTTTCAGCCTATGTTCTTTAATATTGTAATTAGGGGTTCAAGAATATTTACTTGAAAAGTAATAAATATGTTGAAAAACTAAGAATTTTCCTGTACTAGTCTGCTGTCATTTAAATTCAAGGTTATGAGTATTTTTTTAATTTCCTCAAACAAAGAAGAAAAAAAAGTTAGTTTCTAGGTTGAAAATTCCAGGAGATTTATGGAGTTTTATCTGGCTAGTTACCGTGGAGGTTAATTATTGTTGAGATAAGCCCTAAGGATTATGAAATTTCAAAGCACAGAAAAAGTGCCATTCTATGTTATATAAGGACTAAGCTCCCAAACCACTTGGATATCCTTATTAGGAACAGCAATAAGCTGGGACAACTGCAGGTTTTTTGTTTTTTTTCCCTAGTGATGTTTCAGGTGAAATGCCCCTATTACATTTGTAATCTTTATCCCTTTCCCTTGGGAAATGGGAGGAGTTAATGTGATGCCTCTTCTCTTGGTTATGAAGCCTTCCTTTTGTTGCATTAACTACATTCTCTCTTTGATTTGTAGCTATATTTAACTCCAGCATTTTCTGAGCCATCAGCAAAAATATTCAAAAGATCAACAAGAAGAAATGGTAATATGAACAGTGAAGGCACTTTGATTGTTTTCTGCACTAGTCACATAATTTAAAAAGAGGTGTTAAAAATGAGGTTATATTTCTTGTTAAAATACAAGCACTGGAAACATAAAAAGGTATCCTTTTCTTTGATCTGTATTAGGAAAAAGAGGGTAAAGGTTTATCAGCTTCAGTGGATTTTATTTTCACTGTAGAGAATTTAATATAGCTGTAGATTTGGTTCAGTTGAATACCAGGCCTTCAAAGGCCCAGAATCAACCATGGAGGATGTTATGGACTTAAATTTAATATGCAAAAATGCAGAAAAGGTTTAAGGTTCCTCAGTCTCTTCCCAAGGAGGATATTGTGTTATCTTTCTAACTCCTGTGGAAGAAACGATATTTTTCAGACCTTAATGGTATCCTTAAGCTCTGGGGGTTTTTTAGTTACTATAAAACTGGAATAAAGTAATACAAAACCAAATGCATTGGAAACTTGATCAAAACAAAGCACATATTGAAGAAATATTATGAACCATATTCAGCTGAGAGATCTGAAAGAAATCTGGTACTATATTTGCAGCAATTAATTGACTTGTAAAAAAAAATTGAAATGGGTTCATTTATTCTCTAAAGAAAACAAGGATTAGGAGAACCTTTGCCTCTTCTGGTGCTTTTTAAACAATTTATGTGGAAAGAACCTTTTTATAAAATTAAATTTAAAAACAAAACAAAACAACTTTAACTCACTCTTTTGCTTTCTTGAGATCATTGCCTATTCTATAGAGCTGCTAATAACTACAGGAACCATATTCCTGTGATTTTTCAATCATTTTACCAGCCAGCCACTTAAACACTCAGGTAATCACTTGTAAGACTAACATCATCTAATTTAGGAACAAGATTCAGGTTGTCTTTTCAGGTTTTTAGACTGATATTTAGACTCTGTGATGGTATTGACTGGGGAGTTGATAAAGTTTGATCATATGCAGAGCAGTTTAGTGCTATTTGAAATATGGCATATTGGCTAACCTCCAGCAAAACTGCATGGGTAGTCCATAAGTCTTGTGTAAGATCAAGCTATCTCATAAGTATTTCTTCGATTGCCTAAGGCATCTCAAATGGTAGTAGACACCATGTGGACAAATGAATTAAGTTCAAGATCTCTGTAGACAGTAATGGAAAGTTAGACACCTACCTCATTGTGGATACCTGCATTTAGACACCTAATTTAAGTGGTTTGCCTCACTCATAAATTTGGATACCTTAATTTCACACTGAATCCCACTCAGGTCTTGATTTAGTTGCTGAACCATGGGCATCTGGTACGGTCTGAAGAACTCAAGGATATCTGAGGCATCCCCATAAAGCTGGTAGAAATGACACAGAGGACTTATAGGAGACTTTTTTAATCAGGAGCTTTGTCTGGAAAAGATACACTGAAGCAGTTTAAATATCATTAATAGTAGATTCTCTTCTGGCATAAACAGAAATGTTTAGTTTCATTTGTGTAATGAAGCCAGTAACTTAGATGGGCAGATATGGCACATTTCATTGTAGAAAACTTGCACCATCCAGAAGCAGCACCTAGAAACTTCAGATCTCAGGCAGAAGAGGGAGACCCATATGTAGGCAATTGGATTGAGCCCAGGGTGTTCACAATGGTTATGTTTAACTCTAAGCTTGTCATCCTAAATTCCATTTATAGCTAATGGAAAAAGCGTGGCACTCTTAGGGCTTAACTGATCTGACCCAATTTAGATGTGCTTATTAAAGGTCATACTCAAGGGACCTCTTTGAGTCAATGAGGGGCTGAAAATTGCACTGGAATAACTGTGAAAGCATTTTAAAGAAATTTTTGCAACTGCCTGTGCACTGACTCCTCACATTGAAAGTGATGAGCATATTAGCTAGCTTATGTTGGGTAAAGTTAGTAGACAGACATGAGTTATGATTGGCTCTAGAAGAAGCAGCTGCTGAGTTTGTGTACACAGCAAGGGCTGACTGCTACTGGTTAAGAAAAAAAATTGAATAGGTGGCCCTGTAGGACTCTGTTGTCTGAGGTTATGTGGAGTAGACTCACTAAAAAGAGAGCTGGCAGTGATTCCTTTTTTCTGTCTGTGACATGAAGTCTTTGCCACAAACAGTACGACAGAAAGAATATTGAAGTTGAAAGATTCAAGGCAGCAGAGATTAGAGTAAGAAAGATTTCCATTAAGAAGGAAGTAGCTACAACTGTGAGGTTAAATATGACTGATGTAACAGAAGCTAGAGACTTGAGAAAAGAATAACAGTTAGAAGAGGTGAGGATTAGAGACCAAGAAAGCCAGATATGTTTGGCAACTGATACTGAAAATCTACGCAAGCAACACCTCAATTCATAGATTTGAATATGCATCTAATTCTCCTGATTGTCCACACTGGCTATTTGTTAATCTGAACTAGAAAAACCTAACAGCTAGGTACGGTAGTCAGACACAGGTTGTAAACCAACTCAGGATCAAGCTCTGAATCTGCAGGCAGTAAAGACACAGTAAGTGCTACTAGTTTTCAGGAACTCATACCTAACTACTGAAGGCAAAGCAGATGTGTCTTGGTAGATTTTTAAACCACTGCTTCTCTCTAGTGAAAGACCTTTTGAGAAAACTGGTGAATTAAACCAACTGGCCTGCAGGGACTTGAGTCTAGCTGTTGTTACAGGGCGAAAGCTCTAGAAATGTGTGTGTGTGTGTATATACACACACACACACATATGACAGCTATGAATAATGAAAACAAACTCTGTTGAAAAAGAGCTTGAAGCATACAAAAATAAAAATTTTTAAGGTTCAAAGAAGAGGGTCTATGAATTATGCTGCAGTTGAAATCTGAATAGAACATTACATTAGAAAACCATCTGGTTGGATATTTAATATGTTTTGTGAAGTTTCTAAGGTACTTAGTCCTGAGAAACTTTATAAACTCTGTGACTATAAACTAAATTCTTAATTTTAGAATGAGACCAAGGGGTACAAAATTAGCTGCTGCCCTTTAAACAGCTGGTCCAGGGGCAAAACAAAGATGAAGGCAGAGTGACCTTCTGTGAGACCTAGCTAGGGACACCTTGTAATGTTTGCCATAGAGACAGTACAGGTAAACTATTGAAACAGTAGCTTTCAGTTAACTCCAAGTTAAATTTGGAAGAAGTGCTACATCTATCAGGTTGCTCTGCAGTGGCATATATAGATTACAGCCTGAAGGCAGCAAACTAAAAGAGCAGGTCAAATCTATAAGCATGGAAATCAGAATACAAATGCTGTCTCCTACAAAACTCCATGGTCATATCTCATTCAACAGTAAAAATGTATAAATGGGAAGCAAGATAATAGACTCTTATGGATCCTTTACCGATCTTATATGATACACCTCTAGACACCCTTATCAGCACCTAGAAGCAGCAGACTTTATTAGATTAGGTGCTACAAATAAAGTAAAAAAGAGAGAAAGAGAGAAAGAAAGAAAGAAAGAAAGAAAGAAAGAAAGAAAGAAAGAAAGAAAGAAAGAAAGAAAGAAAGAAAGAAAGAAAGAAAGAAAGAAAAGAAAGAAAGAAAGAAAGAAAGAAACCTTCCTGACTTTATGAACAAACAGAACACATGCAGAGATAGCTGCAGAAAGGCTGCAATACTGCTAATAGATTTTGGCACGCCTCTTGTGAAATGTTTTGGAAGTTAAAAGTTTTAACTAAATTAAGCCAAAAATAATTGTCAAGGAAAGAAGAATTTAAGGAAATGGGCAAGAGATGGTAAAGGAACAAAATTTTCACTTTGCCCAAATGTAACGGGCCACTGAACAGGACCAAACTAGTTTAAGTAACCTTGGACTACAGATTAGACTGTGCTGGTTTTGGCTGGGATAGAGTTAATTTTCTTCATAATAGCTAGTATGAGGCTATGTTTTGGATTTGTGCTGGAAACAGTGTTGATAATACAGAGATATTTTCGTTATTGCTGAGCAGTGTTTGCACAGAGTCAAGGTCTTTTCTGCTTCTCATAGAGAAAAAAGTTACATCAAATCTGCTGAAAAACAGGGGTTTGCATCTATTTTATGTAGGGGTTTTTTGTATGTTTATTTTTTAATAATGCAGCTTTATATTAACGGTTAGGTAATAAAAACTGGAGTTCAATGAGGAGCAGTATGTCTCTGGCAGGTGCAACAAGATAGAGACTCACTTTTTGCAGTTTACTGTCTAAAATCAGCAAAATTTAGCCCTAAATGGTTGCTACATACTAGTATATCTGATTGTCTTAAAAATTATAGTAATTTTATTATCAAGAATTGCTTATTTCATAAAATATATTTATAGCAATTTTAATAGTGTTGCCAGCAGGTCAAGAGAGGTGATTCTTCTTCTCTACCAAGCACTGGTTAGACACATCTGGAGTGCTAGGATCCCCAGTGTAAGAGAGCAGATACTGGAACAAGTTCAGTGAAGGGCCACAAAGATGATTAAGAGCCTGGACCACCTCTCATATGAGAGGCTGAGAGACCTGGAACCATTCAGCTTGGAGAAGAGAAGGCTCAAGGAGATCTTATTAATGTGTATAAAAACCTGGTGGTGGAATGAAGGCAAGGGAGTCAGACTTTTCTCAGTGGTGGCCAGTGACAGGAAAGAGGACATGGACACAAATTAAAAAACATGGAATTCCATCTGAACACAAGAAAACACATTTTTACAATGAGGGTAGTCCACACTAGAGCAGGTCGCCCAGAGAAGTTGTGGAGTCTCCATCCTTGGAGATACTGAACACCCAATTGGACACAGTCGTGAACAATTTGACCCTGTTTGAGCAAGTAGGTTGAACTAGATGATTCCTTCCAACCTCAGCCATTCTGTGATTCTGTGATTTCCATCAAGTTTTAAAAATTATACCATTAATGAATTTTTATTTCAATATTTATAATAACTTATTTTGAATCTTTTAGTAAAATCTTTAAACATTTATATCAACAGTCTTTGAGAAGCAGCTATTTGGGATAAAGCCAGCCAGCCAGCTAGCCTGCCTCCCTCCCATACTTCGAAGTGAAGAGAGGAGACGTATTATGATGTGGAAAACCTCTCCCTGAATAAATGTTTCCATTTCAGATGCTATCGCAAAATTGTTATGTTGCAATTTACCATATTACTTGTCTTCATTCATACTCACTGTAGATTAACTGACTGGATCACATCCTTAGCATGTCAAAGACAATGGGAATTCATTAAAACTTAATGGATAGCTGTGAAAGTGAAAGAAGTAGGGACCAATGATTAGATGAGTTATAGACCTACCAATTCTACCAGTACCTTTTGTAGTGGAAACATGCATTCATGAACAAAATTACAGAAAATGGGACAGTCTTTGCAGAATTTATTCAAATAGCCAATATACGTAACACAGAGAGAAGAAATTACTTAAATACTAGATTATTCTGTATCTCCATAGCAGACCAGAAAACTACAACCATGGCATGCGATTAATATATTACAATATTGAACATTTATAAACAGATTTTTGTTAAGGACCCTTTTTTTTTTTTTTTAATTGGGGAGAAGATTAAAGTGGAGAAAGGAAGATACAGGGTCCTGAAAAAAAAAGGCACAAGGATTATAAAATATGCAAATCATGTAATCGGTGCTGTTTGAGGATACCTGCTGGGTAGTTTTGTGCTTGATCACTGAAGACTTAATCCAGGACTGTAAACCAAACCCGTTGTGCTGAACATACCACTGAAGTCAAACATCTTTCCACAATCAGGAAAAATGAATGCTTTCCCTAGCTAACAGGAGAACACCCAGACAAACAAAATGAGCATCCTGATATCACCGTGTCAGTGTCTTCTCTAAGCTTGAGAGCATCAGAATCTATCCACTACTCCCTAAGTGGGTTTACTGCTTTATTAAAATGTTATATTAGTTTTAAGGACTCAGAATTAGCAAATGTCAGCTTTAATGGAATTATTCTTTGTGCTTTTTAGAGCAGGGAGTGTTTGGATTTACAGTTACCAGAAGCAAGTGATCCATGAGCAATCACTGCAGAAATATGGAATGATTGCTCTTGTATCCTTTTAAAAATTTCACTGGAAAATGTAGATTCTCTAAGAGTTTAGGGGACAGAAAGCAACCTTTTCTTGCAGATGTTTTCAACAATTAGGTGTTACTGCATACTGAAAAATATGTAAGTTAGAAAATTTTTCCCATAAGCCCTCTCAGGACACATTATCTCTGGTCAGTCCTGGTGAATGAGGAGAAGAAATAATACTGATAACTGTAACACTATTAATGTATTAATTTCTGAGAGAATTGAATTTTCTTTCTGCTAAAATGAGACAGACTGTGTCAGCCAGTTCTATGCACTTCCAAGTTTCAAGCAGTCCACTTTCAAATTTTTAGCATTCAGATAAAAAGAAGCATGGCACCTCCTCTCCCCTCCTCTTCCCTCCCTATCCACTTTGATGAGCAGTGGAAGTAGAACATCCTCAGCATCATCAGGATGTATAAAAAGGTCTCTAAGCAGAGCTCTGCATGATTCAAAATTCTAGTTTCAGTCAATACTGAATAAGAAAATTATCCAAGCCTCTTTCAACGTGAATGACTTGACTTCTCCTCAAAATGTTCCTGAGATGGCTAGTTCACTGAATAAAACCACATTACTAGTTCAAATGGGCCCAGGTCTATCATAGAGTAATTCCTTATATGTAGGTATTTTTTTCAGTAAGTGGGTGTTCATTATGTTTATAAACAAAGGGAAATAAAAATAAAACCAAAATCCTAGAAGTGATGATATATAATTAATATATAAAGAAGTAAAGGCAGTAAGTTGTCACCTCTTTCTTTTGCTCTCAACATATACCAAAGATCTGGAATCCCACAATGGTAGCAGGCAGGTTGAGTCAGAGGACCCAGAGCCATTAGTTTTTAAAACAGTATTACAAGAATATTGTATCTTCAAATCAAGATACAGGATAGAAGAATTGTATCTTCATTGATGATCTGGATGATGGGATTGAGTGCACCCTCAGTAAATTTGCAGATGACACCAAGTTGGGTGGAAGTGTCGATCTGCTGGAGGGTAGGGAGGCCCTGCAGAGGGACCTGGACAGGCTGGATTGTTGGGCCGGGGCCAACTGTATGAAGTTCAACAAGACTAAATGCCGGGTCCTGCACTTGGGTCAAAACAACCCCATGCAACACTACAGGCTGGGGGAGGAGTGGCTGGAGAGCTGCCCGGTGGAAAAGGACCTGGGGGTGTTGGTTGACAGCTGCCTGAACATGAGCCAGCAGTGTGCTCAGGTGGCCAAGAGGGCCAATGGCATCCTGGCCTGTATCAAGAATAGTGTGGCCAGCAGGACCAGGGAGGTGATAGTGCCCCTGTACTGGGCACTGGTGAGGCCGCACCTCGAGTACTGTGTTCAGTTTTGGGCCCCTCACTACAAGAAGGACATCGAGGTGCTGGAGCATGTCCAAAGAAGGGCAACGAAGTTGGTGAAGGGTCTGGAGGACAAGTCTTATGAGGAGCGGCTGAGGGAGCTGGGGTTGTTTAGTCTGGAGAAGAGGAGGCTGAGGGGAGACCTTATTGCTCTCTACAACTACCTGAAAGGAGGTTGTAGTGAGGTGGGGGTCGGTCTCTTCTCCCTAATAACGAGTGATAGGACGAGAGGAAATGGCCTCAAGCTGCACCAGGGCAGGTTTAGGTTAGACATTAGGAAAAACTTCTTCACCGAAAGGGTGGTCAAGCATTGGAACAGGTTGCCCAGAGAAGTGGTTGAGTCTCCATCCCTGGAGGTATTTAAAGAACGGATAGATGTGGTGCTCAAGGACATGGTGTAGATGGACTTGGCAGTGTTAGGTTAACGGTTGGACTCGATGATCTTAAGGGTCTTTTCCAACCTTGACGATTCTATGATTCTATGATTCAAATGGAGATAAATATGAAAAACATAAAGAAGTTACAAATAAGGACCTCTTACTGCCCATACTCTTACAGTGCAGATGGAGTTCATTTCACCTATAACATAGGTTACGGTAGATGAGCCAATCATCCCAACCTCCTCTCAGAAGCAAAGGAGAGAATTAGTCACTTAGAGGGAAAGATAACCTTGATATATTTTAGAGGTCTTCTTTAGAATGAATCACATCTTAGAAGTGCTTATTTCTTTCCACTTGCTATGAAGAAAGACTGACTGACAGATCCGATAAAGACTTTTACATTGTATTAGGTCTGGCTGAGACGGAGTTAATTTTCCCCACAGCAGCCCTCATAGTGCTGTGCTTTGTATTGGTAGCTAGGAAGGTGTTGATAACACACCAGTGTTTTGGCTACTGCTGAGCAGTGCTCACACAGCATCAAGGCTGTCTCTCCAACATTCGTCCCTTACCAGTAGGCTGGGGGTAGGCAAGATCTTGGGAGAGGACATAGACAGGACAGCTGACCCAAACTGACCAAAGGGATATTCCGTACCATATGATGTCTGCTCAGCAATAAAAGCTAAGAGAAAGGAGGAGGAGAGGGGGCATTCGTTATTTATGACATTTGTCTTCTGTAGCAACCGCTATGTGTGCTGAAGCCCTACTTCCTGTGAAGTGGCTGGACATAGTCTGCCGATGGGAAGTAGAGGATAGATCTTTTGTTTTCCTTTGCTTTCTCTCATGGTCTTTGTTTTTGCTTTATTAAACAGCCTTTATCTTGACCCACAAGTTTTTTCCATCTTATTTTCTCCTCACCCCTGTCCTGCTGAGGAGGGGAGGGGGTGCCAGCTTGGTGGGCACCTGGCAGCCAGCCAAGGTCAACCCACCACATACATTTAGTTAGATAAATCTCACTCTGCATGTTTTATGTTGATGCATGTTCAACCAAAACATTCCTTCATTCCCCATTGCTCCTACAGTAGCCTAGAGTCTCAAACAGTTGCAGTTTTGATCAGCAATTGAAAGTCTACATTTTCCTGTACATACTTTTACATATGTGGCATGTGTGTGTGCATATGTGGGCATGTATGTGTATAAGATTGATTGCAAATGATAATATATCTTTACATTATTTTATACAAAAATGAGGAAGAAATTAAAATTAGTCATTCCAGCTAGTCCAAATTCGTCCAAGAGCTAGACAAAGGTTAGGGTCTTCATTTGAGATATGGGAGAGTAGGCTTAAATACCTGTTCTTCATGATTCAGGGAACTTCCTGTCTTAGAAACATGTAATATGAATGTTTCTACCCTGCTAAGTGAAAGAGGGCCAAGACCAAGCACACTGTTGAACTGATAGCTCACTATATGCCTCCTTTTGCAATTACTCCAGTTAGTTCACTACAGGTCTACTGTAGAGAAAGTTAATCACTAGCTAATGGCAGTCTCATCAGTACCATTTCACCTTGGGGCCAGCAATCAGTCCCTGGTCCCTTGTTATTATTAAAATAACCATAGACAAGGGTACTAATGCATGATTTTGCCTTTGTGTGTGTTTTGTTGGTTTTTTTTTTTCCTTAGCAAATTAAAATACCTTCAGAAAAAAAAACAAGTTTTGGTCACAGAATATCAATCTGTTAAAGTCAGGAATCCCAAGTTAGCAGTGATCCTGTGCAATACATTCTAGAATTTAAGCCACTCTGGAGGCAGACATCACATTTGAGGAGATGAGTAAGCAGTGCCCAAGGAGGTAAGCCTTTCCCCTCAATTATTTTTAGTATTCCTACTCGCTTCTTCAAGCTAGTGCTATTAGGGAAAACAGACTTATTATTGGAAGCAGTAAAAGTCTAGAGAGCTGCAGAAGAGATTGAATGATAGACAGAGATGATAAATCACTAGAAAAATGGAGGGCAAAAAGCTTTACAAGTCATAAATATAGAGAACACTTCAAAAATAAATGAGCAGAACAATGGAGAAGTAAATAAGATAAAAGCTTGGTTCTGAGTAAATTCAAAGAAAATTAACACACTTCATCCAGAAAGTTTACAAACAAGGCTCATGTGAATGCAACAGCTCCTCTGATGTTTTAGTGGAACTGTCCCCTCTTTACTTACTTGAGAAAATTAAGAATGACTAGCAAGTTTGAAAATGTGTACAAACTGGATTATCATAAACACTGTATAGGATCATAAAACCTTTGCCACACAAAAGGTGAAGAAACTAGTAAAACTGG
Organism: Nipponia nippon; assembly: GCF_047370975.1. Taxonomy (NCBI): domain Eukaryota; kingdom Metazoa; phylum Chordata; class Aves; order Pelecaniformes; family Threskiornithidae; genus Nipponia; species Nipponia nippon. The sequence goes on along the minus strand of NW_028262336.1, from coordinate 89,682,721 downwards.
AATAACAACTGTCAAATTGTTGTAATAACTAAATGTATTTTGTTGGGTGATTTTTTCAGCATGTGTGGTACTTATAACCCAGTAGCTTTCATTGTGTGCTTTTTTTAAGATGGACTAACAGTACTGTATAAACAAAAGTGTAATTCAGGAGTCAGGTATATTATCTCATATAAATGTACTGTCAGTTTTCTTCTATATTGTATTAACACTGTTATATTAGTGTTAAGCATTTGATTTCTGAGGTAATTAAGAAAACTAGTAAAACATTTTCTACTCTCAGCCATTTCAGAAGAGCAATAAAACTATCCCATCAATTCAGTTTTCAGGAAAAATTAGTCCTCTGTGGCAGAACATCTCTCATGACAGCAATCAAAGCATCTACTATAGCAAGACTTATTTGCTTACTTGTGCTTCACAGTGCAACTTTGTGCTTGAGATTTATGGGAAGAATAAAAATGAAATACAGCATGTTTGTGGGCAGTATGCAGATCTGCACGCATTATCTATATTAGTAGATGTAAAATATTCCTGTTCATTTTGTATGCCCTTCCTGTTATTTACAAGACCTAGCTTGGGAAGATAAGCTAGTCTAGCAACTTCACCTTAGAGAACTTTAAAGTATTTCAAGAACTTTAAGGAACTGTATGCATTCAGTGCCTGAGAATTTGTTTCCTCATTCTCAGAATTTTAGAAAGAGTGAAAGTAAGTGAAGCATATATGGCATAAAATAGAAGTAAATTAAGACAGCATGTCTCTCTCACTACAAAAAATACTCTGTAGCTAACCAAAACACTCGGCTTTAAGCAAGAACTTTCTTCTAGATGTCTTCATTGCAGGCACATTTTGTATTTTCCAGTTTAGAGGTTCAACACTGGGAAAAAAGATAGAGAGGCTTTTGAAGTCAATTAGGCTTTCAGCTTTGCTGATACACTGTCTCAATGCTAATCCAAAACAGCATGCTTATGTTCTTTGCGTAACTGAAGAACTGGGGAGCAAAGTGACCCTATTCACCAACCCATTTTCCTGAGTGACTTTTGTTTGCAGGGGCTGTGAGTGACAAAGTCTGCACTCAGGCATTTTGACACTATCAATCTAAAAACATCATAGCATTCAGCATACTGTAGCACATTTAAAATGTGTTACACTAAAAAAGGACATCAGCTTCTGAAGTGTTTTCAGAAAACATTACTTTGTAAAAATGGTACTGGGTTACTGCTCATATCCTCCTCATTTGTATTCAGGAATATTAATTGTTTCTAATAAACAAATAAGAGATCACACAGCTAGTGACTTGTTAACCTTTGGGCGCCCTTGATCACTTGTTTTCATGAATCACCAAAAGAACTTTTTAGTATGCTAAAATCTCTTATACAAGTAATTCAGAAATTACAGAAAACTATGAATTTCACATGTTAATATAATTTACTGAATATATAACCTGAAGGAAAACAAAGGGTTTTCAGGCGTAATTTTGTCTTTTTAAATCTCTCTGATATGTACTTGGGTATTTTCCATCTCATATTTTCTCAGTTTGGATTGAGTTTGTGGTTAGAAAAAATTTTGCCTTCCCAGCATAACAAAAATATTCTTTAAAAAGTTTATATGATACAGAAATCATTAAATGATGATAAAACTTGAGCTTCATGAAGAATGTGCAGTTTCAGTAATTTTGGTAGCTATTTTGAGGGTAGTAATTCATATTTTTACACACTGAAATAAATGAATGCTTTCCTGAACATCTAAACAATGTAAAAAACATTTGTGTTTTCTCTGACTCCATTCAGTGGTAAAGGCTTTCTTCAGCTTCTTTCATTCTTAAACTTGCTAATGGTAAAAAAAAAAAAAAAGAGATTTTTGCAGCTTAATAAACAAGCAATTATTTAAAATAATTGTCTTTCACATCTATAAAGGGTGTGTGTTCCCATGTACCATACGTGTTTTGTGAATCAAACTTGAATTAAAAAAGTGTTATTAGCTGATGAGCAAAATTTGACAGCTCAAAGCTGCTACTGAAATTTTGCTGAAATTCCAGCTCCTAATTCATATCATGAAGACAAATTAAAAAAAAGTATTATGATCTTGTGGTTATATTTATTTTTTATATGACAAAGTGTTCTGTGATATACATTGAATCAGAAACTTGATAAAAGTTTTTAGTAAAGAAACATTTTTTCTAAGCAATATATTTTCAGTCTTTTTTTTCTTTTTTTCTTCTAATACATATTAAAAAAAAAACAACAAAGAAGAACTTATTATTGTTTCTACAACTGATTTGCTAAAATTGATTTTATGAAGAGTAGGTTATTTGACTCCAGAAAGCTCTAAAAGCTCTAAATAATGTGGTCAATTGTTACTTGAAGGGAAAATAGAAAAGAGGTTTTGGAGAGAATTTAAGATTCTAAAGCAGCAAAGAGGCCTGGATGAGTCAGATAGTAAAGTATAGGCAATTTAGAGGAATGACAAAGGAGTTTTATCTGAAATAAAAAAAAAGACCTGACACTTTCCATGGTTTTGGTACAGGACAGCCATTTTCTATGACTATGGAACTTATGGATGGTGGAAGAATAACATTTTTGACAGAACTTTCAGTCAGAAAGGTTTCTCAGACTATGGAATTTCTGGTCAAACGGAGAGCAGGTAGAGGATCCCAGAACTAAAAATAACCTTGTGATCAACAGTATTAGGGAGAGAATACCACACCTGATTCATGTCCTTGGGCTGTCTGAGACAAATGAGAGATTTCAGTCTCAATCTCTTGTATTCCAGGTGAATAACCTCATCAAAGGCTGTTTAATGAGCCTTTAGCAGCTCGTTCTAAATTTACCATGTGGTAAAGCATGGTACAGCACAAATATTGACCCTGGGTTTTCCACGTTCCAGCATTTTATGTTTTTGGTTTTTTTTCTGAGGTACAGCTGCATTTCTGATTCTGGAAGTTTTATATGTTTTGTTTGTTTGGTTGGTTTTTTTTGTTTGTTTGTTTCTTTGTTTCTTTGTTTTTCCCTCTCCTGTGATGCTTTTTCAAATACATTTTTTTCTGTTGTGTTTCAGCAGGGAAGGTGAGGAAGTATGGGAGTTTTGGAGACAGACTTTATTTTCAGCTGTACTTCTTTGTTCTCTTTTTCATAATAAATTGGTGCATCCCATGATCTGCACTTTAGCCAATTTAAGTCTAAAACAACTATGCAGTTAGATCTCTAGCTATGTGGGGGTCCAAATTCTATTGGCATCACTCCCATCTTTCTTTCAAAAGACCAGTTCATGTATCTAAGGAACAATGTCTACAGAACAGGAAAATGTTTCCAGCCTGAGTGACAAAATTAACATTTTTCAATATGTTATTAGATATTTCATTAAAGTAGGAGCAGCCTCATTTTGCAAAAAATAGATGCCATTAAACCCTGGGTAAAAGTGCTCAACAATTGTGGAAACCACCTAAATTTGGGTTTGAAAATTTAATCAGAAACAGCCACATTTGAATTAAAGCAGTGAGGGGACTGACTGGCAATCATTTCAAATTGACTCCTCTGTTATCCCTCGAGAAAGATCTGACTTTTACAAGAAAAAGTACACAATGAGCATAATCTCTTTATGCTTGCTATTAAATTTCTAATGTTATTATCCAAAGTTTATCTAGAAGCAGACCAATTCCACATAACAGGCCTTATCACTCTTCTCATTCTCTTTCACTTCCCCCATTTTTAGTACCCTTTCTGCCCTACTAGATTTTGCTACGTTTCTCCTCCTTCAAGTGTCCCTAGTGCACTACATTTTTCTTTCACATGGTGTGTTTTAATCTTCTTCTTTCTTATCTTTACTATTTCTTTCTCCATTCATGTGACTGACATGGCTTTCTGTCCTCACTTCCATTCCCTGGTGTCCTATCAGCATTTCTTCTGTACCAGCCTTTCCAATTTAGTTTTCATTTCCTCCTTGAGATAAATCCAGTAGTACTGAAGATTTCTCCTCTAACACCATGTAAGTACTGCATTAAAACTCTATTACTGGTAATTGAGCTAATGTAAAAGTACAGATTACCTATAATTTATGACAAAGTAACTCTGTGTTTTAGGCATTATAATGAATCACCATTTTAATTTAAATGTATTGGACGCCTACCAAACCTCCCAAAGTGATGTTGGGAATGCTTGAAAGAATATTCTAAAACCTCTGACAACTGAAATCTAAGCAGTCCAAATCCAGACTCTTTCAGGACAATGGAGTTATCCCAGGAGCTGATATTCAAGCTGTCTTCTTGACCATGGGGAGGGTCAAGCCTGTCAGCCGTATGTTATATTTGTTTCATCTCTTGAATTAGCTTACATATCTTCTCTTTTTGCAGCAGCCAAACTAAATTTCAGTCCAGAATCATGTATTTTGAATGGGATCAGACAGTAGTTATTTTACATACATTGATATTTAGTAATTGTATTCATTCTTGTACAATTTAATCATTGGTATGAGTCTGATTGTTTCAGTTAGATATATCAAAAGTAGATTTGGCCCAATATTTTAAATATAAGACATTTTCACACTTTAATCATGTCAAATATGCTGTGCAATCCCGAGTGTCTAAATTCTGCTAAGTTTAGCAGCTTCATGAAACTGACAATAACCAGACTTTTAATCATCTGAAATTGGAAGAAGGGGAAATATGGAACTGATCAGCAAAAGATCTTTCCCTGCCTTTTCATTGTGTTTTGTTTGCAAGAAGGGCACTGCTGGAGTGGTCAGCCACAAATCAGTGTTTAACTGTACTGATCATTGCGCTGAGGCTAGCTTGCTGCTTTGTATCCCGAGCAAGAGAGTGGATATTTTATGTCAGTCCTGGCTCAATAATTCTGCTCACTTACATTTGAAAATACTCAGATGTGTTCTAAGATGTGCAGCTAATAAATCTAAGCATATGGACTGTGTAACCACGTGGAAGTAAAATCAGTCCACCAATGCAGTTCTCCCCTTTCATGCCCTTTTTCTTCTGGATTCAATTCTAAGACCTTGTTAAATGAAGCCAGGCTATAAATTATTAATATTAGAATTAATAGAGATCTGTTGCTAAGGGAATAAAAGAATATATATATATATTTATTGTGTTGATCTGCACTTAGAAGTTTCTCCTCCTCCTCTTCCTATTTTTAGTGTTTCTCTTTATCTTTGTACATGTCACCCACTCAAGGTTTTTGGGAGCGGGATGATGGGAGAGGTGTCTGAACAAATTTTATTCTGAAGGAGATGGCAACTTGTAAATATATTTTTCTAAAAGTTTTATGTTTTCATAACTATTGCACTCAATAAGTATGCATTACATGCTATTAGCCTTAGCAAGGTATTTTAATCTAACAGTTCTGCACCATGTTCACATTAATATGCAAATAGAATGAGAATACAAAATTAAATGGAAATGAAAGTTGGAAGTTAATTGACATTTTTGTCACAAAAGCTCAGAGAAACAGTACTTATGGTTTAATGGCAAAAAGCTAATGTGTCATCCTAGGGAGGGCTACATCAATCTAGAACTAAGATGATTTTACTGAGGAAAAGTGCAAAGTGCTGTTTGTGTATGCAGGTTGCCAGCTCCCCCTATGCAGGTGGTCCCATCACCATAAACCTGGACTAAATTGCTGCCATCCATTAAACACAGTGGCTGCCTGGATAGCTGCCTAGCACAGACTTACACAGGCCATCTATTCCTGTCAGAAATATGATATGTCACTGACAAAAACTTAATTACTCCATTAATTAATAGGACAATTTTCAAAATGCCTTGCAATGCAGCTTGACACTCATTAGTGTCATTTATGAATAATTTCTCCCAGGGTATAATACTCTATAAAGTGTAATTTGAAAGGGAATAATACATGTTTAAAGCCTATGTATCTGTGAAACCAAAATACATTATTTGCTGAATTAGTCAGCTTTATGAAAAAGCTCAGACCTATCCGCTGAATGCTTGGAAAGATATTTCTCTATATCAAAACACTTCTGTCACACAACAGCAAGCTTATTCTGGATTACACTCATTTGGAAATCCAGGCAGCCCTTCTTTCCCTACAAGAAGTCTTGATCCTCCTCTATCTGGACTCATTACCCTCAGTTCTGCATGAAGGCCAGGGGCACTGAAATACTTGGACTACCACTGTAGCAGCACATCCATTTGTCTCTGGGTATCTATATTACTTTTTATAACTGAACAAAGTAGAGGACAAAAGAGCTGGCAAAGATTATTCCATCACATACCTTCTGCAGTATAGGACCAGAACCGAATTTGCAGGGGAGTAAAAGTACAAGAGAAAAATGAGCTAAAATAAGAGAAATATGTGGAGAAAGCATGGGCGAGCTCCATTGTTTTATATGCTAGTTAGTTAGATTGAGAGAGGAAAAAAAACTCTTAGAGAGTTGCCTTTCTGTTTTCACAGCCAGGAGGCTTCAGTACTTTGGTTTGATGAGGCAGAGTGTCTTCTAGTGCCTGCTCTGTGACAGTGCACCTCTTTCCTATTGAGCTTACAACTTTTTTTTTTTAATTTATTTTTTTTATGTTCTTAGAGTTCATTCATCATATGGATAGAATCGTAAATATAGTCACTGGACACATGATCCTGCATGTGAAAATCTACAGAAATCTGAAGTTTGAGCAATATGGGCCATTAAGAAGCAGGCACTTCTGTGCTCTTTGCACAGACTCAAGAAATGAAGTTTCACTTCATTCTGCCTATGCTGCTCAATAAACCACTTTTTTCTGACAGAAAAGTTTGTATCACTTTAATAGTCAGACTGAAGAAGAAATAGAAATAATAGCACAAAACAACATGATGAAGGTTGCCACGAAAATGCATGCAATATATTAACAATGACCTACTTCCAAGGCTCAACAGCACTTAAGATGTTTAAGAAAAGTAAGCTACTAAGGAAGGTCTTGAAAAACACTTCCTTTGTGTAGATTGTGGTATAGTAAGGTAAAGTACTTTACACAGACATTAGTGCAAACTCTACAGTCTAAAATAAGGATTTCGGGAAGGGATCTTTGAGGTTCCTGATCTGGGATTGTGTGACCTATGATTTTTGTTTAGCATTCACAGATTTCACTGTCCAAATAGGATTCCCTAAAGGAGCTCAGAATTTTCTGAGTGTTCACGCTCAGAAAATTCATTTCCTTAGGGCATTTTTCAATGCATGGGGGGAGATGATGTATGCTAGGAAGGTGAAAAACATTACCACTCCCTCTGTCTACCCTGTTCCCCTGCACAAGTTGCTTGTTAGTCAACTGAAGAGGCTGAGCTGACAGTATGCTGCTGCCATGCTTCAGGATCTGATTCTAGAACAGCAGGGATGAGGGACACAGTAATCTTTTCAGCCATCCCAGTCTTAGCCTTCTTGTCAATCAAAACCCTAAGAATACACTGAAAAAACAGATTTTCTGAGGGTGGGGACTCAGCAGTTTCTAAAAATCCAACTCTTTGAAAAAGTATCATTTAGACACTCATCAGTTAGAGCCCTTAAATTTGGTGCACAGCCCTTAATCGGCAAAATCTTTATACAGTTCTACAGCTTGGGCAGCTAAAGCTGTTTGACATTTAAAAGTGCTGATTACCCAGCAAGTCCCATTAATCTTAGTGGGAATATGGTTTGGGTCTTAAGAATGTGTGCTCAGCCATAAATATGTGAATAGTCAATTAATGACAGTATTAGGAACAACACCCCCCCCCCAAAAAAAGAACAAAAAAACCCAACCCAACCCTTTGATTTTTCTTTGACTTTCCAGTAAGAATTCTATGCTATCTTTTTCTCTGGAATTCATTTAGGCAAGACTGTATTACCCATTCCTCAGTGATTCAGTATAGCCAGCTATGTTTTGTGCAAAAGATATAGAATCATAGAATCTTAGAATGCTTTGGGATGGAAGGGCCCTTTAAAGGTCATCTAGTCCAACCCCCCTGCAATGGGCAGGGACATCTTCAACTAGATCAGGTTGCTCAGAGCGCCATCCAGCCTGTCCTTGAATGTTTCCAAGGATGGGGCATCTACCACCTCTCTGGGCAACCCATTCCTGTGTTTCACCACCCTCATCGTGAAAAACTTTTTCCTTGTATTCAGTCTAAATCTACTCTCCTTTAGTTTAAAACCATTAGCCCCTTGTCCTGTCACAGCAGGCTTTGCTAAACAGTTTGTCCCCATCTTTCTTATAGGCCCCCTTTAAGTATTGAAAGGCTGCAATAAGGTGTCCCTGGAGCCTTCTCTTCTCCAGGCTGAACAACCCCAGCTCTTTCAGCCTTTCCTCATTGGAGAGTTGTTCCATCCCTCTGATCATTTTTGTGGCCCTACATATACATATAGAAGAGAGGTATGTTAAATGGTGTTCTGATGTGTCTTCTGCACACTCTTATTCAAAGCACATAGAGTATTAATTCACTTTCTTAAAAAAAAAAAAATGTTGCTGAATGAATCACTGATGCCAATGAGTGACTTCTGCATTCCTTCTCTCACCATTCAACTCTCTTTCTTTCTTACAGTTTCCCTTCAACACCAAATAGCCACAGAAAGAGTGGGAGTTACAGTTCTGTTTGTCTTTAGCTGTTGCAGGTGATGGGAAGATGCTACAAAGCTAGTGCCTCAAGCATTTTGTTTTTTTTTCCTGCACTGAACCTAATCCTACTCTTACAAGATTTTTTACAATTAAGTTGGTTTTCCTCCTTGGTGCCAATAAGTACTGCTACCCTGAAATATTACAGAAGTAGTTGTCTAGCCTTTCCCATCTGCAGTACAAATACTGTGTCCCCTCCCTATAATCAGTGACCAGAGGACTGTTTTTATTTAAAAGGTCCTCATATTTGATTTCGGAGATATTATCCTCCCGATATATACATCTCAGCACATGACCTATGCTGCAGAAAGGTGTAAGCACCTCTGAAGATTTCCCATCCACCTAAGAGCCAGTATAAACTAGGTGGCTATGTCTCTGCACTGGTGTTATGCTCTTCCCTGCATTGGAAGAAATAAGAAATCCTTGGTGGTCACATTGACTTAGTACCTGGTATGGCTGTCCATCTCCAAAGAACCCCTGTCTAATGCAGAAAAGTGAGCTTCCTTTCTAGAAAGAAAACAATAATCCCCACTTACTGCCTCTTAGCTTAGTGATCAGAACAATCAGTCATGATAATAACATACATATGGTCTTATCTTGACTCAGTCTGAGCTGCCCTCTGCTGTAATGTCTCACATTACAGGAGAGTTTCATAACACTAGGCTATAATAACAGTAAGAAATATGGGGAGAAACAGCTTTAAAGGTGAGCTGTTACATCGCCAAAAACACAAGACTCCTGGGGATGGAAGGAGAGACGGTAAGAGGAAATTTGAATCTAACCTAGGAGATGCAGACCATTGCTCATTGGAACATGAATGCAAATAATGCACAAGCAACACACGCTACAAAAAATTAAAACAACCTGAGGAAAAGAAAAACCAACCAAAACCAAAAAACCATAGGTGTCTACCTTTCCTGCTGAGTGTCATAACCCCACACAATATAGTACTCTCTTAATGGTGTGATGATTCATGCATTCCTGGGCTGCATGTTGACCCAGTTGCATTTGAAAGAGTGAAAAGGGGTCTCAGCCAGAATATGTCATAATGAGATGTCATAACTGAGAGTACCTACAGCTAGAGTTTACCTTCTATTAATTTGTGTTGCAAGAAATTAACTCTCCTCTTACTGTTCAGATCATGTTTACCTCCTTTTATTGTTATTACTGCTTTTACCACTGTTTCAGGGTTCTCTGCAAATAAGAAAGCTGTGGGTGCTAACTATCATCTGGGAAGGACTTAAATCCTGATCTGCTTTCCTGTGCTTAAGGTTGCTGTCATCATCTCCTCCTGACAGTCATGGGAGATTAAGTGGCTGCTTATGTTAACCTGAATTGCTGTCACATTTCCCAGAACATATGTCTGCATGTATGGCTAAATAACTGTAGACACTCAAAGACACCTGTGTGCCAATGGAATTAGGTGATTCCAAAAAGCAAGATTTGGGAGTTAGGGCTTATTTGGTTTCTTAAATCTTTATTTTGTTAAGGTTTAGGTGAACTTTATCCGTGAAGATGTTTTCTTCCTTAAATCTTGGACAAAAACACTCTCACTTCCATGATTATAACAAGAGGGCAAAGCAGAGCCTGAAGATGAGCTGTCCCCTTAATAAAACAGAATCTCTTTCTTAAATGCTTCAGTCTCAAGTAAAATTCTTGAAATAAACTTTTCAGGATCTTTTGTATGTGAGACTGTTCTCTAGAATAAAGTAATGATTTCTGGGAGTGAGTTAGAAGTAGCGGGTGTTTTCTAAATAGAAAGGTGGAACGACTTTTTTTTTTTGAGCATTTGTGATGAATTATGATACCCATTCTCAACTTAAGCTTTTTAAATTCAGCCTTGCTGCTGCATTCCTCACATTCAGTATCATTATTGTTACTGACATACTTACTATTCATAAGACTAAAATATTTTACTGTTTGATTTGTTTTGTTGGATTCTGTTTGGTTATGGCCTGCTGTTCAAAGTCAAATTTGCAGTAGTCTACATTTGTTGTCATAGCAATCATTCAGGTTTTGCTTCCATATTTGCCAGTGCAGACTGCATAACATTTGACTTCATATTCATCGATTGCTGCTGTTTTATAAACATTAAGCCGTTGATAACTTATTAAGTGAAAATTGTAAATGTCTGTCCTTTCCATTCATACAGTGCTAAATCATGTTCAGGTATCAAAATATAAGTTCAGCAAAGATGTAGTTGCATTTATTTCATTCTGCTAGTTAATTCCATTAACATGGAATGCTTAGAAGACTTTAATCTTTTGAAATCTTGTGCAAAATTGTTCTAATGCGGCTCTTCAATCCTGCATATATTAGACATCCCCAGTCTTTTGGCTAACAGCTATAGTGCATGTTTTCTTTTTAAGATAGGCTGTAGGAATTTTCAAAAGATGGTAATAAGATTCTGGTAATACTTTCCAAGGAATGTGTTTTTCCATATATCCTGTTCATTGAACTGGTATTCAATATGGCTTTACAATATTCTGAAAGTATCTTTAACACTGAGAAGCTGATGTCCGATAGCAGATGCCTGTGTCACTGAAATCCCTATCAAGACCCTGGAAATGTGCCTGCGTAGACCTATCCACCCACACACACTTCATTTCACATTTATTTCTCACAGAATAACAAAATCTTATTTTGTTTGTATGTCTTGAGCTAGGTTTGATCTGTTGTCAAACTGAGCTGATGCTAGCACCTCATAAAACAGACTGTGAAATCACAGCTTCTCATTATAGGCATATTGATTCTCCTTTTCATATTTGTGTTATCACCTTCTACAATTAATATTTCTAAATGACTGTATTGTTACAATTTTTCCAGGCTAGTTTTGACAACAAATATTATTCTTCTGAGATACGCCTTTCTTTTTATGCCATCCTTTTTGTATGCTTCACTTTTTGTAGTCTAGCCATTTAACAAGTTCATTTTTCACAGTTAAAGGTTATGCTATACATAGAACATGCTTTTAAAACCCCACTAATTGTTGCTTAAAGACTTGCTGTTTTGCATTTCCCATGTTCATGTCACTAACTGTGTCAACCTTATTCATCATAAGTGTCACTCCTTATAAGTAAAAATCTTTCAGGCCTCATGCTCTGGCTGAGCCCAAACAGTTCAATAGCTGTTAATCAGTTACAACATGAGAAAGAAAAAAAAATAATCAGCTAAACTGCTATTGGAATGTAAGCTGTTATCTCACTAGAACTGGTTCAGGGACCGCTAACCGACTCCTGCACTAGATTACATGGGTATGCTCTGTCTCTCTAGAGTTTTTAGTGCTTCAGCTGTTACCATTGAGGAAGTAGAGAAAAGCAAGAACTGCACCTACCTGAAAAGAAGAGTCTGAGGAAGGAAAGAGGAGTACAGAACATGGACAGACACACAGGTGGAGACAGATGGACAGAAAAGACCACAAGATCAAGAAATGCAGAGCACGGGAGAGGCAACCAGGACCATGCAGTCACAGCAAAGGAGAAAGACAGAATACGGATCCAGTCAGGAAAGGAGTTTGAGAGATGGCCAAGCAGGGAAATATTTGGAAGTATAGTGTAAAGGAAATTTAATAATCTCAGATCACTTCCACTACAAAGTTAATTGAGTCAGTACATATTTTTCTCTTCTTTAATCACTGTTGATATGCAAGGCATGGGGACATGAATGAGAAATTGTAAAGAGATTGTACTTTTTGATTGCTTTGAAACTCCTTAGCATTTCATATCTTGGGAGACCTATCACTATAAAGAACAACAGAAGCTGACAGGGCAACTTGTTCTTGCTAATTCTTTAAATCTGATTTTATTTTTCTTACACTAGATATTTAGAAAATAAAAGTCACTCTGTTGATCATCTGCATGTGTAGGAGTTGGTTTAAGTGATATGACTAAGACCATGGTGAAAGAAGGGAGGCTAGAATTCTACGTGTACCATGCACAGTATTAATCATAAAACTACCCTTTCTTCTCAAAAGCTCTTCTCTTTGTCTCACTTTGTATGTTGAAGTTTCTTCAACAAATGAAGCATGGGAGCTTTGCAAACAAATTATTTTCCAATAACAGACTCTGATTTCTTCCCTCCAAGTTTTCCCTTCCCTGTCCAGGGCAGCTTCCTGTGGGTGGAAAAATAGGATGATGATTTTAGTTAATACTCAGTTATATAATCTTTAAATCTCTGAGTGTTCAAGCCTTCAAGTTTAACTTTCTTTACGATAATTTGTTATTTATAATGAAGTAAGAACAGGGATACTGTTACATTGTTAATAATACTTAAATGGGGGCTCTCTGTGGCCTATTTGTTAGGGCACTTTTACTAACCTGCCTTAGGAGTGTTGGTTCCTGATCCAGTTATTGTGTAGGATATATACAGTGGGATCCAACATAAAATTGAACAGTGGAGATGGAATCCCAGGCCTGCCAACTTCAAGCTGACTGCCATGGCAAGAAGTTACAGATTCACACCTGTATTTGCTGTCTTTCAGTCCTTTTTTGGGCCAGAAAATATTTCCTTTCTGCTGAGTACTCAACTGGTGGGTGGGGCCAAATCTAATCTCCAAATACCCAGCTGCGTAGTGATTAGAGTTGGAGATATGTGTGCATATCTATCCAGGCAGAAAAACGAATTTGAAATTAGTTCTCCCATATCACAAGTGAAGTGCTCTATTACTGAATTATTGGCGAAAAGGAGTGGTATCAGTAGCTCATCCCTTTCTTCCAGCCTTATTTAGAAATGTATTAGGTCTCTGATCATATTCTGGGCCCTAATCTCTGCACAGACACACAGATAGGAATCTCTTATGGATTTAAATGTTGTCTGGAGCTGGGAGTTAGGTGACTATATCCTTACTTCCCATTTTTCCCTACAGTTATTCTTACTGTCTAACATACTGTCTTTTTTTTTTTTTTTTTTTTTGTGTTGACCTTTGTATATTCCATTCTTTAACACCAAGTTCTACTCAAATAAAGCACAAAGCACCTAGCTGTCTGGGCTGCATAGTATGAATTTCACTAAGTAGCTGTGGCATAAATTTCCCTTGTGAATGTATAGCCTAACAGCCTGTCTCCAGGCAGCAATCAGGATCCCACTGAGCTTGGCAAGGTGCAGTCACTGATCCAGAGCATTCACAACATAAGTTCGTGACAAGACAGAACAGATGGAGACAAAGGTAAATAGCTGTGTGGTGGGAAACAGAGAAACAATGAAGTTAGGTCCATCTGTTGTTCCAGTAGGCACAAAAAGTATACTTGTCCTCTGTTGTGTCCCATTGCACCACTTCATCTCTTTGGGTACAGCAGGCGGCTTCGTAGATAAATGGACAGGGCTATGCTTTGACTGAGGGGGGTCTATTTATATGTCAACCCTACCACCTACACAGACTTTGTTTCTTTCATCCCTCTCTTCCTGTCAGCTCTGAACACCATCCCAGTTCTCTTGGCAAGGTGGATGGGCACAGTGCCCTCAGTGTATTTGTGGAGCAGCAGTTAGGTGCTGAGCAAGGAAATCCATGCATAAAGGGCTCAAAGCTTTTATTTGAGGTAAAAGCTCTGCTAAAAAATAAAATGGTCCAGGAACTGTTCTCTGGTTCTGAGACCAAGTGGCATGACATAGCTGGTGTCCAAATGGCTACCTTCTCTTATGCTCCAAAGTAAGCTGTCCACATCAAAACTGCTTACTGGGGGTGGTCTTTGGTGCAAACTGTCCTTCATCTGTTTCAGAACATTGTGTGGGAACATGCTAGATGTTGCAAGCTAAAACTGAGCCATAGATAGTACAATTAAGCTGTATCAGTGGTCTAAGGTCAGTGCTTGAGCCCTACACTTATTTAATTTTCTAATATAAGAATAGTCAGAGCAAAGACACCTACCTGACACTTTATGAAATATGCAGAATGAAGGGATAAAATGCAGGCATATGGGGAAAAGACTTAAATAGTTGGAGTTTTTTTGAAGGTTTATGACAAACTATCCCTTTCAACTGTTTTGTTTTAGTTTCATTTGGGTTTGGTTTTTGGAGTGGGGTGTCAGTTTTATCCAGGAAGAGGTGACCTTCCCATTCAGAGATCTTGAATGCTGGATCATTGTAAATAAAACAGCCACTTCCTTAGTAAGACACTAGATGGAAAGCTGTGAAAATCATTCAGGTTAGAGGCAGTTGTCGTTAAATTCCTGTGCTTTTATTACACTGCAGTACTGCAAAGGGACCATGATTAATTTTAGTATTCTACTACATCTCACATAGTCATCATCCTGTGTGTCATTTAGTCACAGTGTCATAAACTAGAAGCTTGATTCTCTGAAGTTCTCAGTGTAAGGTGCCAATCACCTTCAACCCCCCAATCCATGAAACTGGTTGCAATAACTCTCTCAAAAATACCAGCTTCTTCTCATTTTCTATACCTATAAAACAGTTAAAAAAAAGAAAAAAGAAAAAAATCAAACAACCAGACACTTTAGTATTGTGTCTGCAGAAAGAAAAGAGATTTATGTATGAAATACGTATGCATTTGTTTGATTGGGGATGACTTTCCAGCACTGTGGAGATGGGCAGCATCACTTAAGATAATCCTGCTTTCACTGGTTGGGACTTGACTGCCATTCAAATATTTATTTTCCGGTTTTGTTAAATTAATTTAACATAAGGCTGCTAGCTATAATCACAGGTGAAAATGATTTATAAAACTAACACACTTGTAGCAAAAGGATTATTTCATTATTACAAAGACTTATGTTACCTCTTATTTTTAAATGTTAATTTTAACAGTCAAAGTGGAAGACTGACTTGGGTATATTTACATTTTTGTGCCTACATAAAAATAATTAGGCTGACATTTCATTATCATGGTTATTAGAATAACTGAGAAAATAAAGATTGCAATAAATATCTTGCTATGCTTTAAGAAATAGAATGTATTAATAGAATAGGTAAAGTGAGAGCAAATATTAAAGTGTCATTAGAAAAAATGTCCATATGTCATCTGATTTTTTCTGAGAGCATACCTTTTATCAGAATACTATGTGAATTCACTCAAAATGCAATCTTCTTTTAATGATAAGGCAACATTTTAATCTTCATGTTGTTAAGCAGAATGCAAGAGTTCACAGCTAAATACAAAATTCACATGACTGCTCAGGATTTTAAATAAGAAAATACTTGTTGCGTTTAAAAATCACAAATTTCATATATTTGTGTATATACAAGTAGTCTTCAGTTTGTTTTTTTTAAAAACCAATGTTCTAGTTTATAAACATAAAAGCTGCAGTTTTAAGGTATTAATCGAAATATATTTTCCATTGAATCAGTCTATTAAAAACTAGCAATTCTTTCAGCTCTAAAGTGAAACTGTAAGTAAGTGAGCTGTCTAATCACATAATTCGTAAGCAGGGGAAAATCCAGGTGATTTGAATTTTTGTGTAGAACTGCATAACATGGATGTAAAACTGCATTATGCAGTCCATTTCTGGATCATATATTTAGTGATAAAAATACTTACAATATTTTAAGTGTAATTCTGTGTTGCGAAGAATTTTAAATGGAGTCACCCATGGACTCTTTCTTCCTTCAAAAAAATCCAAAACTAATTGTCTAAAACAGAGAGCAATTAAATTAAATCAACACCTCTGGCAGCAAAGTAATTCTTAAGGAAGCAAACATGCTCCTTTTCAGACACAAGTGCGCTTACCTTGGCAGGTGCTATTAGAACTTGGAGATGAGGTCTAGCCTGACACTCATTCTAGTGCTCTAAGACAGATTCTTGCTAATCTACTGCATATTCATAGATGACGATGATGATGATGATGATGATGATGATGATGATGATGATGATAATAATAATAATAATAATGTGAAAAAGAATTCCTGAGAGCCATGGAAAACATGAAATTCTGACTCTATTAACTATTGGTTATTTTGGTGATGATAACTATGCAGTAAGCCCTTCATTTTCTGAAGGAAGTGATATTTGCTGATGTACATAAATAGGCCAGCTGTTCCTTTTTGGGGGATAAAATATAATATATAGTTAAATCTACTCAAATTGCTATAAAACCCCCAAAAGTAAAGTTGAAAGTCATTCATTGGGGAACCTGAACTGTAAATTCCTAAGTGATTAGAAAGAAAATAGTTTTCAGTATAAAGTAATGCATTCAAACATTTAAGAATGCTGTTTTATGTTCCCAAATGGCAATAACTTAGGAAGTGAGAAATAAAGACATAAAGACATAAAGACAATCATTTTGCTATTTAATAGGGAATGTGATGGGTAATGAAGCAAGATTACAATTAAATTCTAGCATGCTGTGTCCTACAGGAAAAATCAGCTCTAATGTTTCTAACCTTTATCAACTGGCAACACTACAGTTCTGATCTCATAAGTAGTTATCTAATCTGTCTGTACAGCATTGACCAGGATTAATACTGCAAGACACTAATGGAATGAATAATCTAGATAATCTTAAATGTGTAACATTGCATGGTGATCATAGGACTGCAAAAATACTCTATGGATTGCAACTTCACTTGGTCAGAAATATTTACAGGCAGTGTTTGCCAAATTGCAATGTGTGAAATTAGGAACCTGAAGCCATATTCTGTCATCTCACTGTTCAGCCTGACTTTTTCATGAGTACTGAGCACTTCCGACCCTATTAATGTTAATGAGACCTAAAAGCCCAGAAAGTCTCTGAAAATCTAGCAACTTTCTTTTATATGGCTAGCTTCAATTACCAAAATTAAAAATTATATCTGAGAGTTTTTTCAGGTTTCATTGTGTAGTGGGGAGGCACAATGAAAAGCACAGGCCACTGCTGATTACTTGGTTTAGATTTCACATCAGTGAGCAATGTGGTTCTGTTCCAGTGACCACCACTCCCAAACTCCCCATGACAGTTTGCAGACAACTTTCTTCCTACTTATTTTGTCTTCACCTTTCAGAAAGGAGTAGTTTAAAAAGAAGCTATGTAGAGTCATCCTTACAAAACTGTAAAACTGCTTAAACCTCCTTAAAGCTGAGTCATCCCAAATTCACGGAGTGACTATAACATGGATGGGAAATGTGGAAATAGAGCAGATATTTAACCTTCCCATTAATTCCCAACACTTTTCTGAATGGCACTCTAATTACACATTATGCTAATGTAAATATGTCTTTGTGTCATTAGAGAGATGGCCGAGAAAAAACAGTCAGAAAAGCATACTGTTTAACAACTGGGAACTATACAAAGAAATTTTCTGTGAGTTTTTTTGTACCTGAGTCATGAAACTGAAGACTCCTTAAAAATTAAAAAAAAAAAAAAAATCCTGCTTGCTATCCAAAAGTTAAGTGACTTTCTTCAAATGTTCTAATGTATTCTTGCATATTACAAAAATGTAATAACTTTTTTGTTCCTTAATAATCATAACTAATATAAATTTCAATGCAATAATTATATTCTTATTACATATGAAACAGAACTTTAATCCAAATATTTGTAATCAATTGCTTTATGATTTCATTCTGAATTATACTGTGTCATTGTTGTGGTTTAACCCCAGCTGGCAACTAAGCACCACACAGCCGCTCGCTCACTCCACTCCAGTTGGATGGGAGAGAGAATCGGAAGAGTAAAAGTGAGAAAACTCGTGGGATGAGATAAAGACAATGTAATAAGTAAAGCAAAAGCCATGCACACAAGCAAAGCAAAACAAGGAATTAATTCACTACTTTCCATTGGCAGGCAGGTGTTCAGCCGTCTCCAGGAAAGCAGGGCTCCATCACCCATAATGGTTACTTGAGAAGACAAACCCCGTAACTCCGAATGCCACCCCTTCCTTCTTCTTCCCCCAGCTTTATATTGCTGAGCATGATGTCATATGGTATGGAATACCCCTTTGGTCAGTTGGGGTCAGCTGTCCCGGCTGTATTCCCTCACAACTTCTGCACCCCCAGCCCACTCGCTGGTGGGGTGGTGTGAAGAGCAGAAAAGTCCTTGAATCTGTGTAAGCACTGCTCAGGAGTAACAAAAACATCACTGTATTATCAACACTGTTTCCAGGACAAATCCAAAACATAGTCTCATACTAGCTACTATAAAGAAAATTAACTCCATCCTGGCCAAAACCACCACAATTACTATGCCTTTGTAAAATTATTGATGATCACTTTGCTGTACAGTTTGTCATCAATGAGCTTTAACCATGTGTCAACGTTTTTTCAGTGGTTTGATCTCAAACCAGTGGTTAACCGATGTTTTGTACCTTTTAACCCCTGTATCATAAGACCAAAGTCACTCAGGAAGAAAAAAAAATGAGGAGGTCATCCAGCCCATGTTGTTACTAATGACAAATTGCCCTTTATCATGCACTTTATGCTGTTTTCCTCAGAATTTATTCCCAGATATCATAGGTGAGGAGATTTCAATCACTTTTAGTCCAAATTAATGCCAGAGCATAATATACCTGATTGCCATTTTTTTCTCTCTATAATCAGGCCTCATTATTTTCCTTTTAGGCCTATTTTCTTGTTTCAGCTGAAACCAGTCATACAGTGTAACTCTAAATAATTTTCCGAGTGTTTGTTGTCTGCCCCCCGTCCTGGTTTTGGCTGGGATAGAGTTAATTTTCTTCCTAGTAGCTGGTATAGTTCTGTGTTTTGGATTTCAGATGAGAATAATGTTGATGACACACTGATGTTTTAGTTGTTGCTAAGTAGTGCTTACACTAAGTCAAGGACTTTTCAGCTTCCCATGCTTCGCCAAGTGCACAAGAATTTGGGAGGGAGCACAGTCAGGACAGCTGACCCAGACTGGCCAAAGGGCTATTCCATACCATATGACATCATGCTCAGTATAAAAGCTGGGGGAAGAAGAAGGAAGGGGGGGCACGTTCAGAGTGATGGTGTTTGTCTTCCCAAATAACCTTTATGCATGATGGAACCCTGCTTTCCTGGGGACGGCTGAACACCTGCCTGCCAATGGGAAGTAGTGAATGAATTCCTTGCTTTGCTTTGCTTGTGCGTGCGGCTTTTGCTTTACCTGTTAAACTGTCTTTATCTCAACCCACAAGTTTTCTCACTTTTGCTCTGCTGATTCTCTCCTCTATCCCCCTGGGAGCGAGTGAGCGAGTGGCTGAGTGGTGCTTAGTAGCTGGCTGGGGTTAAACCATGACACCCCCCAATACTTCTACTGGCATAAATGCTTCTTTTCCCAAACTAATTAGTCATTCATGTGAGAGCTATGCATATGCTTCATTTTTGAAGGATTTGGAATATACTCCACCTGAATTTTAGCTCTGAGAGAGTACACAAATCTGACTACTAGAGCACAGTGTAGACATGCACAATTTTCACCAGGTATTTGAAGCACTGAATATAGTACATGACTGGTTGAAATCAGTATTTTTTATGAAACTGGCTGAAATCTTACACTGCTGAATCAGAAATCACTTTTGGATGGTATGAATCCCATTTATATATCATCTATAAATATACATAGTTCCTGTTGGGTAGTTTCCTGAAAGGTCAAATGTGGCTGAATGTCTCTTCTGTCAGATTTCCAAGTTGGTCACTGCTTTGAGGAGGGTCTGCTTGCAACTTTAAAATGGTGAGCTTAAAAAATATGAAAAGGCTTTTGTAAATTTAGAACTATACTTTCCAAAAACATGGATTTCACAGACTAATTAAGAACTAGTAAGTGCTAGAAAAAAAGGATATTTTAAAAGCAGAATGAGACAGAACAGAAATATAGGAGGTTTCTAGACAAATCTGTACTCTACCTACAGTGACCTTGCAGGTCAAGTCTTTTCTCTCATATTTGCTCTCTGTAGAGGAATGCAATGTTTTTTGGAGCCTCAAAAAATCCACCCAGTGCTCTCTGACTCTCAGGGAAAGAATTGTCTGCCATTACATCTGAGACTCCTTGTTTCTTCTTACCTTCTCCCTGCCCACAGTCCTTTGGTTTCATGGACAATGTTCTTTCTCCTTCCAGAGATTCTAATGCATTAGCCCTGATAACACCAGGAGACAGTCATTAAAAAAAAAAAAAAAAAAAAGGAAATTGTGAACTAGGCATAAAGACAGACATCACCTGTGAGAGCATTGCATCTCTCCATAACTTGTCTTTCCATAGTTTTTCTGAGTTTGGGAAATATCACTGGTGAGACAAATAAAAAAAAGAAATGTTTGCCTTACTCTGACAAAACATATAACCTCACAAACTTTAAGGAAGACACAAAACACCCAGCAGCATGAGTAAGGGTTGCACAATCAATGTCTGAAGACACATCTACATGGCAATACACAGTCCCCTGCAGAGAGAATACATAGATGGTTCCTAACAATCAGGACTTAGAACTGTAAGAAATATTATTCTCTTAACATAGAAGCCTGGCTGAGGAGCGGGATATGTATTAGCTTAAGCAGATCAGTGTGCTAACAGCACATCTGTACTAGCCTAGCATGGCCATACTACTTTTTCATCACTTCTACATCTGCATGATACTACTGAGACGGACCTGGTCAACAGACAGTAGCTGAATATGTTAACAAGGCATTGCACTGTTCCACACAGGCATATTGCAAATGCACATATTCCAGTTCTTTATGCACTGATTGTTTGTAGAGGACTCTAAAGCCTTGAAACAACAGTTTGTCTTCACTGAACTTTGACTACATACAAACACAAATGATTCAGGTTTACTTAATGGTAGCAGTAGCCTTAACCTCAAATAATTCAGCTGTTTAAATGATTTTCATTTTATTCTTGCATTGTATCTGCATTTTGTATTATGAGCTACAGTGCAGTGGTATTGTTTTACTCATTATCTGAGGAAGTACTTGGACCATTTAATGCAATTTCGTGTTTTATGTGCATTTGAAATGTTATAAACTGCTAAAAGCTGAAGAAACTGACTGTCTTATTATAGCACAAAAGTATGGCATGGTCTAACAATTATAGGAAAGTACTTTTGTTAACAGACTCTTTCCAACATTATATACAAACAACAGTGACAAATAGCACTTATCTTATTAATAATTCACTACTAATCCATCAGCTTTAACTAAGTTTTCAATGACCTAAAACTCTCAAGAATTTAGCCAATACCCTGCCTTTGCTTACATGCTTCAACAATTTTATTATGTTAGCTTTCTTTCTACATACATAATGCACAGATAAACTGATCCACTGGGGCACTGCCTTGTCTTCAATATTCAGTAGATTAAATGAAATCCCAGTCTGAGTAAAATGAAAAAAGTAGCAATGGTAAACACGTATATGACATGAAGAAAATAGTATTGTACATCACAAGGGAGACTCAAATGCAGTTTCAGTATTTAATAATTTCCTCACAGCTAAATTATATCCAAGAATCTTATATGAATGACATATGTTTTTACCAGTATGAAAGCAAATTAAATTTACTTTCTAAGTAAATTGCTGCAGGAAGAAAAGAGGATAGAAATGTGATTTTTTAGGAATCCAACTTAAAGTCAATGTCATCAACTCAACAAAAGTGAATAGTATTCACTGTTTTCCTGGTTTCAGATGAGATCGAGTTAATTTTCTTCCTAGTAGCTGGTATAGTGTTGTGTTTTGGATTTAGGATGAGAATAATGCTGATAACATGTTGATGTTTTAGAATCATAGAATCATAGAATTGTTTAGATTGGAAAAGACCTTTAAGATCATCAAGTCCAACCGTTAACCTATCACTGCCAAGTCCACCACTAAACCATGTCCCTAAGTCCCAGATCTACATGTCTTTTAAGTACCTCCAGGGATGGGGACTCAACCACTTCCCTGAGCAGCCTGTTCCAGTGCTTGACTACCCTTTCAGTGAAGAAGCTTTTGCTAATATCCAGTCTAAACCTGCCCCTGGTGCAACTTGAGGCCATTTCCTCTCGTCCCATCGCTTGTTACTTGGGAGAAGAGGCCAATCCCTGCCTCACTACAACCTCCTTTCAGGTAGTGGTAGAGAGCGATAAGGTCTCCCCTCAGCCTCCTCTTCTCCAGACTAAACAACCCCAGCTCCCTCAGCCCCTCCTTGTATGACCTGTTCTCTAGACCCTTCACCAGCTTCGTTGTCCTTCTTTGGACATGCTCCAGCATGTCAATATCCTTCTTCTAGTGAGGGGCCCAAAACTGAACGCAGTATTCAAGGTGCAGCCTCACCAGTGCCAAGTACAGGGGGACGATCACTTCCCTCATCCTGCTGGCCACACTATTCCTGATGCAAGCCAGGATGTTATTGGCCTTCTTGGCCACCTGGGCACACTGCTGGCTCATATTCAGCCAGCTGTTGACCAACACCCCCAGGTCCTTTTCCACTGGGCAGCTTTCCAGCCACTCTTCCCCAAGCCTGTAGCGTAGCATGGGGTTGTTGCGACCCAAGTGCAGGACCCAGCACTTAGCCTTGTTGAGCCTCATACAGTTGGCCTCAGCCCACCAATCCAGCCTGATCCATCCAGATCCCTCTGTAGAACCTTCCTACCCTCCAGCATATCAACACTCCAACCCAGCTTGGTGTCATCTGTAAACTTATTGAGGGTGCACTCAATCCCGTCATCCAGATCATTGATAAAGATATGAAACAGAACTGGCCCCGGTACTGAGCCCTGGGGAACACCACTTGTGACTGGCTGACAAGTGGATTTAAGTCTATTTACCACAACTCTTTGGGCCGGGCCATCCAACTTAGTTGTTGCTAAGTAGTGCTTACACTAGTCAAGGACTTCTTAGCTTCCCCTGCTCTGCTAGGTGTACAAGAATCTAGGAGGGGGCACAGCCAAGACAGCTGACCCAAACTGGCAAAAGGGTATTCCATACCATATGATGTCATGCTCAGTATATAAACTGGGGGAAGTTGGCTGGGGGGGCAGTGATTGCTGCTCGGGCACTGGTTGGGCTTTGGTCGGTGGGTGGTTAGCGGTTGCATCATTTGTATTTCTTGGGTTTTGTTCCTCTCTCTCTTTTTGTTGTTTTCCTTTTCATTACATCATTATTATTATTATTATTGTTATTATTATTATTATTGTTATTGTTATTGTTATATTTTATTTCAATTATTAAACTGTTCTTATCTCAACCCACAAGTTTTCTTACTTTTGCTCTTCTGATTGTCTCGCCCATCCCATCAGGGTGGGGGAGGGTGAGCAAGAAGCTGTGTGGCGCTTGGTTGCTGACTGGGGTTAAACCACAACAACTGTGTAGTTAGTTACAGGGAAATCTCATCTTGGATGTCACCATGTGTGATTGATCAACAAACCCCTATAGCAGAAGAAGACTCAGAGGAGATGGGCACAGGCAATGTGCTCATGAAGCTCAGGAGCGAATAAAAAGAGTAACCACAGCTGTTATAAAGAAAGCTAAACTTATCTCAACAAAAAGGAACCACAGGCTGACTTTTGTTTTATATAAAGGGCTATATCAATCAGTTGAGTGGATCAACTTTTTTTTTAAATGGCCTTCCCTGAGGTAACCAATAAGTACAAATGTCTTCCCAAGCTAGCTAGATGAGCACGGGGGAAGTGTATAAGTGGCACAGCCCAACTTAGAGAATACAAATAGACCAATCAACACAATAAATTTTAAAGAGAGCAATGGGCTTGAGCTCTCTTCAACTGTATATTCCTTACCAATGACTGAGGACATCCAGTGTTGTGATGATGAGCATATAGAGACTTCACCCTGAAGATATGCCTACATCTTTGATTGCTTATAGGGGAATTTTAAAGAAATATTTTAAAATAAAGGCCCAACTTTAGACATCTAGAGTATTCAATTGCTTAAACATAGGCATCTAGTGCTATTTGAGATGTCCTCCAGCTAACAATCTAAGAAGGTGCAAATGCCCACCCCAATACTGCATAATATAGAATAGAGTAGAGTAGAGTAGAGTAGAATAGAATAGAATAGAATAGAATAGAATAGAATAGAATAGAATAGAATAGAATAGAATAGAATAGAATAGAAAAGAATAGAATAGAATAGAATAGAGTTGAATTGAATTGAATTGAATTGAATTGAATTGAATTGAATTGAATTTCAGTTGGAAGAGGACTACAATGATCATCTAGTCCAACTGCCTGACCAATTCAGGGCTGACCAAAAGTTAAAGCAAATTATTAAGGGTATTGTCCAAATGTCTCTTAAACACTGACAGGCATGGTGCATTGACCATCTCTCTAGGAAGCCTGTTCCAGTGTTTGACCACCCTCTCAGTAAAGAAATGCTTCCTAATGTCCAGTCTAAACCTTCTCTGATGAAGCTTTGAACCGTTCCCACGTGTCATATCACTAGATATCAAGGAGAAGAGATCAGCACCTCCCTCCCCAATTCCCCTCCTCAGGAAGTTGTAGAGAGCAATGAGGTTGCCCCTCAGCCTCCTTTTCTCCAAACTAGGCAAGCCCAAAGTCCTTAGCTGCTCCTCATAGGACATTCCTTTCAGCCCTTTCACCAGTTTTGTTTCCCTCCTCTGGACACATTCTGTACCTTAACATCCTTCTTAAATTGTGTGTCCCAGAATTGCACACAGTATTCAAGGTGAGGCCGCACCAACGCTGAATACAGCAGGTTAATCAACTCTTTTGACCAGCTGGTTATACTATGTTTGATGCACCCCAGGATGTGGTTTGCCCTCTTGGCTGCCAGGGCACACTGCTGACTCATATTGAGCTTGTTGTCAACCACCCCCTATCTGCTAGCTCTGTGTAGGTAACTCAGATATTCTAGGGTTTTCAAAAGGGACAAGGCATCTAGGCAAATGAATTACCCTCAGGTGGGATTCAGATCCAGCATATTGACCTCTTACTTCAAGTATCTAAAGATAGGTATCTATATGAACCATGTGACTAAGCTCTCATTATATTCAGTGGACATCTTGTTGTTAGAGTCAATGGAGTCTGGAGAGCTATTAATTTCAACCAGAAGTAGATATCTACATTTCATCATCTGAATGACGAAACAAACAATTGATTTAAATAAACCAGAACATTTCCAGAGCATTCTTGCCTGCAGATAAGGCTTTACACTACAATTTTACACTTTTTCCTTAGAGATGTTCTCACTATAATTCTGTAACAATTCTATAATAGTTTATTCGTATTCTAAACAAATATACATCTCTTATGAATGATTTTCATGCACATTCACAGTATTTGGAAGATTTAAGTATGGATTGCTGCATATATAATGAAAATTTTGAGTCACTTGATTCAAAAAGTTACATGATTGCACGAAAAAGTAACTTAATACATAATCAAGGTATTTTATTACATTTTGTAGCTTCAGTTTTGAAACATAACACTGAATCAAATAGTTTTGCGCACTTAGATTCACATTCGTTTTGCATTGTCTATAGTAACGAAAGTTAATTTTGTACCTCTAAGGGAACAATTTTTAATGTTTACAATATTAAATGCATAAACAGGAGCTGAAAATCTTGAATAATGTAAGAAAGTTAATCTATTAATTTCGTTATTAATATCTAGAACTGAAGTGTCAAGATTTTGCAGTCAAAACATTACGCAAGATGGATGAAAACTAAAAAAAAAATCCCCTGCTTTAATTTCTTTCTTGTAAAAAAAATCAAATAAAAAAGTAAACATTTAATCAACCACTATGAATATTTATAATTACAAACTATACAATGGGAAATGATAAAAGAAAAGGTTATATTTCAATTTACCTACGGCTGTTCCCTATCTTTATATTTTAAGATGGAAAATGAGAGATGCAACTGCAGAAAGCTGTTATACCTACAGTAGCAGGAGTGTGAAATCAATTTCTCTCTTTTTCATGCATAAGTATTTACACAGAAATTTCTTTACACCTTCTCTATAGTATAATTCTATGGTTGTATGTGTGGAGGAGTCTGTGGGAACATTTTTATATACAAGATCTGAAACAACAGACTACATAAGAAGTACATGTGTAAAGTAATACCCTAGCTAGTATAGCTCAGAATTGAGGGTAACCTATAGTCATTAACCTCTTCTTCTCTGGGACAGAACTAATTGTGGCCCATATGTTTTTACAATAATAGGTTTCCTATGGGAACTTATTTCCTATTATTCTTCGTATGTATAGTTTGAAGTATCCTGCAGTTTCATAGTAATAAAGAAAACTGCAGTTCACAGCAAGATCACAAGGTAATACTCTATCTCCATAGATAGATTGATTTCCTTGACATTTTGAGTCCTCTCGTACAGTATATTTTAAACAAAAGAGCTAGTCTTTCAAGTACAGCAGTGCCTCAGAGATTATTCTCCTTTTTTTTTGGAGCAATTAGGGCCTGGTGCTTCATTTGAAGACAAAATGTATTTCGTCTTTTAGAGAAAAGCAACACAGAAAGGTAAATATTTTAATCCATTGGTTAGGTATTTCGTATGCTGTGAGCAGAAGGGGCTTAGCTATAGTCTTTAAAAAGCAAACAAAAAACTCAATCCTTTTTCTAGATCACCGACATAATTTTAAATGCTCTGGAAATCCATATCCCCAACTCATGGCCCAAAGTTCCACCAACTGGTTACACATCCTATAAAACTGCATTTCTTTTTACTAGTTTTAAAATTGTCTCAATATAGCTTATATAAAGACAGATTATATATAGCTTATATAAAGACTGCTACAGCACAGTAGCAGGTAGAAAGATGGAAAATGTGATATTTATCTACCTCTACCCTGTTCATCCCTTGTTAAGGTAAACACTATCCCTTTATTATAATCCTAGTCTCTTTTCTGAAAAGTGCACATTAAATATGAACCCAGTAAAGATTTATTACTACAGTTATATTGGGAAGTTTAACAGACCATCTTGATTCTTTATGAGTGGAGATTTTTGGTGTGTCTTAGTTCTTAAAATTCCACTAAATCTGGTGTGCTATCTTTAATGGTAGCCAGCAGCAACCATTTAAGGAAAAAGTATAATAAATGAAAGAAGTTGAACATCACCTTTTCTCTGATATACTTTGATATATTCTTCTAATTTCTGGCGATCAATAGTTCAGAAACTTCCTGAAGTTGGGCTTGCTCTGGTTCTTTATTTCCTCACAAGGTAACTATTTTTAAGTAATTTATCTTCTATTATTATTATTATTATTAGTAGTAGTGTTATTATTATTATTATTATTATTATTATTATTATTATTATTATTATTATTAAATGGTGGTTATATTTATGATGATGTTATTCCTCTGTTACTTCCTCTGTTACTTGCTCTGTGTCTTGGTACAATGGTTATTTCACACAGTTGGCAAGGTATGCATTGGAGGCAACAGTAAATTCTGTGGCTGAGTGCTAGATTGAGGTGGACAGGGGGTTTCCCAGAGCCAGGGAAACCCAGAGAAGAGCAGAGAGGCCTGCCAGGAGCCCGCAGCTTTCCTGATGAGGCTGACAGGGCTTAGGCGCTGCTGGAAGCAACCGCGGGAGATTTAAATAGCCCTAGGGGGCTCTAGCGACCAGGAGAGCTGCAAACAGGGCGGGCAAACAGGGCGCAACATGTCAGCCAGGGTGTGGTGTGACAGTTTGTGTAGAAGGGCATGCAGGAAACATGCTGCAACCTGCTTGTAGGTTGTGGTGGGTTGACCCTGACTGCAAGTCAGGTGCCCAACAAAGCCACTCTATCACTACCCTCCTCAGTTGGACAGGGGAGAGAAAACAGAATGGAAGGCTCCTGGATTGAGATAAGGACAGGGAGAGATCATTCAGCAATTACTGTCACAGGCAACACTAACTCAACTAGGGGAGATTGCTTTAATTTGTTGCCAGTCAAATCAGAGTAGGGTAATGAGAAATAACAACTAAATCTCAAAACACCTTCCACCCGCCCCTCCCTTCTTCCCAGGCTTAACTTCACTCCCAATTTCTCTACCTCCTCCCCCTCAGCGGCACAGGGGGATGGGGAATGGGGGTTGCAGTCATTTCATCACAGGTTGTCTCTGCCACTCCTTCCTCTTCAGGGGGAGGACTCCTCACACTCTTCCTCTGCTCCAGCATGGGGTCCCACCCACAGGAGACAGTGCTCCATGAACTTCTCCAGCATGGGTGCCTCCCAAGGGCTGCAGTTCATCACGAACTGCTCCAGCATGGTCCTTTCCACTTGTCCTTTCCACAGGGCACAGTCCTTCAGGAACAGACTGCTCCAGTGTGGGTCCCCCGCAGGGTCACAAGTCCTGCCAGCAAACCTGCTCCAGCGTGGGTTCCTCTCTCCACGGGTCCACAGGTCCTGCCAGCTGCCTGCTCCAGCGTGGGCTTCTAATGGGATCACAGCTTCTTTTGGGCATCCACCTGCTCTGCTGTGGGGTCCTCCACAGGCTGCAGGTGGATATCTGCTGCACTGTTAACCTCCATGGGCTGCAAGGTGACAGTGTGCTTCACCATGGTCTTCACCAGGTGCTGCAGGGGAATCTCTGCTCCAGTGCCTGGAGCACCTCCTTCCCCTCCTTCTTCACTGACCTTGGTGTCTGCAGAGTTGTTCCTCTCACAGATTCTCACTCCTCTCTCTGGCTGCAGTTGTGCAGGGTTTTTTTTCCCCCTTCTTAAATATGTTTTAACAGAGGTGCTACCACCATCACTGATGGGCTCAGCCTTGGCCAGTGGTGGGTCCGTCTTGGAGCCAGCTGGCGTTGGCTCTATTGGACATAAGGGAAGTTTCTGGCATCTTCTCACAGAAGCCACTCCTGTAGCCCCCCACTACCAAAACATTGCCACACAAACCAATACATAGGTCCATAGCCCAGGGAAGTGCTCTAGGTCTCCACCATAATGATGGGCACTCACCTCAGAGTTAAAACCAGTATCCCTGCAGAGAAAACCCCTGAGATGACAGATGCTTCCACTCAGATAGAACTGGTAAGGAAGGAGACTGCAGTACAGGCAGTAGGTTGCAATGAGTGCCCAGACCCTTTTCCTGCAGAAAAGGTTAAGTACTTGCATAATGTGTGCACAGGTTGATGAACTGTTATGTCAGGTAGCCGAGTTGCAGGAAACAGTCAAAAGGCTGAGCAGTATTAACGGAGCTGAGAGAGAGTTAGGTAGGTGGTTTCACAACCATGCTCCTGTAGCGGACACCACTGAGAATGAGACACCTTGAACCCTAGTGATCCACAAAAGCACAGCCCCACTTCAGTCTGCACCCTCCAGCATCGCAAATAAAACCATATATGAAGCTTTAACAGCTATAGACACTCATGAGCAAGTTCCACAAGCAGAAACTGTACCAGCAGCACACAGTGGATACTACACAAAGAAACGACGAGTGCTTGTAGTGGACGACTCTGTTAAGGGGTACTGAGGTGCCCTTCTGCTGACCTAACAAGGAGTCACGTCAGGTATGCTGCCTTCCAGGAGCTAAGATACAAGATATTGCCAGGAGGGTGCCACAGCTTGTCAGGAGCACAGATTACTATCCACTGCTACTCTTTCATGTGGGCATGAATGATACTGCAAGCCAGAATCTGTGCAGAATCAAGGAAGATTATAAAGCCCTGGCAGTGCAACTGAACAATATTGATGCTCAAGTTATCTTTTCCTCCATTATACCAGTTAGAGGAAATGGGGCAGCCAGAAACAGACATATAATTCACATCAACTCCTCTCTTCGTGGCTGGTGCTGTCATGAGGGTTTTGGCTTTTATGACAACGGGATATACTTTGATGACCATAACTTGTCCAGGAGGGACGGAATCTACCTGGCTAGAAGAGGCAGGGGAATCTTTGGCAGCAGGTTGGCCAACTTGGTAAGGCAGGCTTTAAACTAAAGGACTTGCAGGGCCGGGTCTAAAGTGACAGTGCTCATGCCATCACATCCAACTGGGGAATAAGCCAGGACAACCAAAGCAGTGACAAATGTTCCTTAGCTGCCTCCCAAGATGAGAACCAGAAGGCCAACCACCTCAAGGGTGTGTATGGCTATGGCGGATCCTCTTGCACCCCTCCTGGGAAACATGCATGCTCGATTACTTCTCTGAAGTGCCTGTACACTCAGCATGGGGAATAAACAGGAAGAATTAGAGATCTGTGTGCGGATGCAGAGCCATGATCTAATTGCAAGTATGGAGACATGGTGGGATGGCTCGCATGACTGGAATGCTCTCATGGATGGCTACATACTTTTTAGGAAAGACAGGCCAGCAAGGTGAGGTGGTGGAGTTGCTCTTTGTGTGAGAAAGCAACTGGAATGTATCGATCTCTGCCTAGGGGTGGATGAAGTCAAGAGCTTATGGGTAAGAATTAAGAGGCAGGCTAATATGGGTGACACTGTTGTGGGTGTTTACTACAGACCACCTGATCAGGAAGAGGAAGTCAATGAGGCCTTCTACAGACAGCTGAAAGTAACCTCACAATCACAGGTCCTGGTTCACATGGGGGATTTCAACCACACTGATATTTGCTGGAAAGACAACACAGCTAGGCACACGCAGTCCAAGAGGTTCTTGCAGAACATTGATGATAACTTTTTGACACAGGTGGTGGAGGAGCCAACAAGCAGATGTGTGCTGCTGGACCTTGTACTAACAAACAAAGAAGGACTGGTTGAGGGCAGCCTTGGCTGCAGTGACCATGAGATGGTGGAGTTCAGGATCCTATGTGGAGGAAGCAGGGCAATAAATAGGATTATAACCCTGGACTTCAACAGGGTTAATTTTGGCCTCTTCAAGGACCTACGTGGAGGAATCCCATGGATTAGGGCTCTAGGAGGTAGGGGGGTCCAAGAGAGATGGTTAATATTCAAGCATCACTTCCTCCAAGCTCAAGATTGATGCATCTCTATGAGTAAGAAATCAAGTAAAGGGGGCAGGAGACATACATCGATGAGCAAGGAGCTTCTGGCAAAACTCAAATGGAAGAAGGAAGTTTATGGAATGTGGAAAAAGTCACAGGCCACTTGGGAGGAATATGGGAACGTTATCAGAGTATGCAGGGATTCTGTGAGGAAGACAAAGGTCCACTTGGAATTAAATCTGGCAAGGGATGTCAAGGACAACAAGAAGGGCTTCTTCAAGTACATCAGTAGCAAAAGGAAGACTAGGGAAAATATAGGTCCACTGCTGAATGAGGTGGGTGCCCTGGTGATGGAGGATGCAGAAAAGGTGGAGCTCCTGAATGCCTTCTTTGCTTCAGTCTTTTCTCCTAAGACTGGCCCTCAGGAATCCCAGACCCTGGAGGTAGGAGAGAAAGTCTGGAGAAGACTTTCTCTTGGTCAAGGAGGATCGGGTTAGAGATCATTTAGGCAAACTGGACACCCACAAATCCATGGGCCCTGATGGGATGCACCCACGAGTGCTGAGGGAGCTGGCAGATGTTATTGCTAAGCCACTCTCCATCATCTTTGAAAGGTCATGGAGAACAGGAGAGGTGCCTGAGGACTGGCAGAAAGCCAATGTCACTCCAATCTGCAAAAAGGGCAAGAAGGAGGACCCAGGAAACTACAGGCTAGTCAGCCTCACCTCCATCCCTGGAAAGATGATGGAACAGCTCATTCTAGATGTCATCTCTAAGCATGTGGAGGAAAAGAAGGTTATCAGGAGTAGTCAACATGGATTCACCAAGGGGAAATCATGCTTGACCAATCCAATCTGATAGCCTGATGAGGGGAGAGCAGTGGATGTTGTCTACCTTGACTTCAGCAAGGCTTTTGACACTGTCTCCCGTAACATCCTCATAGCTAAGCTCAGGAAATGTGGGTTAGGTGAGTGGACAGTGAGATGGATTGAGAACTGGCTGAATGGTAGAGCTCAGAGGGTTGTGATCAGCGGCACAGAGTCTAGTTGGAGGCCTGTAGCTAGCAGTGTTCCCCAGGAGTCAGTACTGGGTCCAGTCTTGTTCAACTTATTCGTCAGTGACCTGGATGAAGGGACAGAGTGTACCCTCAGCAAGTCTGCTGATGGTACAAAACTGAGAGGAGTGGCTGATACACCAGAAGGCTGTGCTGCCATTCAGCGAGACCTGGACAGGCTAGAGAGGTGGGCGGAGAGGAACCTAATGAAGTTCGACAAAGGCAAGTGTAGGGTCCTGCACCTAGGGAGGAATAACCCCATGCACCAGTAGAGGTTAGGGGTTGACCTGCTGGAAAGCAGCTCAGCGGAGAAGGACCTGGGAAGCCTGGCGGACAATAAGTTAACCGTGAGCCAGCAATGTGCCTTTGCAGCCCAGAAGGCCAATAGTATTCTGGGGTGCATTAGGAAGAGTGTGGCCAGCAGGTCAAGGGAGGTTATCCTCCCCCTCTACTTTGCCCTGGTGAGGCCACATCTGGAGTACTGTGTCCAGTTCTGGGCTGCCCAGTTCAAGAAAGAGAAGGAGCTACTGGAGAGAGTCCAGTGGAGGGCTATGAAGATGGTTAGGGGACTAGAGCATCTCTCTTATGAGGAAAAGCAGAGAGAGCGGTGTCTGTTTAGCCTGGAGGAGACCGAGAGGGGATTTTATCAATGTTTACAAATATCTTACGGGCAAGTGTCAGGAGGATGGGACCAGACTCTTTTCAGTGGTGCCTAGTGACAGGGTAAGGGGCAACAGGCACAAACTGAAAAGCAGGAAGTTCCATCTGAATATGAGGAAAAACTTCTTTACTTTGAGGGTGACAGAGCACTGGAACAGGCTGTCCAGAGAGGTTGTAGAGTCTCCTCTGGAGATATTCAAAACCCGCCTGGACACAATCCTGTGCAACCTGCTCTAGGTGAACCTGCTTTAGCAGGCGGGTTGGACTAGATGATCTCCAGAGGTCCCTTCCAACCCCAACAATTCTGTGATTCTGTGATTCTGTGATTCTGTAGTGTAGTTATATATCATATAAAAAAAATACTTTTTTCAGTTGAATTGAGACCGACTGTCTGACAGCTTTAGCAGGTGGATCCTACCTTTCTGTTTTGGTAACTTGTATTTAAGAAGTAGTGGACTGAAGAGAGAGCATCAGCAGTTGTGTGTTTACATGTGTTAAGGGCAGACAGACATTTCTTTGAGAAACAAATGGACAAGTGGATTAGATGTTATCCTGTAGTTCTATTTGAGGTCTTGTCTGAATTCTAGTGATTAGCATCTAGGAGTTGTGGTATCTCTGCTCTTGGACCACACCATGAAAAGAAGTCTGAAGGCTGTCATGGGAAAGCCAGCTATAGTGGTAGTGTTTGGGAGAATTAACCAGACTGTCAAAGGAAGACTGTTACTTAAAGAACAAGATAATGTCTTCAGAAAGTAGGAAAAGTGGGAGGTCACATAACATTTCTTTAAACGTTACTTCACATGTCCAATTATATCTTAAAATTTCTGGTTTTTTAACTCGCCAGTGAAAGGGAGTCAGTAGATCAAAAATAAGACTATGTGGCCTGTGCATGTAAGCTGGCCAGAAGGTCAAGTCTTGATCAAGACCTTGGCAGCCTTATGCAAAACAGTGAGATTCAGGAGTTAAAACATGAGCTTTCTTCAGGAGGAGGTTTTGGAGAACACCAAGCAACTATATTTGCGATCACTTAGCAAAAGGTGCAAAACTGGTGAAGGATCTGGACTGGAGAGAAAGGTCAGGCTGTGAATGAGTTAATTATTCTCATTCTTTTACTCTCTGATAGTACAAGCACAAAATTGCAACCTGCTTTCCTTTGCTTCTGACCACACCATTAGTCCAGACTACCTTGAGTTTTCTGATCGCTCAATATATTATCCTTTACTTTGTGTATTTTGATAAACAAAAAAAATCAAGGAATGTACTGACAACTGTGTTCCAAGCTCTTCCGCCTCCAGGGACCTCTTAAAACTGTCAGAAATGTTCCTGACAGGCACAGCCACAGCCACCAAATATTACTTGGAATTAACTAAGCAGAGGTAAGGACAGTATTATTTCTCTTTGGACAGTCAACATCACAGATTTGTAGTTTCTGATTTTTTAAAACATTATTTTATTTTATTTTATTTTATTTTATTTTATTTTATTTTATTTTATTTTATTTTATTTTATTTTATTTTATTTTATTTTACTTTATTTTATTTTGTTTTACTTTATTTTGTTTTACTTTATTTTATTAATTTTTCCATGTCAGCATGAACATCTCAATGTTGTTCACAGGTACCATTCTTTGGGTGACTCTGATATGAAGAAATGTCTGAGTAGAAGGTGGAGTTCTGTAGGTTTGCTCTTTCTTATTGCCTTTTTCTACAAAGACAGATGTTTTCCAGCTATGTATTATTCCTGGAAGTCTTTCATTATAAGAAATCTGTCTGTTCTTTATCCTCTTATTTCTGTACTGTAGGTTTTAGAACTTGCCAAATGGCAAAGCAAGTCTAATTTCCTACTAACCTTTCCTTAAAAAAAGATTTGCTTCCTCAGGCATCTCTAGCATTTACAGGGCTCACGTACACCTCTTCATCAACTTAGCAAAGCTATTCAGAATATTTAAGACACTGCTGGCAACCAGGCTCATTACAAGCAAAACCACCTTGCTTTCTAGGGAATTATCTACATAATGTAGAATTTTTTTGCCACAAACTGACATTTTTACAGGTGAAACTGATTGAGTCACACATTGCTAAATCATATGAAACTGTGATTACATGACAGCATGTGGAATATGCCAGTCAGCACGCACCCAAAGTGCCCTGTGTTGATTTCAGAATCCTGTGAATAAGGTAAAAGTAGAAGAATATGGTATGATGGCATGATCAGTGAAATTAAAATATTGCAGATGTTGAAAGATTTGAACCACATTAGACTTTTGAAAGCGTATTTGTTCATTAATTTAACCGAGATAATGAACAAAACACTTGTATTTCCAGGAAAAACGACTTGAAGATTAGGAAGCGTATAATTTCAGTACAAATCACATTTAGATGTTCAATTTCTGTTGTGGAACCAGACAACTGTTATTAAAATAAATATTTCTGTTTTACTTCAGCCACCTGCAATCCGTGTGTTGCGAAACATCTGAAAAATGTATAGTTTTGCTTTAAATTTTTCATGCAATGCAGCTTATTTCTGTATCTTCTCTGGAACATGTATTTTATTTTAGTGAACTTGTCTTTTCATCTATTCCTATTATCAAACAAATCTTTTACACAGTGCCTTCCTTCTTTACATATCCTTAACAATGTGTTTATGCCTAATCCCATTAAAGAAGGTATATATGCAGTCACATGAATTAAAAAATAGTAAAATATGGTATTATTGGGAGTCCATTATGGTCTCTCCATTGGGACACCATAAACCAACCTCAGATTTGGCTTCTATTGTTGTGGGTGGAGGCAAAAATTTTTATTTCTCCATAACCTTGTAGCTGTAAACAATACTTTTCTCTTCTTATTCCTTTTATAACTATCACACTGGCCATGTACCCTGGAAGGATCTGATTCCTTACATTTCTATGCTCAAGTATAAAAGCCAGGTCCTTCATGTCCACACTTAGCAAAATTACAGAGGCACCTTGTGCTCATCTGTGTGGGAAATGTACCCACATGGATGTATGTATTTGAACTAGAGAGTTCTAAGAACAGAGCTGCCTGATTTTTTCCCACAAGAGAACATGTAAAATATAGATTTTCTTTCAGTTATGAAACTGGTATTTCTACACCTGTATTCCTATTTCAAACAAAGCTGGAAAAGGACATAAAACTTTAAAATTTCTTATGGGATGTAAAATTTAGAAATAAATGATTCAGGAATTATATAAACATTTTTTTTCATAATTATAACTACTGTCAATAAAATATTTGTATATTTCCAGTTCAACATTACATTTACTGATCACTCTGAGTTTTTCTGTTAGTTGCGCTTCCTGTCATCCATCCTCCTTTTTCTCTGTAGCTGAACAATGGTCTTGAGTCCTATCAGAGACCAGAACAACTAGGTAAGTTTCTAGGAAAGTTCTATGAAAATTCAATTTGAGTAAAGGCCCATTGCTGAAGAAATACTATACATGAGTTTCTGATCATCCCTACCCTGAGTATGATTTCACTTGCCATATGTTAGTGCAAGATTTGCTGTCACTAATTCTCCTGCATTGCAAATAATTAGAATTTTCTTAAATACTTTAACTACTTCACACCCACCTGTAAACGTGCTGACCTATGAAATGACACGTTCTGTTTTTCAAGCTTTGTAACTTCACCCTTGATTATGCAAGGGCATGTGAGGGAATGCTGCCACAAGCTGTTTCAAGTCTTCATTCCAAAGTCCACACACATTTCCATTTGCCTGCTGTTTCAACTTGTTCTAATTGGACATGAAAGTTTAAATACAAAGACCATCACAGCTGATAAAGTCACAAAAGAATTTTTTTCACTGTATAGCTTTCAAAGTTCCACTCTGTGTATGGTAGTAAAATTACAAATGTATAAAACAAGGATTTTAATTTTGCAGTCCACGTGAGCTTTTATCAAAATACGTCTGAAAAAAACCCAGCAGAATAAAATGAAACTGTGAGTAACTGCATCCGCTTCCTAAATTATGTCAAACTAACATCTGCTGCACAAAGATGACCATTCCCTGTTTACTGTACTGAAAGTAAAGAATTTTTCCAAGAACAGTATCTCTTTGCTGAATCTGCATTAAAATCTTATCCTCTCAGGTCTATGCAACCTCGAATATCTTGCGGAATATTTTTTGAGATAATTGGCAGAAGGAAATGAGTTTATTTTCTTATTTTTTCCAGCTTAACCATAATAATAAAGCAATGACAGAACTATATAGGTCTATAACAATATCAGAAGAGAAAAATATGTTATTGTAGATGAGAGCTGGGCAAACGTCCAAGGACTACAAATTTTTCTGAAACTTAAATATAATAATCTTTTTAGCATGTTAACAACGAATCAGAAAGAATCTGAATAAAATGAAAATGTCATACTTATCACCAGCCTAATATTTCTACTCATCTTCTTTTTAGGCTTGCTGCATGCACGTGTTTGAGAATATGTAAGTTGACACGTATTTACAATCAGCAAGAGCGTATTCATCCCATGGTTTAAATCGGTAAGGATGTTTTCTTTCTAAATCTGTTTAAAAGATTCTTCAGAATGGATTTTCTTCATTCATTTTTCAATAATTATAACTTGCTTCCTAATCCACAGATGTTATTGAAAACATAACATTTTTAATTCTTTAATAATTTTTTTGAAATTGAGGTATTGTGAACATTATCATGTTTGCTAGATATTATTAAAGTACCCTGTGGTTATTTCTACCTCATACAGACTAATGAGGATCATGAAACAAAACACTTTCTCAGAGATAAGACAATGTTCTGTGTAGTGATGCTTCATCTGGCAAGAGCAAGGACTTCTAAGAGGGCCTGAACTTCTAAGAGGAAGGGAGGTATATCCAGTTGCCACTGAGATCTGTGGAAGCTCTGGTATGAAGTAGCAGCCTGGGATTCTCTGTAACTTTCAGGGGAGCACTGTAGCACCCATATACAAAAATTTAGTGTTCTTATTCTCTTTGAAGGTTTGTTTGATTGCTATAGGCTTGTATGTGCTTCTGGTCCTGTTTTGATAGCTTGCATGAAGGTGATGTGGCTTTCTCTGTAGAAATGCATTTTCACTTTCACTTCTTTGACAGTGAAGAGGTTTTTTTCCCCCTTCTCCCATAACGTGGATTTAAAAAAAAAAAAGACAAACCAGTTGCTAAGTAAATTCCTTACCTGATTTACATGCAATCTCCTTAACAGTAAAAAGCAGTATTACCTCAGACTCAGTGAATTTTAGTTACAGCTAAATAAGTCTCCTTCAGAAGATTCTTTGAGGGCAATGAAATCACCGGTTTGCTCTGGAACATCACAATTCATTTATCTATTTGCTAAAAAAAAAAATTTAAAAAAAATTGCTAGATTATTTTCTCCCTAAAATAAATTAAACAATGAGAAAAAAGACCTAAAGTCTCTGTTACATTAAAACTGAATTCCAGGGAGGGGAATTTCAAGAGGATCATGAGTTGTTGAGGATTTCTTTTGAGACAACTTATTACTTAGCACATCATCTTTCATTAGACCAAAATCAGTTATAGGGTTTTTGAAAAGAATGACAGTAAAAGCATCACACAATATATCTGCAGGATTTTCATATGAAGGTGTCCATTTTAAAGTGTAAATCTAGACTTTGAATGGTAATCCAGACTCTCTGTTCCAATTTATACTTTTAAAAGCTGTCTGCCTGTAGTCTAAGACTGGAAGTTACTTGGGCACAACTGGGAAAAAAATTAGCTAAAAACTCAGAAGAAGTAGTGTAAAAGTGACATGAATTTTGTGAATTGAAACTTAAGTATGTTTACATTTATTATTTCTGTTGTAGAGGAAGACAGTTATTTCCTCACAGGCTACTACAAGAACAGAGAAACACCTAGACTCTTTTGAGAAATAGTGAATATTATGCAATTGAAAACTTTCATGACGCAAAGACATTTCATGTTGCAAGGAGAAGACGAGTAGTGTAGGAGCTCTTTTCTTTAGAAAACTATTTTTTTACCTACAGTGAGGAATTTGGTATCCCACATTAATTCTTATTTCTCCACTTAACAAAGTTATAACACATCTTGCCAGGTTGTGATATGGATCTTCTTGGAAAAAGCCTCAGGTATTGAAGTAGCAAGGTTATTAAGAAGATCTCACAGAGAAATATCATTGTCTTAGATTTTTAAATGATTTAATGAGCTACTCATCCCAAGAAAGACTTTTGGTCCCTCTATTTTACGAAAAGGAAATTTAATGTATACTAATAATTCCAAATTTGCTTCATGTATTTTAGAAAAAAATTGCTTCATGTATTTTTCTACTTAATATGGACTAATAAGAACGTTGGACTGCAATACTGAGAGAAGACATGACTAAGCTTTTCTGACAAGAGATGAGAAAGCACTATTCTCACAACCATTCAAACAGCTGATAGAAAAAATATTCTCGTAGTTTCTCTACAGCATGTTCAACCTACAGCAGTTGTGTATGAATACTAGGAACTATTTTATATATCACAAGTGTAATTGCCTCTTATGAAATTTTCCATAGAATATTTGAAATTATGTTTTTTTATGAATTTTCAGACACTTGCACTTATTTATTGCATACTCCATATGTTGTATGATTTTTGTAAATAATTGTATTGCTGATCCATTAAAAAATAGAGCTGGCAGTGTTGGTACAGCCTGGCCTGGCTGCAGATCAAGAAAATATAAACAAAAAGCTTACATTTATTTATAGGTAAGTTAGAAATAACACCGTAGTTTACAACAGGTATTTACAATTATAGCATAATTTGGAGTAAATCAGAACCATACACAAAGTGTATTCTCTCCATTTCATAGGCTGTCATGACAGTGTTTGTGAAAAATAAGAAAAAACTAGTTTATCGGGATCTTGGCAGAGATACTGCTTGCATGGGGAATCGAGTTTCCAGAACAGCATGGTTAGTCACTCTTTGGTGGTGATGGGAGTTTGAACAGAGACCTGTTACAAGGGTCTTTCTGGTAGCATCTTCAGCTGGATTAGGAGACACTCCTCCAACCACTGTTTTGCATAGTTCTTACAATCTAGATGGCCCCAGCACATGCATAATTCTTTGCTCGTTGTATGTCTTAAGAATATGCAAAATATCTCTTAAATAAATTAACTGCATACACAATATTGATCCACCTGACCACATTTGCAGGAATAGTTTTTATTGAATACTTATAGTCTACATACAATTTAATTACTTCTATAGCAGGAATCACCTCTGGAGTCTTTGGGACATACCACCTGGGGTATTAATCAACATTTCTAAGCATACAAATAGGACTAGACACAAAAGAAATTGCCTCGGGCTATTTCTAGACTTGTCCAAAATTCTTACAAGAAATACTCCTCTAGTCTAATCGGTCAATAACTTAATTCTAAAGGTTCAGTTAATGCTCTAGTTTCAAGTCAGTCCATTGCCTCAAGCCAATCCACCATCTCATCTATACAGATGACTACCAAGGGAGTTCCTGGATCACCCAAGAATTAATGACTCAGGTGCAATTGCTGTGCAAACAGGCACAGCTCCAGTATACTACAGAACAGCCCCAACTATACCACAGAACATACTTGATTTCATACTTATAATTCAAGTCCTATAGCTCTTGCCACACTGTAGACCATTCTTTTTAACAAATAATGCTTGGTTTAAGGTATTATATGAGGTGTATACTGAACAGCATGCTGCCTTTTACCAACAGTGGTTCTGGGGTTTGGTCCTGGTTTCTGTCAGTATTGTTGTTCCTTCCCTTCACATACTTTCCTCTCCCCATCCTGCTTCAAGCTCATCGACACCTGGTGAAGTACAGCTACAAATCTGGGAGTGCTGTATGAATGCAGAATTACTTGCAGGACTCAACCTGTGGATGAGGACTCTGCATCCCCCATCTCTTATCAGACAGAAGTTCCCATTCCTAGCATGAATGAGGGAGGAGAGCAGAGAGGAGGAACAAGAAGAAACTTACACCTGAGATTAGTGCTAGAAACAACACTTCGTTAGGAAGCAGCCTGTAACTGATGAAACAAAACCTGTACTGGTTTTCAGTGAAACAGGAGGTGGCAAGGACAGGAACAAGTAACAGACGAGAGTCAAAAGCAGCAAAGAGAACAGGGAGATATTTCCATAAAAGCTAGGAGATTTCAGAAGTTTTTTTTTTTTATTATTATTCCTAAAAGAAATGTTTGATTCAGAATTAATTCATGAAGTGCTATTTAGATGAAAATTATTTCTAATCAACCTTTGGGAAAAGTCAATACGTATCTGAAAGACCACATAAGAGATAAGGGTCTTTGAATACATTATTTCTTAATTGTTTTATACTTCAGAATATAATGCAAGTCTGAAACATTGATTAATTATGGATGTGGGCAAAATTTCATTATCCACAGCTGAGACTCTTTTGTGCTCTAATAACAATACTTTTTCAAAACTGACATTATCTAATAAACCCCTATAATCTGACCTTAGGAAATGCTGTGTGTTATGTGTTGCTTAATGAAGGACTGGGCCCATAACACATTCTGTAAGGTGATTATATATGTAAGTTTTATCTTAAAGTAAATTTGGTAGCTTTCTCTGAATGTTTGTGCATATGCACATTAATTTACAAAAGTTAATGCAGACTGTTATTTAAGAAACAAAAGAAAGGTATATATTTCTCCATATATAGTGTTTTGAAAATTACCTTACTGTATTAGAAGAAAAATAATTGTAAAATATTCTGACCTAGAATAATATAATTCTTATTAAAAATTGTATTTTATTTACAAATTATTTACAACACTTTTAAGAACAAATTGTGGCTTTAATGAATTATCCAAGCACTGGGCTGGGAAGAAGAATCTCTGTCTGAGCCTGGAGAATACAAGCTCTTCTTTTTAATCTTTAACACTTGTGTTCATTTAAAAAAAAAAAGGCAAAATAGAATTTTCATCCAGAAAGTTATATTTTGTGAAATTAAAATGGAATTTATATTGTTCTTTTGACAGTAGGGCACTGTTCTGTAGAATGGTATGTGCAGGCAGTAGATTTGTGACAAATGCAAACCTCAAGGAATTTTTACTATTTTTTTCTAAGTCCTATGATAATTTTACTGAAATCTACCTCTGAAATGCTGTGAGCAGTATGAGATAAACCTTTTGGTCTCTATCAAACTTCTTTCAAATAGAAAAACTCCTTCCTTACCTCAAAATAGACCATTCTTCAAGCTTGTACAGTCCTAAAAATCTCTATACTATATTCATCCTGCAAGAAAAGAAGTAAGACCGTTAATGAGAGCAAAAAAGCCCTGAAATATCCGGATTCAGCTTTTACATAACAGAGAAGTCTAGTGAAGATCCGGTCAGTGCCTATGTGTCTTTTGCTGGCTAATAAGTCTCCTGGTAGTGTAGACATGACTTCTTTTCTCCACCCAAACAGGTCTTCTCATCACCTTTCTGTGTCTTCTTGTCATGGGGTAGATTCCAAAAGGTTTGACCGGAGATAGTAGGTGGCATTGTTTTCTATCTGACAGTCAGAGTCTAAAATGTATCTATATCAGATCTGCTTGGCTGCCAGCTGGGGCCAACTCACCATACATATTCTGTGTAGGGAAATTCTATGTATTTGGTGCTTTGGAGGACAGAGCACTTGGCTAGCTTGTAAGCGTAACTAGAAGACCCAAAAAGTTCTTTCTGTCTGTAGAAGAATTTCAGAGAAGGGCCCAGCTGGTTCAGACTCACTGAGCTCTACCTAATATTTCAGTCCTAGAGCTGTATCATTTAAGGCTGATTATGGTTGTTTGCATTTGCCACTCTATATAGGCCCACGTATATAAAGAAGACACAAGGGAGGGTTCTCCAGTCACAATTTAACTGTAATGCGAATTGACCTCTCTGTCCTGGTGGAATTAGACTACATGAGTATGACTCCAGAGAAACTCCAGAAGAATTACTATTGATGCATAGGCCTGGGGCATATGTATAGTGCTAAATAGATTCAGGGCCATGATAACACCTTGTGACTCACTGTGGGATCCACACACAACACAGGCAACAAGAAAGTGGGGAGTCATTTCAATGATGGCATAGCATACTTGGCCTTACTCTGTATAGTGTAGGCCAGTATACATCCTTTCAACTATTTTCCCATGTGTTTCCCAGTTTCAGGTGCCTGCACTTCTGAGACTTTGCCAGAATTGCTGGAAAGCATTAAAAGATTTTGCTACTAGTAAACCTTCTTTCTTTCCTCATCTCCCCAGATTTCAGTCCAAATTTTTTTCTCTCAGAATTTTTTATCTCTTTATTCTGTGTTACTACTACCCTCCAAAATATTACATAAATCCTCTGCTTTCTTCTTATTGTTCCAATAGGAAGTGATTGTTGACTTTTTCTCTGTAGCACAAAGTCTGTATGTCCAGATAGAACTTCTCTGATTCATGGGATCTTGTGTAAAATATTCCCTTCCATCTTTTAGTTGATTCAGTACTTAAATAGTACCAACACTATGCAAAATAAAGGGCAGGAAATTGGTCTGTAGACTTGCTTCATTCCTCATTAGTATGGAGAGTGGAGGGGAGATAAGGAAGCATTCTCCTTCCCATTAAAAAAAAAAAATCGTGGTTCTTGATTGCACTTAGAAGTTTTGGGATGCACACATACAAGGTTTTAGGAAGGTACACTAGGACATCAACTCTATGCATTTGTTTATACTGGCCTGTGTTTTAATAAGACAAGTGTCTGGCTCAAAATGATTAGATGGT
Organism: Nipponia nippon; assembly: GCF_047370975.1. Classification (NCBI taxonomy): domain Eukaryota; kingdom Metazoa; phylum Chordata; class Aves; order Pelecaniformes; family Threskiornithidae; genus Nipponia; species Nipponia nippon. Next base: position 89,638,973 of record NW_028262336.1, on the reverse strand, counting down.
GAAATTAAGTGCACATGTTCTTAGCTTCACAATTTTTATTTAGTCATTTTTTGATGTCATTTTCTAACATTTATCTTCTTCATGTTTCGTTATGAGAAGGATAGAGTTTGTAGAACTACTTTTCCTTTTCCTAGTTTGCTGCATAAAAAGATGAATCATATCTGCCTGAAGTGGGTGTTTCTTTGAGATAAAGGTCACAATTTGCTCTATAGAAAAGGAACTCTCTTTTCCCTGAAATTCAGTTTCTTAAACTGGGTGACCATGAAAGACTGATTTATATTGTTATGGTAGAGAGGTTTAATGCTGTGCTTGGATCTGAACAAAAAAAGAAGTGTGTTTGCAGTATGCAGCAGAACTAATTTAAAAAAAAAAAAAAAAAGCTGTAAACCTTGAAGTTGGGTTTTATATATATATATATATATATAACTATAGAAATAGTTAGTTTTGAAAAAGCCCATGGTTTTAGCAAAAGAAATTAATCTGCAGCTCAGCAGAATACAATGCAGTATAGCCTACTTTAAGTGACATCAGGCTAAGCTGTCTGTCAGGCTAAATGAAGAGAAAACATCTTGTTAAGTAAGACTAGTTTCTAAATTACTAATCTTCATGCTGCAGCCATTCACTTGTAATTTCAGTGGCATTGGAAATGTGCTTTTCTTTTTACAAAACAGAAAACAGGAACAAGAATTTTCTAAGTAAAAGAGGGATGCTATGTACATAAATAATAATTTGAACCATTTTGCAGTGCTTCATCCTAAGGACAATTTCTGTTTCTATCTTTAGAGGAGGTCCCTCAGAACCCAGACGTGGGAGTATATAACTGTAATAACCACTATGAGACCTTGTGAAAACAAGTACTTTGTAATGAAGTACTAAACTTCTGTAATAAAATTTACTTCATGTTGGGCTTGTCAGGAAAAAAAAAAAAAATGAAGCCCGTGTGAAACTTGAGCTCAGCCTAGGAAGATGCAGATCACTTCCTGGGAGCAGCTGAAAACTTTCACCAGGATTTGAGCCCAATGAAAAGTTCTTGTATTATGTGCTGAGTATGATCATAAAGGCAATTTAATAAACTATCGGGAACAGAAGTATAAAATTAAAGATTAAAATGATCTAATTTGTTGGCTAACAGTTGACATGATAAAACTTGCCATGGATGAGTAGAATACTTGAAGCATCCAGTTTTGCCAAGGCATTACTACTTTGGGTGTGACCTTTCTTTTCTGTTCAATTTGGGACCTATTTGAATACTCACTTAAAACTCTGACTCAGACATTGTGTTAGTGATATCCACAGAAAGATGAATAGAGATTTGGAAAAAGGGCAGAGAAAATTTAAATAAATAAATAAATACAAAATTTTAAAAAATATTAAGACAAACTAGAGGAGGGAGGGTGAAAAACAACTACAGGGAGACTAAAAACAGGAATAAAGATATATGGTGTGTGTTCTGATGAATACATATTACATAAAAATCCCGAGTATACAAATTTATTATCCTTTATATATTAAAATATAAAAATTTTATTTATTATGTAATTGTAATGTTTTTTATACATGAAAAGCAAACAATAGATGATAATTAGTCATGTAAATGAGTAATATAGAGATCTTCTGGGTTCTAAGAATTGATTCTTTGTGTATTAACCCTTAATAAATTATTCATATATGGAATCCCCTTTTCAGAAAAGGCTGCTATAGGAAACTTCTGTGAGACCTGATCAAGGAGCAAAGACAGTGCAACCTAACTCACAGTAACTACTACCTTGTTGTCATAGGTATGAACTTTTTGTAGAGAACTACCCAATAGAAGCAAGATTAACCAAAATTGACATTACGGTTTATAGATTCAGTTCAGTTCAGCAATGCAGTTCTCCCTCCTTTCTTTGCCATCCCCTCCCACCCCAACACATAGCAAAGGCAATCAAAGCTCATTGATCTGTAAATAAAATTGAGAAATGTGGGGTATTATGGTGATTTATGAGATTTCTATTATTTTCTAGTTTTATCTAGGAAAGAAATATGAACACAGTATTTTGCTGTTTCATTTCCACTCATGCCTTGAACTAGGGTATGCAAAGTCATAGAAATTCATTAACTGAACATGTTGAACCTCAAAAAGCTGTTCAGTTCACTGAAACTTCTGGGTGAAAGTTTAGGTCACTTATTTTTTCAGAACTGGATCATCCATCCATAGGTCTGATACAATCATTCAGCTCTTCTTAATGTAGCTGGAAAAGGCTAGAAAAGATTTAACAGCTTCATTCCCACCTTGAGCAAACCAAAAATAAGAAATCTAGAGCAAATTACTCTTTTTTTCAAACAAATAGATGTTTCTTAGAACAATACAAAAACTTAAAATAGATTATACTGGGCTAAGCTAGAGGTCTATTTAACCCAGTATTATCTCCCTGTCATTAGCTAGATGCTTGTGGAAGTTCAGAATAGTACGTCTATCAGTGTACCACCAGCTTTTGGCAAGGTCCTACTTAAGACCGTCCATAGTGAAGACTTTACTTTCGCATCACTGTGTTTAATAGACCTTGCTGGACATTTCTCCTATGAATTTGTCTAATCTACTTTTGATCCCATTTGTACTTTTGGCATCCAAAATATCCTGTGGCAACGAGTGCCAGAATTTAATTACACATTCTGTGAAAAACTACTTCCCTGAATTTGTTTTAAACCAGCTGCCTTATAATCTCATTTGCTGCCCCTACTTTCTGTGTTATGAGAAGTAGCGAATAATAGTTTCTTATTCGTCTGTTCTATGCCATTTGTTATTTTATATACTTTTACCATACCCCACCACCTGTTCTTTGAAGCTGATGGGTCTTGTTCTATTTAATTTCTCTTTCTGCAGAAGCCATTTTATATCTCTCAGCATCCTTCTACATATCAGTTATATCTTTCTTGACAGCAAGTGATCAGAACTGTATGCAATATTTGAGACATAGGAATACCACAGACATATTTGTGACACAGCAATATCATCTGTTCTTTTCTCTATTCTTAATAACTCCTGATGTCCAGTTTACCTTTTTGACCCCAAGTGAATACTGAGCTGACTTTTCCTAAGTTCAGATGCAGATCTCTCACCTGACTGACTAAAAGCAAAATTTAAGCACATCAAAATGCATGTACAGTTAGAATTGTAGTTCTCCACATGCACTGCTTTACAATTTTCAATACTGATTTTTTCTAGCATTTTTTTCATTGACTTTTTTTTTCAGCTCTTTCAGTCTGTTTTATTTCTGACTATTCTTTATAATTTAGTACCATCATCCATCTTTGTGATGCCACTACTCATCCTTCTGCTCTAGGTTTTTCATAGATACCCTGAACTGCACAAATACTGGTACAGCCTTTGTGATACCATCCCATGCTACCCTTAAAACCAACTATTTATCTCTACTCTTCATATTAGGTAACTAGTTATTAATACAAAATAAGATCTTATTTCCAATGACAATGTAAAAAAAAGCCCTAACAAGTCTGTCAAATATTCCTTCCCTCTGAAAAAATAATCTTAATGCTTCTCCATTACATTTCATTCACCACATCTATTAATTCCATAATTTTGATAAATTTGTTTGGTGAAAAATCAAACGTAAATACATATTAATGTAGAAACACTGACCTTGTTATTTTTCATCGAAGGGACAGCAACTGTTATCTGTAGTATTTCTATCTTTGGAAGAACCAAATGGTTCGAGAAGAAAACAGCCAAAAACACCCTTCCACGTCTGGTGAAAGCAAGACGATCTTCATTACACACTATCATCTCATAGCAGCTGTTCCAGTGAAGTTTAAACTGTCTGCTGAACACTGGACTTAGAAAATGGTGCATTTAGTCATGATCCGAACATGGTCTTTCCTAACCAAAGGAGTATTTTTTCTTGAGCTTAATTATTTTGTTTAGGGGTTAAAAATACATTTTCTGGGATCTTTCTGGCATTAATGATTTCTGAAATCATGACAGTTAAAGAGAAGCAAGGGAGTAGAAATGAATATTCACTCAGGAGTGAATATTTGTCTGTTGGTGATTTGACCTGATAAAGACTTAGTTGAAAGAGAAAGCGCAGCTGTGGCTAAAATAGAAAGGAATGATATCTTTCTTATAAAGATAGTAGCTGGAGTTTTCTTCTTTCCTTGCAAACAGAAGGAGGTAGGTTGGAGTTGCTGTCCCATAAGGCAAAGACAGGGGAATTTGTAGAGGCTTCTCGGTTTTTTTAATTTTACCTCTGAGGCATATGGAATTTGTCCTTCAACCTGTTTCTAATATTGGACCAATAATACTGGACTAGGTTCAAAATAACCAGAAACATAGGACCATTTATTGTGGCAGTATCCTGAAACTTTAGTACATAGAGTCAAAACAGAGAAAGAAAAAGAAAAGAAAAGGAAGAGGAAAACTTAAAAAAGACTAAGAGGTTCTCTCCACCACTTACTTAGCTAAATGTTTTTAGATTGCCAAGTGAACAAATATGTAAGACAGATAAAAAGCAAAATAAGGGAGGGGAAAAATAGTGACCATCCAACACAGAAGATTAAGAATTTGCATAATGATCAATTAGATTTTATCCCATAGTCAAAAAGTACTGTGAATACCAAGAAGATAATAAATGCCATATATATATGAAATTACTTTCATCTTGGAAACACTATGACCAGTGGTTTTTTCTCTTATAATAGAAGTTATTTTTCACGTCACATCTCTTTTTTTCATTCCTTGGAAATGACATTTCTGTAAGCTTGACCACTGAGATGTGTTTCAGTTAATTTCTCAAAATGTTTTATATCAGAATTAATTCACCCAGTATTGGTTCTGTGTGAAATAAAATACATCTAAAAATCCCAGCTATTCCTAACACAAACATTGTGCATTACAGAACTCTACAACATCTGATCTTAATTTGTTATAAAGCTAACTATGAGATTTAAGAACTTCAAAGACAATTCAGTTAGATATTCTTTAAACAATAAACACCAAATAAATTTTCATGCATGGATAGTAAGACTTCAAGTTGTGTGCACTTTCTTGCTACAGTTTAGTTAATAAAAATGGGTACAGATCTAGAAGCCATGAAGTATTAAGAACTTTTTTTCTCAGAAATTAAATATAAAGCTTTGTATGTTTTAGAAGTGAATGCTTGCTACTTGTCAGCTGGAACAATTGTTTCTTGCCACCAAAAAAAAGCCATTTATATAAATCTATATCAGTTTGTGGTGTTTCATTTTTTTAATCTAAAACTCAGAAATATTAATTTTCACATTCTTCTTAACATCTTCAAGATCTTTGGCTTTTGCAGATCTGATTGCTGGTCAATGCTCTAGTGCATTGACACTGCTTTTTTTTTTGTTAAAAATGGCTGTCCAGAAAAATTTTGGTCTTGCATTAGCCTCAGCTAAACTTGGTTAGGCTCAATTATAACCTCTTAATGGTGAGGTTTGTAGCAGAAAAACTCACAACCCTTTAACCACAGTGGACATATAACGCACTACCTTAATAATTGAACAATATCAATAATTTCAACATAAAATTGCCAAAGAAAACAAGTTAAGAATTTAGCAATTATATCTCCCTAGGTTGTATTTGAGATTTAATTTTTTTTTTCTCCGACAGATAAATAACGAGTTTCTCTTAATTAGGCTAGATTATGGGAAATGAAAGTGCTACTGAAAACAGCAATGGAGTACAATATTATCTTTTGTCAAGAGCAGTATCTTGAAAATGTCTTAAGTTGTCTAGTTATCATGATAAATAGGTTGGGGTACATGCACACTTTAATTACTAACAGTGAAATCTGCTGAAATTGAAGTGTTGCACTTGGTAAGAGCTATTAATGTTGAAATGACCCATTTAATAGTGGCCTGTGGTATCAAAATATGGATTTAAATTGGTAATTAATAAAAGTCCATTCCTGAAAATGCTAACACAAAAGCTCAATAAAAATGCTAACTAGATCTCAAATACCACACACAGTTTATTGACATTTTAATACATATTACTTATGCTAAACACTTTTATACAATCAGAACTAAGGATGAGAGGACAACAATAGACATATTTTCCAGCTAGCGGTTAGGAGATCAGTAGTACGCTTAGTGGACTAGTTCACTTTTGTAGGTTTTAATCCTGCTTATAATGGAGGAACATGGCATGATTTCTTTTTGAAGCTGCATTTACAAAATGAATCATTTTATCTCATACTACAGATAACAAGAATTTTGATTTTAAAAAAAAGAAGAAGAAAATCAAGTAGTTCTCATCAGACTATATTTTTAATGTCCAGGAGATGAGTAAAGTGAACTCTCCATGATTTAATAGCCAAAGTGTTATTGCTGATATAAAGACAAAAGCTGACATGTTATCTGTCTGGTTTCTTCCCCCTATATAGCTAGCAACTGACATTTCAGAGGCTCAAAACACCTCATAAAATCCTGATTGCATATGTCAGGCAGTGCAGAATTTTGTCCACTGTCCTGTAGGACAGAACAGATATTTCTTGAGAAAAATACCAACTTCTATTTTAAATCATAACCCCTTTTTCTCAGGCAACCCAAGGATTAATTAACCTAATTCAGAAAGATATTACAGTGCATATTTAAGTCTATAGGATTAGTGTGCCTTGCTGAATGATGCCCTGAATTTATAGCTATTTTTATTGGTAGATAAAGTGCTTTAATGGAATCCTAGCACAAATCCTGAAACTGGAACATAGCTGCTGAGGTGCATTATATGTCTTTGGAAAGCAGCAGAGTAATATTTTTTTCCCTCATACCTAAATGTAAGTTTTTCCTATATTAAGCATCAGGCTTAGGCTGGTGATTATATGTGTATCTCTCTGTCTCTCTCTTGTATACATATATATGTGTATGAATATATATATATATATATAAATGTCTTGTTATGAAGACTTCAGTATTTAATAGAAGAGAAAATTTTTGGAGGAGTGATATTCATTGAATCTCTCTATACATATAAAATACCCACATTTTGAAATAATTCTCTATACTCTTAATATCAACCACTGAGGATAACAAAAGTTCTGAAGAGTTTTCAAATTTAAGTACCACTGAAAACAACAGTCTTGTAATGGAAGACTAGCACAAGACTGAGCAGTTGGGAAAAAATAGAATATTGGAAAAGGCATTGATTTTTAGTGGGTAGTAGGGTGTTTGTGGCTTCAGGAGATAAAAGAAGAGTTTGTGCAAGCACTGGACATTTGTTAGATTACTCATTGCCTCTGTATTTTTTGGACTGCTGGATGTTACCCTTTCCAAGTCATACCTACTATAGAGAGGGTTAATTCCAAGCACTATGGAAATGACTCAGTTTACACCACTTGGACTTGGGCAAAGGACTGCAGGTCAGGCATTGTCTGCTTGATTAGGTGTTGGTTTTGGCTATTAGTGTGTTTAGAACTAGACACCTTGAAATTAATCTTAGGCACTTTCCTATCCCCTTTTGGGTCTTAATTGCCATTGCATTATGAATTTGAGTAAAAAATCTCAAAGCAATTGCTTTGTTTTTCTTTAATGTGAGTGATAAAATGGGAATTTCTCAATTATTCAATATGAAATACCAAAGATGAGCTTACCACTCTGGTCATCTGAAATGTAACTATTTCAAGTCATATAGATCATTTACCTTGCCTTTCAACCCAAACACACCAAACAAATGCATTTATTTGACTGCTAGGATCACAAGAACAGTGGCCTTTTCCCACGTAAGAGACAAGAGCCCAGACTATTGATCTCAGCATTATGCTGTTATCTACCTTACGTGAAGTGTTGAGGAAATGATGTTCAAGTTTTCAAATCCAAATTCTGTGAAGAATCTATAGCAATGCTTTTAGTGGCATTTGATCTTGTATTTTTTCACTTAATTTTTCCTGAGCATACTCAGACAACATCACTAATAGGTTTTATAATTCAGAATACTCTGATTGGTCAAATACAATGTGAGATGTAATTTAACATAGGTATTTAACTTTTTGGTCATTTGATTGCTTGTGTCACACACTAGTAGGTCTGAAGGTTCAAAACATGATTTTGACACATACAACAAAATAAATCAGCCCCAAAATGGTAGAGCTGTTTAGAATAATCTTCCTCAGCCTTTACCAGGTAAGGTACCTGTTTTAAAGAAAATATCTCCCTTGCGTGTCACTAGCAAAAAAGTCTCAATTCATGGAAATTTTATGTAATTTAATTTATTGTCAATTAACACAAACTTCTAATCACTGATTTGGACAATAAGAAATGATAAAACATAAACTGTTATACACACAGTTAAATAAACACCTTTTTTCCCCTTCCCCAAGATAAACATAAGCCCAAACCATCTCCTCCCTTCTTCCTAGTCTCAGCCTCCCTTGTTTTTGCCATGGGTTACACTCAGTATGTCCCAAATCCTTTGGTGAGGTGACAGGTGGTGAAGGGGGTTGGGGTTGGTTCTGCCACTCTTCCTTGCTTTTCAACTGTTTTTCCTCTGTGGATTGCCTCAGCGTGGATTGCCCACAGTCTGCAGTTCCTCAGCGGTGTCCCTGTTCTGGCACGGGTCCAGGATATTATTATCTTAATTCTTCTATTTTCTGCATTGTTTCTTCAAAACTTTTTTATTTGTCTCTATACATGGAATGGGGTTGGCGGGGAGGTGAGTTTGGTGATTCATCTGTTCAGTGAGACTTAGAACATCGCCGCCTCAGGTTTAGTTGTATGTTGCCTTTTTCCTCCACTTTTTGACTACACTCTTTATTTACAGTGTGCACACTTCCGAGATGAAGATCTGAACTCCAGAAGTGTGTAGAGTGCCTAATGCATTACAGCTTTCTATCTCTTTGAGAAGTTCTGGGAGGCACTGTAGCACAAGCATTCAATAACCATCAGTGCCAAAGGTCTTTTATTGTCTGCAGTAATATCACTTAAAATTTTGGCTTGGAGTGACTTTCCCTGTAATTTTTAATATGTTTACATTCTTTTGGTGTCAGTTGTTTGCTCTTTCATTGCTTCACTTTCATTCTGCCATTTGTGAATGAAAAGTGATGAGCAGTCTTTAGGCAAATACGTTCTACGTACCATCCTTTATTTGCTGATCTTCTTGTGAAGAATTACTTCCCACAGGCATGAAATCACTATAATAGCCTAAACATTATTATGAAATTTAACCAATTACATTGGTCATATTTTAGGGCTTATTTAATAAATAACAATGTAATTCTTGTGTAAAACGAATTATTAGGGTTCAAAAGAAACTAACGCTTTTGCTTTTTATTGCTTTTAACTGACAAGAGACAAATTTTGCTCTATTCAGCTATCTAACCTAACTGTTGGGGTATTCAAAGCTCTCAGCTAGCCTGGGTTTCCTTTCTGGGAAAATCTAGACATTATAGAGAGGAGAAACCAGAGAACAAAACAGAGTTGCTGTGTAGTCACGTTAGAACACAGGTAGGAAAAACAGGATTTGGAAAGTGCTACCAGGGTTTGATCCAGACATAATGCTCAGTTTTAACAACTAAAAAAACCTCACTTAAAAATGGTAACACAAGTTTGAATACTGATTCTTCTTTTTTTGGGTGGTATGTATAATTTTTACTTTTTTAAATTACTTCCTTAATCATTTCATTTGAAGTGTTTACATCTATGCTTTCTCATTTCTTTGAGTTTGAGAAGTGGATCACTCAAAATCTTTTTCTTCTAGAAGGTCAGTTTTCATATCCTTACCTTCATAAAACAACTTCAGAATGTGGCAGTACTCATTCTGGAAATGCACATAGAACACCACAGCTCAAACCAGTGCTTCATGCTGTACCAAAATTTCTTCTGATTGCTGGTCTGTCCTTAGGGTGATCTTCGAAACATCCAGCATGCTTTTTAATTAAATCACTGATGAAGAGCTGGCAGCTTTAGTGATTCCAAATCTCTCTCTTCAGAATGGCTGTTAGGCTTTCTTTAGTAAATGGAATCTGTTTCTCAGAACCCTCAAGTTTTATTTCTCACCTTTTTAAAAAAGTGATATGTGCTTGCTTGTCTACTTTGGTGCAAAGTCAAAATCTCTGTTCTGTGTTGCCTTAAAATTTGTATTGTCAATCATAGTATTGCTATGAGGTGGGTTGACCTTGGCTAGCTGCCAGACGCCCACCAAGCCACTCTCTCACTTTCCTTCCTTAACAGGACGGGGGAGAAAATATGATGAAAAAGCTTGTGGGTCGAGATAAAGACAGGCAGATCACTCACCAATTACTGTCACGGGCATAACACACTTGACTTGGGGAAGATGCATTTAATTTGTTGCCAATTAAAATAGATTTGGATAGTGAGAAACAAAGACAAAATTAAAACACCACCTCACCCCCCCCCACCCCCCCCACCCCCCTTCTTCCAGGTTCGACTTTACTTCTTCATTCCTGACTCCTCTACCTAGCATGGAAAACCTGCTCCAGCATGGGCTCTCCACAGGCAGCAATACCTTCAGGAAATATCCACCTTCTCCAGCGTGGGGTCCTTCACAGGCTGCAGTGTAGGTACTTGTTATGGCGTAGGCCTCTTTACAGGCTTCAGGGGAACATGGAACACCTCCTCCCACTCCTTCTTCACTGACCTCGGTGTTCGCAGAGCTGTTTCTCATACTCTTTTTTTCCTCTCTCCTCACTGCCATGCAGCATTTTTGCCCTTTCTTAAGTATGCTTCCCCTGAGGCTCCACCATCTTGGCTGAGGGGCTCAGCCATGCCCTGTGGTGGGTCTGTTGGAGCTGGCTGGAAGCAGCTGTGCCTGGCATAGGGCAGCAATGGCCTTCCCTCACAGAGGCTATCCCTGCAGCCGCCTCCTGCTACCAAAACCTTGAATGTACACCCAAAGCATGTTAAAATGCATTTGTCGGTCTCTTCTCCCAAGTAACAAGCGATAGGAAAAGAGGAAATGGCACCAAGTTGTGCCAGGGGAGGTTTAAGTTGGATATTAGGAAAAACTTCTTCACTGAAAGGGTAGTCAGGCACTGGAATAGGCTTTGCAGGGAAGTGGTTGAGTCCCCATCCCTGGAGGTATTTAAAAGACGGGTAGACATGGTGCTTAGGGACATGGTTTAGTGGTGGACTTGTCAGTGTTAGGTTAACGGTTGGACTTGATGATCTTAAGGGTCTTTTCCAACCTTAACGATTCTATGATTCTATGAAAATAAAGTAAATAAACAACTTGTCTTTAATCTCTCTATGTTAATATTTCCAATCCTACCAAACATAATCATTTCTTATGAAAGAAGGGGGCAAATGAAAACTGTGGAAGTTGCAAAACTTGGCACTGAGAAATAACATGAGGGATCTTAATTCAGACCAGTTGTATTTAAAAATTAAAAAGAATCATGTACTATTTTTGCATGTTTATGTTCCATTATTTCCCCTAAGGATCACATTCGCTTGGTATTGTACATATGCCACAAAAATCACATTATTGCTACTCCAGTTACAATCCAAAAGCCATAGCACTTACATTTAAGACTTGCTTGTTCTAGTACTCAAAAGAATATCACAAGCATAAAAGAACACCTAGTGTCTACTTTTTTTGCAAACTTAAATGATTCTCTACATAACGAACTAAGATACGTATGATCCATCATGTATATTATCTAAAGAACTGATCTTGTATTAAACTTGCACTTACTAAATTCTACCTGCCAAAAATGGGAATATTCAAAAGTTTTCAAGATTTGTCTCAGTCTGCTTCTACCAGAACCCTTCTTCCATTCACAACATGTGAAGGTTACATATACATGGAGCAAATGAGGGCCACATAGCTATGCTCCAGTACTTCAGAAAGAACTAGTTTAAATACCAGAAATAGCACCGGATTAGCAGGGGCCCTGCTGAAGTATAGCTTCAGATAGCATTGGGCCATGGAGATACACCTACAATTAAGCATATGTGTAAATCCTTGCAAGACCAGAGTTTAAATTTCATACCACTCCAACAAAGAAGTCCTGTGTGGGCCAATTAACAGCCTTGAATAATATAATATTTTAGTGTGAGAGAAAAGGATAATAAAAAAATTAAACCTTCCCTGCTCTAAACCCATGATTGTTTGGTGTTTATTTTCCTGAGTGAAATTGTTTCATCTGTGTAGAAAGATCCTGTAAGTAAGCCGACTTCCATTTGGCTTAACAATGCTACATCTTAGCTAGCTATTTATTGTCATCTAATGTTAGCAGGGCAACCTTTAAGAAGTTACTTAACCTTCTCAAAATTAAGTTAATGCAGCACCACACCTTCAGTTGTTTAGGCTCTTGGAGTAGAATCCATTATTCTGAATTTGTTTCATACTGTTGTGTACCATGTCATGCATGATATAGAAATGCACAGTAGAACATTAATTATATGGAATAAAAATTCATCCGTGTTTAGAATTAAAATCCAGACCTCCTTGAATTGATAGAAATAAGTTCAAAATTATTGAAATACATACCTCCACCTAACAATTAATTTTTTGAAGAAAGTTCTGCTTTGCTTTTCCTTACTCACTTTTTAATCATAGAATCATTTTGTTTGGAAAAAACTTTAAGATCAAGTCCAACTGTAAACATTGCACTGCCAAATTCACCACTAAACCATGTCCCTAAGCACCACATCTACACGTCTTTTAAATACCTCCAGGGATGGGGACTCAACCACTTCCCTGGGCAGCCTGTTCAATGCTTGACAACCCTTTTGGTGAATAAATTTTTCCTAATATCCAAATCTAAACCTGCCCTGACGCAACTTGAGTCCATTTCCTCTTGTCCTGTTGCTTGTTACTTGGGAGAAGAGGCCAACACCCACATCACTACAACCTCCTTTCAGGTAGGTGTAGAGAGCAATAAGGTCTCCCCTCAGCCTCCTCTTCTCCAGGCTAAACAGCCCCATTCCCTCAGCCACTCCTCATAAGACTTGTGCTCTAGACCCTTCACCAGCTTCATTGCCCTCCTTTGGACACTCTCCAGCATCTCAACGTCCTTCTTGTAGTGAGGGACCCAAAACTGAACACAGTGTTCATGGTGCAGCCTCACCAGTGCTGAGTACAGGGGGATGATCACTTCCCTAGTCCTGCTGGCCATATTGTTTCTGATACAAACCAGGATGCTATTGGTCTTCCTGCCCACCTGAGCGCACTGCTGGCTCATATTCAGCCAGCTGTTGACCAGCACCCCCAGGTTCTTTTCCTCCAGGCAGCTATCCGGCCACTCCGTGACACACACTTGTATGTGTCTAAGTGGTGTAGCAGGTCACTAACCATTTCCCCATGGATCATGGGGTCTTCATTCTGCTCCCCATCCCTGTCTTCCAGCTCATGGTGCTGGGTAACCCAAGAAGAATTGGTCTTACCATTAAAGACTGAGGCAAAGGAGGCATTAAGTACCTCAGCCTTTTCCTCATCCCTTGTCACTATGTTTCCCCCCACATTCAACAAAGGATGGACAATCTCCATATCACCCCTTTTGTTGCTAATGTATTTGTGGAAATATTTTTTTGTTGTCTTTTATGACAGTAGCCAGTTCCAGCTGGGCTTTGGCCCTTCTAATCTCCCTGCATAACCTCACAACATCCTTGTAGTCTTCCTGAGTCACCTGCCCCTTCTTCCAAAAGTTGTAAACTCTCTTTTTTTTTCCTGAGCTCCAGCCAAAGCTCTCTGTTCAGCCAGACCAGTCTCCTTCCCTGCCAGCTCGTCTTTCGGCATATGGGGACAGCCTGCTCCTGCACTTTTAAGATTTCCTTCTTGAAGAATATCCAGCCTTCCTTCACTCCTTTGCCCTTCCCAACTGCCTCCCAAGGGACTCTGTCAACCAGGCTCCTAAACAGGCCAAAGTCTGCTCTCCAGAGGTCCAAGGTAGCAGTTCTGCTGACTCCCCTCCTTCTCCAAGAATCAAAAAGTCTATCATTTCATGATCACTATGCCCAAGACAGCTTCTAACCGCCACATCACCCACCAGTCCTTCTCTGTTCACAGACAAGAGGTCCAGCGGGGCACCTTCCCAAGTTGGCTCCCTCACCAGCTGTGTCAGGAAGTTATTTTCCATACACTCCAGGAACTTTCTAGACTGTTTCCTCTCTGCTGTATTGTATTTGCAGCAGACACATAGTGTCACATATTTGAAGAGCATGACAGAGGAATCTCCACTTAGAGTCTGGTATCTTTGGCTAAGTTACTCTGCTAAGAAGGATATGATGTATCTTGTAATCTGAACTAGATATTCAGTCACTTACACTATGTCTGTACTACTAAATGTAGCAGCTTAGTGACCATTCTTTAGTCTTGAGGTTAAGTAGCACACCATAATTTTTCCACCAGTGCAAACTCCTTTCTCCTACAGGACAAGGCTGCCTATTGGAAATGGTCCCAGGCCAACATTATGGTCTCTTTCATGCTCAGGCATCATTGTGTGTCATTAGGTATGGGCCAAAATTATACGAGGATATATTAAGTATGTAATGTTTACATAGCTCAGGGCTACATTGACCATGTCAGATGGATCTCCTCCAGGTAATCATCACTCTTGGTAATCATCCCAAGGTAAAGTAGTACAAAACTATTTGTATTCACACTGCCTAGGGATAGCCCTTTTTAACACAGATTGTTCGTGTCTCTACTGCACGACCTAAGTTACTTGAAATTTTCTGGGCCCTGTGTTAAGTCTGGTCCCTTATTATTCTTTGGTGCAAGTTTCTGTGATGTAGTTCAGTATTTGAAATGATGCTAGAGCTAACACTGTAGTCAACAAAATACTTTTTAAAATATTGTGAGATTGGGAGTGTGACGTGATGGATGGGCTGGAGGAATGTTTTGGAAGAATGTGTAGAAATAGAGGAACCAGGCCTTTTCAGATAGTGTCTTCATTCATCCTGCCTTACTGGAGAGGGCCTGAAGTAAACTATTTCCACAGCTACGCATGGATTTTCATTCCAGGGAATTTCATCACTACGAAGAAAAGTCAAGAAGTGAACATGTTTCTGTAATGTTGGCAGTCCAGGGAATGAGAACTGGGACTGCACTGCTAAATTATTTGATAGCATTGACATAAAACTTCTATGAGGTGACTCACACTTTATATTTACTTATGCTTTACTTCACTTGTAAAGACATAACTGCAAAACAGGCTGGAGCACTTTTACGCAAGTGAAGAAATACAGTTCAAAGGACATGAAAAGATGTAATAAAAAAATAGGGCACATCATGTGGTGGCTATGAAAGTTTTTTCAAAATGGGACTTACAATACACCTGAAGCACTACTTTTGGTATCTAAATCCTTTACTGGCTCTTGATCACAGACCATTGACTTTAAACAGTGACAATAATATTACTTTAATCTGTGTAGTCCTACACAGGAATCCTGTACTTTTAGAAAAGAGGAGGAAAGTGAACAACTTTATAATGTAAAATAGAAAAAAAGTAGCAACTTAAAAGTGTAAACTTTGACATACATTTTCTAAGTATTTGATCTTCAGGGCTCTCCAAGTCAAAATGAAGTGTATCATAAAATCAGTCCATTGTATTTCCAAAATATATTATCAAAGAAATGCATTCTATAATAGGTATAAAGGAGATATTATTAAGGAAAGAAACAAAATAATTGGGAGAGCAATTTTGAAGTTTGCAGACTGATAATTTTCAGGGGTCACACAGTTCAGACTGTTAATTTTTCAAAATGTAAAAATAATGTAAAAAAAAATGTAAACTTTTTCACAATGCAAAAACAATGTAAATTATTCTGCTCAGTTATTATTCAGATGTAGATTTAAAATTTATAGATAAAACATGGTGTCATGGAGCCTGTCTTCTATCTTGAAAAGTAAAAGTTTGATGTGCAACAGTGCCTGTCAAATGGATAATGCAAGTACAAGTTAGGAACAGATATACATTTCCTTCTTTAGGTTATTCTTTTCCTCTCCTAAATGAAGGAAATACTAAAGGTAAAGCAAGTTAACAGGAAACTTACCATGTATATTAAAAACTAGAAACTTACAGAAAAAAGGTATGGTTGTGATGTGAATTTTTCTCTTCTTTATCAATATAATTATTATAGCCCTCATTGGTTAATCCCAGTAATGCTTTTGTAGGTGTTAATATATTCAGTATTATTGTGAACTTTTCAAATCTGACCTTCTTGATTTATTTCTTCAGTCTGCAAAGTAAAACACACCACTTGTTTCTGTCTAAAATAGAAAAGAATTGTTTGGAGAGCACTTTAGTGGAAACAAAGTTAACTTTTTGCTCTTCAGAAGATCTGTCTTGATCCACCTTGAGGAAAACTTCCTTAACACTCTTCTGCTCTACAAATGAACTGAATGTAAAAGTTGCTTTATTCCATAAAATCAATGAAGATTTAAACATGAAATCACCTATAAATAGAAAGTCCAGTTAGTCATATATCAGTGATGAATGGATATTTTATGTGTTGGATGAACATTTCCATTTCTTATGGCACATGGCAAGTAGAGTCCAAAATCACATCATCATCATCATCTCTCTTACACACAGTGAGGAAACTCTTTTCTTTGTGTACAAATACAGAAGCTTTCAAAGATGAACATGAAAGATAAGTTTAGTTAGGGAAAAAAAACCCAAACAAAAAACACTAAAGATGAAACAAAAAAAAGGTATTATGATACCCTAAATGAAGAGTCACATAATTATTGGTTACCGAATTATCTTTGGAGGCAAAAGAACTGGAGGCTAACTTAACTATTCTCCAAGCTGTTTTCGTGATTTCTTTTCATATCATACTCTTCCAAGTTGACATTATTGATGTGACTGTATTTATTCTGTTCCAGCCAAGCACACTGAAAGTTAAGGGAATATATTGTAACATTTCAAGACTTGTGAAAATCAGCCAAATACACGCTGTAATGCCAAAAGAAAGCCGAAAGCATGAAAAAATGTCACTTCATTCAAATCATGTAACATTCATTATAATTATTAAATAGATCCTGAAGACTTGGATCAGATTATTAAACAAGTCAATTTAGCTAGTAAATAAAAAAAAGTAATTAATACGTAGTGTTACAAACTAGACATAGTTGGTAACAGGGAGTTATGTCCTAAAAAGTTAGGGTCATTTCATTGGATAATTGCAAACAGACCTGCAATTAGTATTCGATATTCTTATTTTTTTGTGTCAGGAAACACAGAGCTAGATGGAGCAGGTACATATGATGCCTTGCAATTTATTAATCTAGTACTAAATTCTATCAACATTGCACATGATTAGCACATTAGCATTTTACTTCTAGTAGATTGATTTTAATGAGGTAGCTATCTAGTTAATCAGGATAATAAGTCTTTGTAAAAGCTGTTTCTACATCTATAAGCGCTTGCATATCCCCATTTGTACCAGTCAACAAAAACGAAAACACATCAGTGTGTTTTATTGGTCACTAGCCATCATGAACATTTAAATAAGGTTTTGCTAGGGACTGACAGTATACAAATGTTGTGGTACGGGGAAACCTTCACAATCAATTATTTACTGCAGAGTTGTCCAGCAAGTGATCTATAAGTTTAATATGAATTTGGACAAGACAGTTGAGCTGATCTAATTGCATTGAAAAAAGTATCCAGTTCCCCCTTCAACTGTTAGCTTCACAGTTCTGTACAGCTCCTCTGTTATTTCAGCCCTGCTGCATGTTTAGTCCTTTGATAAGCTATGGGACTAAATGAAAATCAGCAACATTACTATACTGACAAGCACCAGAGGTAGCACAAGGGTGTTGAAAGGGGGAGGGAAAGGTGGGATAAGACAGGAGGACTCCCCTACTGTGTGGCCACCATATGAAGCCACAATCTTAGTCACTATTCTCAAGATGTTAAAGATTCAAGCACTAGTATCAAGTACACAAACATTTGAAACTAACTCCTGAAAAAGGGCATTGTGATGAAAAGAAAAATCAAACAAGCACAACTGCAGTCTGCGTTTTCAGAATTATTTGCCAGTTTTTCCTGTGAAATTGAGAATAAAGAGAATATACCTGAACTTGAATGTAATGGTTAGGAAAGACACTCTTACCCCCATGCCCCTCCTCCAATATCCCTGGCTCAGGCACCCAATTAATTAGCCATTCCCCACCTTTTTTTTTTTTTTTTTTTGATTCAAATAAGTACAGGTGTGGTCATTTTGAAAAGGGCCAAGTAATAAAATCTGAGTTTCAAGGGAAGCCATTTTTCACCTAATTGTTCTGAGACAAAGTAGTCTAATTCATTATGTTTTCTTCTCAAGATTTAGCACACTAGCCAGCAAAAAAAAAAAATCAACTAAAAAAACCCATCAAAACTAAAACACCTTTTCAACAAAATTTAAACATTTGCACATCTTTTGACATCACCTGTTTCAGCCATTTTCTTCATAATTTGAATAGATATATCAGTTTTGTCTTGTTGTCCATGAGTACTCAAATGTAACTGCCCTAAGACATATTCATTTAAGGACAAGCTTTCCAAAATGACAGCAAATCCTTTCTGATTATGCTCAAAGGACTCCAATTCAGTATCCTAGCCATTTTTTCCTTTCAAATAGTGATTTAAATGAGTACTCCACCCTCATCTAGATGCAACTGTCTCAAAAATTACTGGTGTCATAAATGATTTAAAAAACAACCGAGAAGTTGAAAAAAAAACCAGAAGGGTATGTTTTCTAAAGATTTTTCAAACTTGAACAAAATTATTTGCAGAAGGATAGTGTTTCTTTTTTTGTGTGTGCTTTTTGAACTTATTAAAAAAAGTATAAGATTTGAATGGAAAAAAATCCAGTTCTGCATTTTTTTTCTTCCTATGAATTTTTGTGCCTATCAGAAACACAGTTTCTCACCCAATTTTCCTTTTTCTCCAGTGCCAGGTGTTGATATGTCTCAAGGCTTTTGTACCTCCCAGAGTATTTACCAAACAAATATTTGCATTTTCTGGGGAAGATCTAGGTACAAACTTATATTGTATTTTTTCACATAACACAGGATCACAATGTCTCAAAGGCAGCACTGCAAGACAGAATCTTTCACTTGGGTGTTTGGCTGCATTTCAGGGAAGTGTCTTTTCTCAAATTTAAAAAATAATCTGACAAAAACATTTCTCACAGCACTCAGCAAGATGATGGTAAAACGTCCAAAACAATTCTCTAGTCTGATGGCAGCTTTGCCTGATAACCAAAGAGGAGCAAGAAAAGAAAGAGAATACAGCTTACCTAAGACAAAGAAAGACTGTAAACATCCCCTACTTTAGCCATGGAAAAAGTGTACACCTACCTGTACAAAATGTTATTTGTCAGTGGTAAGACAGCTATGGAAAACAGAAGTGACTGAAAACTCATTGCATATATTTGACATGTTAGGAGAATCTTGAGCAAATGTGGTGCCATATTTCGGTAGACTAGTGTTATGGTTTAACCCCAGCTGGCAACTAAGCACGATACAGCAACTCACTCTCTCCCCCCCCAGTTGAATGGGAGAGAGAATCGGAAGAGCAAAAGTGAGAAAACTTGTGGGTTGGTATAAAGACAGTTTAGCAAAAGCCACACATGCAAGCAAAGCAAAACAAGGAATTCATTCCCTGCTTCCCATCGGCAGGCAGGTGTTCAGCCATCTCCAGGAAAGCAGGGCTCCATCACAGTAACGGTTACTTGGGAAGACAAAACACCATCACTCCAAACGTCCCCCCCTTCCTTCTTCTTCCCCCAGCTTTTTATTGCTGAGCATGATGTCATATGGTATGGGATATCTCTTTGGTCAGTTGGGGTCAGCTGTCCCGGCTGTGTCCCCTCCCAACTTCTTCTGCACCCCAGCCTACTTGCTGGTGGGGTGGTGTGAGAAGCAGAAAAGTCCTTGAATCTGTGTAAACATTGCTCAGGAGTAATGAAAACATCCCTGTATTATCAATGCTGTTTTCAGCACAAATCCAAAACATAGCCCCATACCAGCTACTCTGAAGAAAATTAACTCTATCCCAGCCAAAACCAGCACACAATAGTATCGTCAACTGCATTAGGCAAATTATTGACAGCAGGTTGGAGGAGGTAATCCTTCCCTTCTACTCAGCACTGGTGAGGCCACACCTGGAGTAGTGTCCAGTTCTGGGCTCCTCAGTACAAGAGAGACATGGACATACTGGAGAGAGTCCTACAAAGGATCACAAAGATGATGAAGGGACTGGAGCACCACCCATAGGAGGAAAGATTGAGAGAGTTAGGACTGTTCAGCCTGGAGAAGACAAGGCTCAGGGGATATCTCATCAATGTATATGAAGGGATTGTGTAAAGAGAATGGAGCCAGGCTCTTCTCAGTGGTGCACATTGACTGGACAAGAGGCAATGGGCACAAACTGAAACACAGGAGGTTCTGTCTGAGCATCAGGAAACACTTCTTTGCTGTGAGGGTGACCGAGTACCAGAACACTTTGCTCAGGGAGGTTGTGGAGTCTCCCTCAGAG
Organism: Nipponia nippon; assembly: GCF_047370975.1. NCBI lineage: Eukaryota > Metazoa > Chordata > Aves > Pelecaniformes > Threskiornithidae > Nipponia > Nipponia nippon. The sequence goes on along the minus strand of NW_028262336.1, from coordinate 89,618,532 downwards.
ATATTCAAAAGTCATGTGGACATGGTCCTGGGCAACTGGCTGTACGTGGCCCTGCTTGAGCGAGGGGTTGGACCAGATGACCTCCAGAGGTCCCTTTCGGCCTCAACCATTCTGTGATTTTGTGACTGTGATTGCATCAATTTGAGACAAAATGTATTTCAGATTTCCTTTATTTCCACCAAATAAGACACTCTGAAATAACAGGATACAAACGTGTTAAAGATGGAGTATAGCCATGCAAACAGAAAAGCAGCATTACCATGACCTTGACTTTTTCTATCAACTTAATTTTTTGAGTGAAAACTTACAACAGCATACAGTCTTATTAGACATTATCACCACTGATTTTCTCAGAAACATCAACACAATGGCAAGGAGACCTTAACTGACATTGTTTTTCAATGCATCTTAGCTTTCTTGTGAAATTAACTATTTAGGGCTTCATAGTAAGTTTAAATTACAATAGTTTGACTGCTGACTATTACTGAAACAACTTTAAAAATTATATGTGTTGCTATAAATCAGATTTACAGCAAAGTCAGGGAAGACATTCAGAAAACTAAATCTCTCATTTTGATCTAATCCAAGTCTCATATAGAATAAACATTCATCTTTGGCCCACTCTCTTGATTTAAAAAACTAATAATAAAAAAAATAAAAAGAAAAGAGAAGACCCTGCAGAAAACACAGAGAATTAAAAATGGTAAGGTAAAATAAAAGAATAAGACAAATTATCTCAATCACTCAAACACTTAATAATTCTACTCAGTTCATATCTGGCTTAACAGTAAACTTTTCAAATTACATAACGCTTAAAAAGCACAGAATCAAGTCCCAGTGACATGTTAGAATACAATCATGTTACAGCACAGACAGTGAAATCCAATGTCCGCATTTCCCAGCTTTGCTTATGTTGAGAAGTATCATTAAGTGACAAATTATCTTATTGAAATCAGTGAGTGTCCAGTATTCAATGAATAGAAATTCTTCAGTGTAGTAATTTTCTTCCTGGAATCTCTTCTAGTTGCAAGTGTAGAGGGAGAGAGGTGCTGGTTTTGGCTGGGATAGAGTTAATTTTCTTCAGAGTAGCTGGTATGGGGCTATGTTTTGGATTTGTGCTGAAAACAGCATTGATAATACAGGGATGTTTTCATTACTCCTGAGCAATGTTTACACAGATTCAAGGACTTTTCTGCTTCTCACACCACCCCACCAGCAAGTAGGCTGGGGTGCAGAAGAAGTTGGGAGGGGACACAGCCGGGACAGCTGACCCCAACTGACCAAAGAGATATCCCATACCATATGACATCATGCTCAGCAATAAAAAGCTGGGGGAAGAAGAAGGAAGGGGGGGACGTTTGGAGTGATGGTGTTTTGTCTTCCCAAGTAACCGTTACTGTGATGGAGCCCTGCTTTCCTGGAGATGGCTGAACACCTGCCTGCCGATGGGAAGCAGGGAATGAATTCCTTGTTTTGCTTTGCTTGCATGTGTGGCTTTTGCTAAACTGTCTTTATACCAACCCACAAGTTTTCTCACTTTTACTCTTCTGATTCTCTCTCCCATTCAACTGGGGGGGAGTGAGTGGCCGTATGGTGCTTAGTTGCCAGCTAGTGTTAAACCACAACATATTAACCTTTTTTGTCTCAAGGGTACACTTTTGGCTCATGTTCAACCTGCTGTCCACCGGGACTCCCATGTCCTTTTCTGCAAAGCCGCTTTCCAGCTGGGCAGACCCCAGCATATACTGGTGCCTGGGGTTGTTTCTTCCCATGTGCAGGACTTCGTACTTCCCCTTGTTGAACTTCATAAGTTCCTGTCAGCCCATTTCTCCAGCCTTTCAAGGTCCCTCTGGATCGCAGCATGACCCTCTAGTATATCAGTCACTCCTCCCAGTTTAGTGTCATCTGCAAACTTGTTGATGGTACACACTGCCCCATAATTCCAATCATTGATGAAGATGTTAAACAGGACTGGACCCAATACTGATCCCTGGGGTACACCACTAGTTACTGGCTTCTAAATAGACTTTGCACTGATGATTGCCACCCTCTGGGCCAAGCTGTTCAGGTAGTTTTCAATTCACCTCACTACCTGCTCATCCAGCCTATACTTCAACAGCTTCTTTATGACTATCTTATGGGAGACAGTGTCAAAACCTTACTACAGTCCAGGTAGGCAATATCCACTGCTCTGTCCTCATCTACCAAGACAGTAATTTCATCATAGAAGTTCAACAGATTAGTTAAGCATGATTTCCCCTTCATGAAGCCATGCTCACTACTCCTGGTGATTTTCTTGTCTTTTATGTGCCTGGAAAAAGTTCCCAAGATTAGCTGCTCCATCACATTCCCAGAGATCAAGGTGAGGCTGACCAGACTGTAATTCCCTGGGTCCTCCTTCTTGCCCTTCTCGAAGATAGGAATGACATTTTCTTTCTTCCAGCTTACAGACACTTCTCCCAGTCAACGTGATAGATCAAAGACTATTAAGAATGGCCTCACAATGACATCTGCCAGATCCCTCAACACTCGTGGGTGCATCCCAACAGGGATCGTGGACTTATGCGTGTCCAGTTTGCTTATCTATTCCCTGACCTAATCCATCAAGGGTACATATTCCTTTTTCCAGCCTTTCTCCCATGTCTCTGGGACCTGGGATTCCGAAAGGATGGTCTTTCTAGTAAAGACTAAGACAAAGAAGGCATACAGTTCTTCCATTTTTTCCATGTTCTGTGTAACCCGGTCCCCCATCTCATTGAGCAATGGGCCCGCCTTTTCCCTAGTCTTCCTTCTGTTGCTTATGTACTTACAGAAGCCCTTCTTGTTGTCGTTGATATGCCTGACTAGATTCAATTCCATTTGGGCTTTAGTTTTCCTAGCTTCATCCCTGAATGCTTGGACAATGTTTCTGTGTTTCTGCCAGGTTACCCGTCCTTGATTCCACCCTATGTATGCTTCCCTTTTTGTTTAAGTTTGGCCAGGAGCTCCTTGTTCATCCACACAGGCCTCCTGATATTTTTGCCTGACTTCATATTCATCAGGATGGAGCTCTCTTGAGCTTGGAGGAGGTGATCCTTGAATATTAACCAGCTTTCTTGGGGCTCCTCTTCCCTTCAGGACCTGATCCCGTTGGATGCTTCCAAGCAGATCTTTGAAAAAGCCGAAGTCTTCTCTCCTGAAGTCCAGGATTGTGAACATGTTTTTCATCATCCTCCCTGTCCTCAGGATCCTGAACTACACCATCTCATGGTCACTGCAGCCAAGGATGCCTTTGACCTTCACATTCCCAATGAGCCCCTCCTTGTTGGTGAGTATGAGGTCCAGCAGAACAGCTCTCCTTGTTGGCTCCTCTGGCATCCAGGAGGGTGTTATTATCAATGCACTCCAGGAACCTCCAGGATTGCTTATGTCCTGCTGTGTTGTCTCAACACTGTTCATCAGGGTGGTGGAAGTCCCCCATGAGGACCAGGGTCTGCAAACCTGAGGCTGCTCCTACCTGTCTGTAGAGGATCTGATCCACTCCTTCTTCCTGGTCAGGTGGCCTATAGAAGATACCCACTATAATGTCACCTTTACCTGTCCTGTCTTTTATCCTAACTCATAAGTTCCCAGTTAGCGCCTCATCCATCCCCAGGCAGAGCTCCATGCCCTCCCACTGCTCTCTCACATAAAGGGCAACTCCCCTTCCTCATCTTCCCTTCCTGTCTTTCCTAAAAAGCCTGTATCTCTCCATTGCAATGGTAATAAATTAACATAACTCAAGCCTTTTTTCTCACTGTAAGCACCCAGAGTGATATCACCATTTTTTTTTTCCATTTTATCTTGTCTCTATCTTTATCTCTGTATCATTGTAAATAAGATTCATACCATATTTAAAAACTGCTATCCAGTCAGCAGTGCCTACAGTTTGTGGTACAGGCAGCTTCAGTAGCGCTGCTGGGAGTGGTGCTAACAGGAAAAATAATTCTGATCTGCTGTATAGGATATTAAATATCTACATGAGGATTTCACTAATTCTTGTAATTCACATAAGGAAAAATTGATGGTCCAGCTACAAAATAAATTAAGCTAGGTATAAACCAGAATATCTTAAACTTCATGTTATTTTATTTCAGTTTATTTTTGGTTTGTTTTTTCTCATCATTAAGGTATCTGACAAACTTCCTGGTGTAAAAAGAGTAGATGAGAAAACTAAGTTCTTCAAAGTGGCATTCTTCCAGCTTTTCTTTTCCTTTCCCAGAATTCCAGTTCATTACCCAGCTCAAGTACCAGCATGCAACTTTACATTATGAAATATCCAGGTACAGCAAAGAAATTGCAATTTATAGGCACTTGTTTAGAGCCTGTGTGTAAATTGTGTTGTTCTGGGATATTATCTGGACTTAACTGAAGCAAACTTTCAACACTACATCTTTTTTAAACAGTGTTTCTCATTATGAGTAGCTAGGAGTTTTACACCTGTGTTTCAGAACTGGTCAGGAATTTTCTGTGGTATTGTTCTGTGTCTGATCAGGAGATTTTCAGTGGAGTTTTGCCTGTCAGAAAATGACAGTTTGTTAAAGTCACATTGCTTGCTGATTTCAGTGAATCCTGTCTGATAATGAAAGCTAACCTAATTTCCAACTTCTTGGCAGTCTGCCTACCTGACCATCTTGTTGTCTGCCTAAGACAGAAGGACTTCCAAGCTTAGTGTCTAGCTGTTTCCCAGGAAAGGTGGTGTGAGACGGGACTCCTGAAATTTCCAAATTCTTTGGATACTTCACGTTGCAAGCAGCGAATTCCATGATGCAATGTTGGATGTAAGATTTCTGTATGAGTAGGTCTATGTAAAGGTCCCGTCTCCCCCCAGTTTGGAGTCTTACTCTCCTAGATATTTTGAAGTATCTTATTCCCCGACCCTCCCCCCAGAAAAGGTAATAAATAGACTGATTTTTCTACTGTCTTATTTTACTTATAGGTTAAACCGTTGTAAGAAAGATAGCTGTTTTCTGTGTGAGCTTTCCCTCACATGTTGGCTTTTTTAAGTATATTCCTTTTATTCCTTAAGTTCTTAAAAAAGAACTTTTTTCCCCATATCCTGTTATATTTCTATAAACAAAGGTCAGATATAAATTAGAAATACAGAAAATGTTTCCTATAATAAACTTTATACTTTACATTGTTTTTCGTGTATACATCTCAAAAGTTATGTGTATAGAAGAATAATTGTTGGGTTTTTTTTTCCAAATAAGGAAGTGGTGATATGGATAAGTGACTTGACTAAGGCTGCAGAACAGATTACTATAAAGTTGAACAGAGTCTAAAACCTACAGTAGGATACTACAGAAATGTAGCTACTATAAAGTCACAAAAATAGTAGGTAGCTAAATTTCATAATCAACAGAAAAGTTAAGTACTACAGAAAAAAGATCAGATAAAATTGTTCACTTTTGTATTTTTTATTTTTTTTTCAGTAAAGCAAAATCAAAAGAAAGATGAAATTCCTGTGAGATCTGGAATCACATTTATGGAAGCTCAGTCAAAGCACACAATTCACCTTGAAAGAAATGAAATTTGGCTTTTTCTTTTTCTGTAAGTCATTGTCCCTGGTAATAATGATTTCTTAGCAGATAACCAGTCAAAAGATTAATAGAATTAAAATCTTTGTAAAATAAGGCTGTTCTCACTAGCAGCTAACTTGATTTTTTTCCCCTTCATTTTGGAAGACAGTAAACAGAAACAAAGCCTGCAGCAATGCAAAGAAAGCTAGCACATTAAAGAGGGATTAGCTTCAGGAGGCTATGACAGATGTAAAGTGCTTTGCACACATTGCTATCTGATGTTCAACATATGTTGTCAATTAAAAATTGCTTAAGAAATATTTAACAAGACAAAGCTAACATACCCCTAGTTTGTAAGAATATATTGAGCTTACGCATCACTGCTCCTCATTGTATTTTTTCAGTTTTGCTGTAAGCTGAGGAGAACCTTATGTAACATGACTCTCAACTAGTTTATGTTTTAAAGTAGTACTTTAATTCAATGTATTGGAGAACAGCATTCATTTCATCTTTTAGTAAGATGATGACTGGATAATTTAGCAGGCAGAGGACCTGTTAAGCTAGCTAAAATTAGTTTTCTGCAGTAAAGAATCATTCACCACATTTGTAAAAATAGACACCTACCTGCTTTCAAGACATGGGCACATTCTTTGCCTAGATTTTGCTAATGCCAATTGCTGGGAAATCTTCTCAGTAAACACCAAGGCATATGACACAAGTTCCTAGGTTAAATTGCTATTTTATCATCTGTCTTATCTACTACACTTAAAACTTTCCCTGTGCAAGTCATCTGCCATCCTTTTTTTTCATTTTTTCTTTTTTTTTTTTCCAAAATGATGATGTTTTGTGCCCTATTCAGCCCCCAAATAACCACTACACACTGTTCTCTGTCTTCTCCCCAAAATACAAGTGTCTTTCTACACAACTGTACCACAAAGCCTCCATTCAAGAAAACAGTGAAATTCTTGATGAACTCTGATGCCTTAAGATCTCTTCACAAAAGATGTGCTCCTAATGTTAGGAAATTCCTGAAAGCACCATTGCTTTTCCTATGAACACAAATAAAAATCCTTTTACCCTTGAGAGAACAGAGTTTTGTAGTCACCTATGAAAAATACTGCTTATGGCTCGTGGAGTATATGTTAACTCCTGTGTGAAGGAAGACGTTCTGTGTGGAAAAAGACAACAATAGGTTCACAGAGGTTTTGCAGTATCTGGCAATTTCCACTGACTCCTGAAGATATTCCCACAATGAATTAACCTTTCAGCTAAAGCTTGTAGTTCCACTGGTAATAGTATTACTGTCTTGAATCCCCTCTTATGGAATTCTGTTTCCAATCAGAAAATATGAGTGTTTAAAAATAAAAGTTAAAGTGTTTATTCCAAGAATCTTTGTACTTCTTAAACACATATTGCAGGCTGCTGCATACATCATCTGTCGATCAAATGTCAGCCCAACTCCTACTTCTCTTTAAATAAGATATAAAAGTACTCAAGAGGTATTCAGAGAACTGTGAACTGTAGGTGCCCTTAAAATGTGGTGTTGATGTGGGAATTCACACTAAATTGTCATGGTGATGGATGTTTGACTATAAGTTGAACTATTAACTAAGAAAAATTGAAACATATACTCAGGTATTGCAATATATGTTAATTTAAAGGAACAGTATAGAACAGATAGATTTCTGCCTCAGTGAGACACAGAAAAAGGCACAGAGGAGGAAATAAAGTTGGTTTTTTGTATATATAAAACTGGAACTACCGAGTAATTACCTTTGTTCTCGATCTTTATTTTTCTCCCTGCTCCTTTTTTGAATAAGTACTATGGGATTATAAGCATAAATAAAAAAATTTACGTATGTATTTTATTGATCCTAAGAACTGGCAGATCATGTTGTACAATCCAGTTTAAAATCCAAATTAAAAGAAAATACATGCAAAGCATATTGTCTCTGGTTTTGATCAAAACCAAAATTAAAGTCTGAGAACAGTGTAACATCTTCAGAAGTTTATTATTATTCAAATATGCCAGATAAGTATTTTAGTAATGGGAGGAGGTTTTTGTTTGTTGTATATTCTGAGTAGATACCTTCCAGTATTTAAAGCCTGATATTGCAAACTGAAGCTTTGTTAGTTGCTTAGATACACCTTTCCATATTGTTTGGTTAAGTATAACCTATATGTCCATGAGGAGGATTGAATACCATATGGGCTTTGAAAGTCTCAAGGCATGGTAGCTTATTAAGGGAAGAGATAAGAAAATTTAGGAAATTGTATTAAGTATTTTAAACCTTCCTTCTTGTCCACACAGGCCTTGCCTAAGGCATCATTACTAGGAAAGGTAGGCTACTGTGAGATTTATCAGCCATGTGCAGAGCTTGAATTGACATTCACACAAAGAAATTGAAAACACATGAGCTGACCTAATTATGGATAGTGAAGCTACATCCTTGTCGAAGTAATTTAAACTGATTTTCTGTATTAAATCTTAAAATGAAAGATAGTTATTTCCTTTATAAGGAGTAAAGGATCTTCAGTATTCTTAAACAGTAAGAAAAGACAACACTAGTTGGATTTTTGTATCTGATTACTGTTTGGTAGGGTGCCTTTTAATTTTTCCTACTGCATTAAATTAAGTTTATCAATGGTCAGTTTCAAATTAACAAACTCTCCTCTTTGTACGTAGGGAAGACTGTCACATGTGTCAAGTCCATTCCGCATATTGCTATGATGTATTTTCTGCCTTTTTTCAGGTATCAGTTACCTTATTTTCTACTTACCTGTTTTGAATTTATTCTTATGGTCCAATTTTGGTTTTTTACCTTTTTTTTTTTTTACTTTTGAAAGCAAAGTTGATGTCACCAAGTTTGTTATATATTGCTGCAAACACCTATGTAAATATTTGCTAAGAAATGCATTAACATTTGTTTCATGAGTTTATCAGGATATGTTAGAATAGTTTTGTGCCTGATTAAAATGTTGACTAGCTTTGGAAGGAAAGTGCATATATGCCTTGTGAATTGATATTCAGCTTTGTGGGTGGTTTTGCAAATCTTGAGAGCTAAAAGTAACTGGAATAGGTCTGCTGACGTCTTCACTGTCGTCACCTAAGCGATGCCAATTAATGGTAGCTCTGAATTTGAACCAAATATGCAGATATTTCTAAAAGTCATTGCATCTTTTAGAGGTTTTTGCTAATGTTAGCAGAATAGTCTACAGTAATTTGTTCAGGGATGACAAAATAAAAAATGAAATTAGCAGTATAACTAGAATAATTTTAGATGCATCAGAGATGCAAACACTTATAGTTTATAGCTGTTTTCTCCTTGAGATATCTGTTTATATCCTCATTTCTGGCACCCACATACCTATCATTTTGATGACCTTATCTTTCCTCTGTTAAAAGTGCTGACTGAAAAGGCATGGAAAGATACAGTCTTTTAATTATTCATTATCTCATATAGACAAAAATTGTGCAAGCCCCCTCCCTCTTCTACATATTGTGTAGAGATCCACATGTTTTGTAAAAGCAGTCAGAGAAGTTGTGTGCTGTCGTGGTGAACTGCTATGGATATCCATATTAACTTGTGTTAGTATTAACACCACACTACATTGCAATATGGTCACTACAGCAGCCTGTACAGTGTGTGCATACCCTTAACATGTAAATATATGTCTCTGTAGACTTGATTTCCCACATCAGTAGTGAGACTTGTTGAAAGTAGGACTCGCTTTTCAGCCTCCTAATGCAATTGGCAACTTGTACCAACTGTAGAATGGTTAATTGTATCAGTCTTTGCCTTGATGTCCTGCATATGTCAAAAAATTTGGCTGCTATTAGTTTTTGATGTGGACTGCTTCTATGGAAATGGTCACATCCTCTATATCCCATCAGGCTGCAGTGTGCATTTCAATCTCATTAAGCTGTGCTTAGCAGAAAGCAATCTTGGAGGGCACAGGTATGGGGGGAGTGGACAGGTTAGAATTTAAGAGAGATTTATATTCTTCTTTTTCATTCTGTCTGCAACTTCCTCCACATAGCTCTCACAGTAGAGGCTGTCATCTGAAGCTGGTTGTGCTATGCTTTGAACTTTCATTATTTAAGTGCAAGATCTGATTCAGAGGCTTTTTTCATCTGCCAGGTTAGATATCTAATAGAAAGTGAAAGTTTACAATGGCACAGAAGTGGCTGAACAAGTAGCGACAGCTGAGTTTGCACTGATGAGTTTCCTTATGCAGGATTTGGTGCTGTCACAGTTATCTATCAAAACCTGGGTTATAAGAATACTTTTTTTAACCCTTTGGAGAATTTTAATCCAAGTCTTCAACTTGACTTTACTTAATCATATCTCATATATCTTATGATGGCTGTAGAAAGGCATGAAAAATCCTAATGTTCAGTGGCCCAGAAATGCAAAAATCAGACTCAAATAAAAATATGCATCCAGTTTCTATATACACAAGAGTAAATCACAGAATGTGAACAACCGGAAAATATCTAACATGAAAAGGTGTCTAAAATGGAAATGATAAAAGTAAGGACTTAGCCTTATTTGCTTGGTTTCTGCCATTTGGAATGTTTCTTTTTCTTCTTTCACAGGTGGAATTCTTAAAATGTGTCTTCTGTTTGCTTTAAATTTTGCATAATTTTGTTGATTATTATCTGTCCCAGTTTTTAAATTAGAAAATATATTGCTAATTAATTTGATTAATTACTACCTATTCAAATAACTCATTTATTACATAGTCCCTGAAAGAGAAAATTGATTCAGTTTCTACTTCTGAAATATTTATTCATTTGTACCCCTAAATTATCTACAATGCAGTCTGGCTGAAATTTTATGCTCCTTGAGGAAACCACAAGAGGAAATAATTTAAAAAATGGGCAAGTGACTAGTATCTTTAGAACCTGAAGACATTGAGATAGGTCTTGATCCTGTAATACACAGTTGTATAGGGAAACAATTTTCAAGGCACACTAACACAGAGCTCCAGGGAAATCAATGAAGTGTCTGCCCAGACACTGGAAATTGCTGCTTAGAACTTCTTGTAGAGTTGTGTAATGCAGGGAGTTAATGGATTGGTAGCTAATTTCACCTATGTCATTGTATATTTTGATGAGCCATAAATGAAGTGAATCACATTTAATCTAGCAGAGGGATAGAAACAGCGGTTTTATTTTGTCAAATATTTCATTAAAGTTTTCCACAATTTGGCTTCTTTACCATGTTCAGAGACTTACTTCTCACTATTGTGACAGAATATTAAAAACTTTTTATTTCCCACAATAGAGTTTGGGGTTTTGGTTTGGTTTGGTTTTGATAGTCACAGTATTTTTGTTCCTAAGGCAAATTTAATTCAACATATGAAAACGTTTGATATTTTCCATATTTTCAGAAAAATATTCATTGTACGAACTTTGCAATTGAAGGTAGAATATAAAATTTAGTTTTTAAAACCTTCATCCTGTAAACCTGTTCATATCATTACTGAGTTTATCAATACTAGTGGAACTTCCTTCTTTACCTGTACAGGAAAACCACAGATGTGTAAATGATCACTGTGTCATGGCTGAAGGTCTTTATCTACCTCATTGTAGATTCATCATGAAGAGAATCTCATAGATTTTGTAGTTGAATCTGTGCCAGTAAATTAAACAATACCAAGGAATATGACTGCGCGTGGGCATGCTATCATCTGTATTGCTAAATTATTAAGGAGTTCTGTAGAATCATTTTAGCTCATATAAACACTCCAGATTGTTTTCAAGCCCCATTGAGGAGTTAGCATGTTGAAGGAAACATTTCTAATAGGCAATTTGAATGTTCCCGCTCTATCTTGGAAGGGAAGGGAACATCACAGTCTGGGTATGAGCCAATCCATATCACACAGTGTTAGTGAACAATCCCAGGTATACTTAGTTTACTAGTTGAGACGCACATGTGAGTTTTAAATTGTACTGATACATTCAGCAGCCTTGTTAATTCATTTAATATGAAGGGAAAATTTGGCTCTTAGTAACTTTTTTTGCTTCCAGTCCCTCCCACATTTTGTACATATTTATTCCTTTCTTTCATTTTGTCTCCTCTCTAGGTCTCTCGTTTGCTCTCTTTTTCACCCTCTTTTAAAAATAATGATCTATCTCCCATTGCAGGCAGGAGCAGTGTCATCTTTCTCTTTGTTCTGTCACACTCCACCCACAGTTCTGTTCTCCTTCATGGTCCCTGTTCTGTTATCTCCTCCAAGCTTTTTATCCACATTGTTTCGTGTCTTTTGCTCACTCCCAGTCACAATGAAGCTGTGGCATGTTCAGAAGTTTTCAGGTCAAACACAGTTATAAATTGGAAAATGCTGGGTTCCAACTAAGCAGCTACAAATTTAGAGGTGAGTTGAGATGGCTTTAGGTGAACATCAGACTTTTAAATCTGTTTACAGATTTATGTATTTTCCAAAAGAGACATTCATGTATTCCACAAAAGAGAGAAAGAAAGAAAGAGAAATTACTAATTTATATTGATTTTAAGGCTACTAGCTTCTATTCTAGTGATTAGAGGGAAAGGAGGAAAAATTAAATTCATTGTATTCAATTGACTTTCTGCTAACAAGTCGTTATTTGCATAGGTCTGAGAATAACCATAATTAAATGCTTAATCAGGCCATCAGGAAGTAAATCTAAATTAAAATAGAGCAATATATATTTTTGACTATGAAAAAGTCTAGAGAGAAAATAAACATATTTTAAAGCGTAGAGGAATGCAACATTCCTTTCCAGTACCCTGAGCCCAGCTGCAACAAGCACAGGGAAAACTCATTTCCCCTTGTATTTATCACAGCAACCCTCCAACAAGGTTAAACTTCTTACCTTTCTCCCCTTTTGGATTAGACTTCCATTACACTTACTTCCATACTGTTGAGATACTAAATTGACATTCTGTGTTGATCGCCACACAGGTGTGTCACATTTATTCTTTCTTTTGAATATCAGTTTCTTGCACAGTTAGCCATTAAACTTTGTTTCAAAATCTGTTTAGATTTACTCTTAATATATGCATAGTATCTTTATACTATGAAGCACAATTTTGCTAGGTAAAAACTAATGCAGATTGCTCAAAAATGCCAAATTTAGGGGATAATTTAGCTAAAGAGCAAATCTGCAGCTGTTCTAAAATGAAGTAATACTGTTTATTTTTCTGGCACTGTGCTGATTTACATCATCTGCATATTCAACTTTATGTATCCAAAATGTATACATATTCAAAAGACGGGAGTTTAGCCTTGTAATAAACATTCCTAGTAATCAATTGGATATTTTTAAACACAAACTATCCTCTATTACCAAAATTTTGGTTGACTTCAAAGGTAGCAAATTACTTTCAAGAGACCACAGTTCTGAAAACATTGATAGCTCAGACTCTGACTTTTTTATTACCATATGAGGAAATCAGTTAAACACTGTGGCCTGGTTTCTGCCTAGTGCTTTGCAAAGAGCAGGAAAAGTCATCTACAGTCTTGGCATAGCATATGTAAGGGCAGCAGAAATGATAGTCATTTTGATTTACTGTTTGAAATAAAAGCTCTCTAGAACTGGATGCAGGCACATAGTGTAATGCTGAGAGGTGGAGATGATGGTAGAGCAAATAGCTGCGTGGCCTGTGGTTAGACTAGCAGAACAAAACTGGCATGCAGGAGAAAGCTTGCTTTGCGTCATAATAAATTTGAAGGAAATATTCTAAAAGGTGCCTGTGATTTCTTTTTACTGGCTTGTCCTTCAGCCCAGAAAAGTTAACTTTTCAAATTTTTGGCCTGGGTCTTGACATTTCGTACAAATAGTTAGCTGTTGACTCAGACTCAGAGTTCTTAGTCTTCTTAAGCTTCCTCAGTTATTTCCTTCTTTTAAGGTGAGATAAATTGTGTTCTAGAAGTGCCTGTTACTGTCTGTTGCCAAAAAAGGAAATCCATCCATATGCAACTGTTTATAAAGTTTACAGTCAGGTAAACTGAATTCCACCCTGAATGTCACTGAAATCTATAATTTTCTAGTTAATGCAAGTTCTCTAGCGCATCATGTCCAGTTTACATTTTAGTCTTATAGATTCTTATTGTCTAACATATCTGAGGAGAAACTATATGGCTAAAGTCTACTCTACCATCTTTGATTATTCAAGCAAATTTTTCCTTGGCTTGACAAACACATCTTGATTTACTTTTATCCATTAAGAATGCTGTTGCAAATACTGTTTTCTCATCTTCACCTTTGACTATAGCACTCTTCTACATTCCTTCACTGATATCTTCTATATTGAGTCAAACATAAACTATATGTTTTCTCTTTCAAGGGCTTTCACAGACTCTTGTTTTCTTCTTTCATTCAGTATTGAGAGGCTGTCTCCAGATTCTGATCATAGGTCCAGTCCTACATTAGAAATTTAACAAGTGGGTAAGTGACTCTTTATGATTGCTCCCTTGCCTCTCCTCTTCATTATTGCTATTTCACAGAAGCATGCACTTACTCATTGTTCTTGATATCTCTCCTTTGCTATGATGCTTAGGAAAAAGTAACAAGTAAGCAGATGATGTTTTGAGATCGCTGCTGATCTTTGTGGCTAACATTGTCTCACTGTTTCCTTGTAGTCTAACAGGTTTTTGCCTGTGTCTACTTGCTCTTATCTTAGGGAAAGAGTTATCTAACATTATCTGTCTAAAAACTAGGTAGACATCTATTATAACCAAGTTATCTCTGCTCCCTTTCTAGTTGGAGTAGTGAGGTGAGTAACTAAGTAGTGTTGAATCATACTCCAGAGTTCATAGAGGGAACCTAGCTTGGCATACAGAGCAAAGCTTAACCTAGGAATCTAGTTTTAGACAGCTAAATGTAAGTGACATTAATCGTAGTCTTAAATTATAAGTTGGCTGAGATATGGACATTTTTTCTTCTGCTTTCATGCAGAATTTAATGCAATAGGATCTAGGTCCATGACTGGACCTAGACTAATTATCAACATTAAATGATTGCTAACATAAAACTGGAAAAAAATAGTTACTACAGTAAAATTAAAAAAAAAAAAACAAACACAAAACCAAAAAAACCAACCAACAACAACAAGAAAACAAAACAGAAAAAAATGTTTTTAGGAATAATCTGTTTTTAGAAGAAAGTTATAGATCCCTACAGTGCAACCTTTCCTGTAGTTTACTTTTCCTAGGCACTAATATTTTAATACTACTGACCATTTCAACTGAAATGACAAAACAGCTCCCCTCACACTCCATTACTACAATAATAGAAATAATGTTAAGAGACAAATTTAGATCAGTGACTAATTAGTAACAAGGTTTAATTAGAAAAGATCTGTCTTTAAATGTATGGTCACTATTACTGCATTTTAGTTTTAAACATAATGACTATTCTTGTGTTGAATATTTTATGTAGGCAGGTAATGAGAGAGGAAAACATCTAATGTAGCTGATTACAGATGATGCAACGTAATGTAATTTAACAGATGACAGATGCCATTAGAGATTAATAAGAATTTTAGACTAAGCCTAATCACTTTCTTTGTTTTTGCAAGATTTATGCGGAATTCTAGTATTTTTAAATAAAACCTTTAACTCCATATCGTGGTTTAACCCCAGCTAGCAACTAAGTACCACGCAGCCACTCGCTCACTCCCCCACTGGTGGGATGGGGGAGACAATCAGAAGGGCAAAAGGGGAAAATTCGTGGGTTGAGATAAGAACAGTTTAATAACTAAAGTGAAATAAAAATTGAACAGTCGT
This sequence comes from Nipponia nippon, assembly GCF_047370975.1. Classification (NCBI taxonomy): domain Eukaryota; kingdom Metazoa; phylum Chordata; class Aves; order Pelecaniformes; family Threskiornithidae; genus Nipponia; species Nipponia nippon. The sequence goes on along the minus strand of NW_028262336.1, from coordinate 89,603,215 downwards.
AATAGTAATAATAACAATAATAATAAAAACAAGTAATAATAGTGCAATAGTAATACAAAGCAAGCGATACACTGTGCAATTGCTCACCACCCACAGACCGATGCCCAGCACATCCCCCCAAGCAGCGATCGTTGCCCCTCCCCCGCCCAACTCCCCCCACTCATATACTGAGCATGACATCATGTGGTATGGAATAGCCCCTTGGCCAGTCTGGGTCAGCTGTCCTGGCTGTGCCCCCTCCCAGCTTCTTGTGCACCCGGCAGAGCATGGGAAGCTGAAAAGTCCCTGACCAGTGTGAGTGCCACTTAGCAACTACTTGGCACTGCTTAGCAAGAACCAAAACGTCAGTGTATCATCGACATTGTTCTCATCCTAAACCCAAAACACAGCCCCATACCAGCTACCAAGAAGAAAATTAACTCTGTCCCAGCTGAAACCAGGATACTCCATCTGTCAAAGAACAGCAACAAACATATATTGGCATTAATGACGGTCTTCATGTTTTTGATCTAATGACATCTGTCATTAAAATATAAAAAACTTGATTTTAGTAATGTTTCAAGCCACACAATTTTAGAACTGTCTTAAAAAGCAGTGAAGTTAATATTCTAATAATATGTACCCATTTTGTACCATTTGACTTGGCATTCTGAACAGCACACAAATAGACAATTCAATTTTCTTGTTTACTTCCAGAATTAGTATGCTTACCCATTTTACGAGAGACACAGGAGTTTAAACCTACTCAATCCTACTTAAAAAAACAAAAACAAAAACAAAAACAAAAGCAAAAACAAAAAACAAAAACAAAAACAAAAACAAAAACAAAAACAAAAACAAAAACAAAAACAAAAACAAAAACAAAAACAAAAACAAAAACAAAAACAAAAACAAAAACAAAAAATAAAACCGTGCAGGCCATAATGCTAAGATATTTTCTGGAGTTTGGCAGGTCTACCAAGGAGGAGTAAGACTGAGAGGAATTTGAAGTTTGAACAGAGTACCCCAGTCTTTCAAAAGAGCTATTTGTTAATCAAATATCTGACCATTTCATAGTCACTTAACACTCCTCTTCCCTTTTGCGTGAGGAAGAATAGATCAAACACCCTTAATTCTACATTACTGTCTGGAAGACTGAGTGACTGCATATTCTATTTTAAGGGATTTTATGTCCCCAGAGAAAATCTGCATTCGAAAGAGAATGTGACTTCACCTTACATAATATCCCCTAACAGAGAACAGCTGCCGTGTGGTTAAGACTAGCAATGTGGTTGGAAGAGGTGTGCAGCAGGAACACAAGCTATGCATGTGAAATGGGAGGGTATAATTCTCCAGTGAACTTTCAGTCTTAAATACAACGTCATGGGGAATTGCCAGCTTGTTCAGCAAAAAATGTTTCTTGCGTTTTACACAAGCAAGCAACCATCACCATTTTTAGAGAATGCTTATGCACTTGCTTTTGAGTGTATTGATTCTACCTTTTTAATACATTGTCATGCCTTAAAATGTCAGCATGTATCAGTATGGAATCCCTCATCTGTATCTTTAACACACATTTTTAAATAGTCTGTTGAAAGCTGTTTTTAATTTCAAATAAGAGGATGTGAAACTGGACTTTTTTTTTAACTTTATAGTTATTAATCAAGGAGACAAAGTACATTTGTTTGTTTAATAAAAACAAATCAGGGCACTTTGGATTGACATGGTTGCCTTTATAATGGGATGATTCTATAATTTTGAGTACACAGTGCTTGCTTTTTAAACTGTTCTTGATTAGTGCATTTATTTTCTGCTTCCTTTGAACTAAGAGCTTTTCTCCCTCCTTGCAGTTCACATATATATCTCAAACACCAGCTTTTCAACTGATGAGTTTGAAGCTCCAGTAGCTATGGACATTAAACTGCACTGGCAGAAAAATAGCTGTGATGTCAAAAAAGGAACTGGGAGGTTATAGGCTCTCAAGAAAGATTAAGACAACTTTCCAATGACAAAGGGATTAAAAGAACATGACAAGGCAAAACCAAAAGTCTTCAGTAACCATTGTTCTGCCTTTGATTTACCTCTGTGATGTGGGAGAACTAAGTATGTCACCTGTACAAAATAGTATGGAAGCAGATGGATGTGAGCCAGACTAGCTTTTAAAGGATTAATGCCAAAACCGCATACATTTAACCTGATTTTAACAGTCCCCACTTCCTTTCCTCAAGAAAGTTAACTTATTGTTCCTTTCATTTTGAAAGCTGTTTGTTGCAAAAAAAATGGTAGTGCATTGCCTTATTTTAGATTTCTTCAGTTGCCCCGAGAAGGGATGATGGCTTGGACTACAATCGTTTAAAGTGAAAAGCTCTGATGAACCTCATGGATGTTGTTAGTGAAATAGACAACGACTGGGAACAAGAGAAAAATACAGGAACGAAACTTCACTTATTTTTTTCTGGCTTAGCTGAACTAACCCTATGCTGTAGGTATACTAAATTACTTCATCCACAACACATCAGGAAAGAAATTGCCAGAGAAGAAATGTATCTGAAAAGATATGTTTGCAACATAGTGTCATGGAGGCTAATACCAATTACTGGGCATCTCTTTCTGAAGGCCATGCTTAATGTCACCATTTAAGCCTAAGCTTGCATTTAGATTCAGATAATAACTTCCTAACCTTTTATTTTTTCTCATCTCCCTCTCTCCATATCTCTGCAATCCTACCCAATGCACCAATTGCAACATTAATTTAAATAATTTGCCATCTTTTGATAAGATCTCCCTAGGATATGAGGAAAATTAGAGCTGTCAAAACTACACACAATTAAAATTTGTAAAACTAATGGGTTCCAGAAAAGTAAATGATTTGCAGTAGGCAGTCCAGATGACCAGGTCAACAGGAGATACTATTAAAATGATCATGATGAATGGTGACAGGTAAACACTTCCATGTTGAAAAGTGTATTTATTCAGAAAATAAGTGCTATTATAAAAGAGTTTTGTACAGAAATAGTCTTACAGTTGCATTTTAAGATATTTTATTGCTATCAGTATTGTGATGGTAAAGTCTACTACTCGTATGTAGTGACAGGAAATGCTATTGAATGCTTATAATACAAACACGGACTGTGGCTGGCTACCAAGCCTACCAACAGCTATTCTGATGTACCATAAATTAAAAATTAAATCAGTCATTCATTTGAAATTTCACAAAAGGAAATAACATGACACCATTAGAAAAGGGCTGGAGAACCCCTATTTCCTTTTAAATGTTCTGCTATTGTGAAATACAAGTGTATTGGGTTTGCGTGGCAAGGTTTTGGTAGTGGGGGGGTTACAGGGGTGGCTTCTGTGAGAAGATGCCAGAAGCTTCCCCTATGTCCAATAGAGCCAATGCCAATCGGCTCCAAGATGGACCCACCGCTGGCCAAGGCTGAGCCCATTAGCGACGGTGGTAGCGCCTCTGTGATAACATATTTAAGATATGTGAGAGTAACAACTCTGCAGACACCAAGGTCAGTGAAGAAGGAGGGGAAGGAGGTGCTCCAGGTGCTGGAGCAGAGATTCCCCTGCAGCCTGAAGTGCAGACCATGGTGAAGCGGGCTGTCCCCCTGCAGCCCATGGAGATTAACGGTAGAGCAGATATCCACCTGCAGCCTGTGGAGGACCCCACGGCGGAGCAGGTGGATGCCCAAAGGAGGCTGTGACCCCATGGGAAACCCACGCTGGAGCAGGCACCTGGCAGGACCTGTGGACCCATGGAGAGAGGAACCCACGCTGGAGCAGGTTTGCTGGCAGGACTTGTGACCCCGCGGGGGACTCATGCTGGAGCAGTCTGTTCCTGAAGGACTGTGCCCTGTGGAAGGGACCTATGCTGGAGCAGTTCATGAAGAGCTGCAGCCTGTGGGAAGGACTCATGTTGGAGAAGGTCATGAAGGACTGTCTCCTGTGGGTGGGACCCCATGCTGGAGCAGGGGAAGAGGGTGAGGAGTCCTCCCCTTGAGGAAGAAGGAGCGGCAGAGGCAACCTGTGATGAAATGACTGCAACCCCCATTCCCCATCCCCCTGTGTCACTGAGGGGGAGGAGATGGAGAAATCAGGAGTGAAGTTAAGCCTGGTAAGAAGGGAGGGCTGGGAGGAAGGTGTTTCAAGATTTAGTTTTTATTTTCTCATTACCTTACTCTGATTTTGTCACTAATAAATTAAACTAATTTCCCCAAATCGAGTCTGTTTTGCCTGTGATGGTAATTGGTGAATGATCCCTCCCTGTCCTTATCTTGACCCATGAGAGTTTTGTTATATTTTTCTCCCCCTGTCCAGTTCAGGAGGGGGAGCGATAAAGCAGCTGTGGTGGGCACCTGGCATCCAGCCAGGGTCAACCCACCACAACAAGGATTAAAAAAATTGTTTCTACTGAAGAAAAACTATGTAAAAGCATCAGTCTAAGTGCCCCAAAAGAGACAGGCATAGTAGTAAGCACAATGTCACTACATCAATACTTTTGATATACCTGTTAAACAAGGAAAAGTCATTGATTTTAAGCAGGAATAAGCCATATGCCTCTTCTGCATAAAGGGATGACCTCTGGGGCCTGTTAGCTACTACTTATTGGTACATTTAAAATGCAGATGTTAAACGCACATCCTATTCTATCTTCTTTTTAAATTGCACTAGACATTTGAGCAAGTATACGAGAAAAACAATCTGCAAATATTCCATTATAAATTTTAAATTAATTTACTCAGACTTTGTTTATCCCTTTTTTGTATTTGCTTTTTCCAATTCCTAGAGAAAATAAATTTACCATCTGGACTGTCTGCAGAAATAACAAGTTTCTGAATATTAGCAAAAGCAAGTTTTGATGTACTAAATGACCAATAATATTACCACATTAATGCTTCTTCTAAGAATTATGTTCGGCAAGAGAACAAGATTTTCTGACTTGTCTGCTTTTTTTTAAACAAAATTAACTAATCCAGTTCAGCAGTCTCACACTGACTCCTTGCTAAGGTGACGTCTTAAACAATATTCACAACAAACAAATTAATTGCTTATGGAAAGGGAGCAGAGGCAATGTAACTGACTTCATATTTGTAACCTTACAGAAAGCCTTTTCTAGAGTTTGCATCAACACTAATTTCAGACTTTCTTCTCACTCCCTTTTCTGTTCCTCAGTTTCCTCAACTCATGATGATGAAAAATGACACTGTTCTTGATATACTTAACAGACATTACTGTGAAAAAACAGGGATTTGTGTTGTATTATGGGACAAACACAGAATGGGCTGTAAACATACAGAACAAAATATCTGAACTAGTTCAGAGTCATCTTTGAAACAAAACCAGAAACTGGTGATACAATTTGCTAGCTGTGAGCCTATTATTAATTTATTTGTTTATTACCTGCTTCAGATTTCCAGTGAACATAACTTTCAAAATGCAAGCTGATCAGTCAGCTGAAAGCTTATCATACTGATGTGTCTATATTGTCACAAATTGATTCTGGGGAGGTATTTGTAGCTAGCCTTTGGGGCTCAAAAACCCCAAGGGTCTGGTGTTCCTAAATTTTCAGGGTAAAACAGGTAGTTCACAGTGTTGTTTTGTTGGCCTTAATCTAAGGGAAGCTGTGAGACAGATAGCATAGGTGTTTGGAGATTTAAAACTTTTATTTACAGTTTTTGAAATCCTATTTTATCCTTTCTTCAGACTGTAACCCTGAAGTAATCCCATTTAAACCCCTGAAAATGCAAATAGATAAGGTTTAATTGGTTATTTCTTAGATTTTCTCTAATTGTGCAACAAAAATTTGACTTTCTTTCATAGTAAGGCCTAAATCATAAAAACACTTTCGAATTCAAGCATATGAACAATTAAGTGACACTTCTTTCATTTGCATAAATGGTGGCATGTGCATACCCGTTTTCAGCATCAAAGCCCAACTTTGGTGTTTAAAGCAGAAAAGATATCCAGTGGCCCCTATTTTCACAAGGGATTGTTATTTAGGAGTTTTTTCTAGTAGGTTTTCTGTACCTTCAGCTTTTCTCAGATCTGGTAGACCCTGAAATTTCCAAATTGTATATCATTCTGAAGTTCTTTCTTTGACTCATTTTACAACTGCTTTTCCCTACCATGTGAAGGTTTTGATCTTTCCCTAGAGAACAAAAAATTTGCATTCTTAAGCACATTTTGTCCTGAAGCATTTTGTGAAATGACATACTAAAGATGAGCCAGATTGCTTCTCCCACGGTCTTTTGCACAGCATCCAGAAAATAAAATTGTGATCCCCTGCAATCCTATACACACTCAATGGGATATGAAAGAATTCGGCAGTTCACATACCATGCAAGAACAAATTACACATGGGACTACAGTATTGTAACTCCTTTTGTGTTAGCACCATCTGGAGTAGTATATACTCCAAGTCACATGATGCAGGAGATGCTGTGATGCCACACTCTCCCCCATTTTCAGATACTATTACTTCTAGCCCCAGTATCCTGGTCTATATCTATAGGATAAAAGCACTACAACTGTGCTACTGTTTCCAAAACCAATAAGCTTCCATGTTTGTATGCATTAATGTAGTGTTTTGCTTTTCCATATTCATGTATATACATGCTTGCTGATAGGGAATTGTTTTGCACCTTTTCTTCTGAGTGCTGCTTGTGAAGTTTCTAAATAGTTTTACAATCTTTTATACTACTATTTTTAAATTGCAGGGGGCTTTTATTTTTTTAATTTAGGTTTTCAAAATAAAATATTTTGCATAACAAGGTTTTATTATATCATTGGAGTTGGACTCAATGATCCTTATGAGTCTATTCTATGATTCTATGATCCCCACAGACTATATTTTTTCATGAGACTGAATAGATGTGTGAAACGAGAACATTAATGAGGTATCTATATATATTTCCTCATCCTACATATCCCTAAAAAAAACCCCAAACAACTCTGTTCTTGTTTGTCTCCTATTTTGAAAAAAAATATTCCCTTTCATAGTATACTCTGCTCTGAACTTATCCCTCTAACTCTTAAACCACCACATCACCACCTGTCGTTAGATCCAAAGTAATGACTACTATGCCCAGCAAAGTATTTTTTCTCTTTTGAGCACATTTAATTGTGCCAACTAGATAATCTTTAAAATAGTAGTGAAACACACTTAAAAAAAGACTTTGCCTGGATTAGAAAAGCTTTGCTAAACATATTAAAATAGGAAAAATAAATTGATTGATAAATTTAATCTGCTAGAGATCTGTTACCTTTACTAATTTCATGAAAAGTGAAAATTAAGGATTGCTGGAAAGCCTAGTACCTTAGAATTTCTGGATTTACATTGCGTAATGAGAGGGGTGTGGTATGATTGTAGCTTCAAATGCTAATAAAAATATTTAAATGGAAAATAAAGTGTATTACAAAATCTAAGTGAGTATTAATGATACTGCATTAAATTAATTAAAAATTAATTATTAATTAAATTATAATTAATTAATTATAAAATTAATACATGTATAAAATAAAACAAGTACAAAAATCAATGTTACACTCAATATTAAATATGACTTAAATAAGAAATTTAGATAAGAAAAATAATCAAATCCTTATACATTCCGAGTAAGATTCTAAACATACTAGTTAATTTTGTTGATGGATTGTAACTAAAAAATTAAACTGTAGTTCATGAACAAGTTATGATTTTAAACTTCAGGAGAGCTTAATACTGAAATATCTAAAGTTTAAACAATAACTTTGGAAGCAGTAATAATACTGTATTCCAACAGTTCTATTTTTACCTGGTAACTAAGCCTTTTCTTACTTTCCCTCTCCCCCTAGACCCTTCATTCCCCAAGGGTACTGTACTACAGAGGTGAACAAAATGTTCTTGTGAAACTAAAGTTTGACAGCTCGTGTTTACCAGCACTTGTTGATGACAGTTTCAGGTTTCTCAGAATGTTTAATCATAAAGAACTGGAATATATCATAAGAAACAAATTTACTGGATAATGTTAGCTGAACCTAAATTTCATCTCTAGCAATTAACCAAACAAATGTATTCCAGAGGCTAGGTAGTTCTTATTAGCAAATTGGTTGTTTGTGTCATGTATCTGATCAACAGATAGTGCCACATATCCCAAGATGTGAAGCTTTTGATATTCTTATGGTGGATTGACTTAAGTAACAAAACTCTTAGGCCCCATCTCTGATTTCTATGGTTTGCAAATTTTGTTGACTTTACTTTGCACAATTTCCCTCCCACCTTCTCACTTCCATCCTGCTTCCACTCTGGTACTGAAACAAAATCCAAGGTAGGGCTTATCTGAGGACCATAGCATTTGATCCAGGCTGATTTAAGTAAGGTAATTCTTCGCTTTATGTTGATTACATATATCTACAGCTGTATTCAGTTCCTTCAAGTTAAAACTGTGTTTAAAGTAATATTTATAGTTTATATGTGGAATGTAAGCCACACATCAGGATAGTTGTACTGGTACTGAAATTCTGGGTCCTAGCTAAACCCTATCCAGTACCATCACAAGCCTTCTGTTGTTGACCTGTGAAGGGTTTCACACATTGATATTTTTTCATTCTTAATCATGACTACAGGGATCATCCCTTCCCCAGGCAGGACACTATTTCTGTAAGAAGGGATCAGCAAAACCATGTAGATTGGTACTTTTTTTTCCCCTCCAATTAGTTTTTGGGAATGAAAAGACAGGATGGAAGCTTTTCCTAACTTGTTTTGACTGGTAGCCTCTTTCATCTAATCTGTGATAAAGATGTTGCCACAGATTCTGTAAACTAGAAATAGGTGCAGAGACAATCAAACTGGCTTGTTTGCTTTGAGAGAGAAGTGGAGGGAAGCATCTATATCGCATATTTCTAAAAATATTGACCCCATGCAATTTTCAAATTATTTAGAAAACAGGAGAGAGCTTCCAAAAATTTATAAATCCTATCTGATTCTCTTCAAATATTCAATGCTTAAAAGCAAAGAAACTTCTAACTAGTCAAATTGAATAACTTACTCATGAATGTCTTCTGTTGTAAAATTTTAGAAAATTTACTTAATTGTGAGCATAGCATATTATTAACTGTAATATTTTTAACCATGACTTCAATCATCAAAATTAAATGAATTGCAATATAATGGATGTTAAAAGGTTGTGAAATACATTGTTCACAGTAATTACTAAACATGCCTGAGTTGTTTGGGTTTTTTTGTAAAAAGATTCTTCATGTTATGAAAGAGGACATTATAATGATATAATACTCTGTCAATAATAACATTAAAAGAAATTAACTACAGACAGTGAATACAAACCATCTATGTCAAACTTACCAAACAACCTTAATGGCCATATTTTAAAATAACACATGAAACTAGAAAACTTTACAGCAGTTCTTGAATCACTTTTTTGGGGGTACAAAATAATTATAACACCACTTCTTATATTAGGAGGCAATGAGTTTGACAATTTCATGGAGATTTTGCTTATTGGCAATCCGTATTCTACCATCATTGAGGATGGGCATAAGATAAGAACTTTAATAAAGAGATCATAGCTCTTTGTGAAAAGAAGGAAGCATATTCGCTTTGAGAAGAATTCCATGAAGGAGTTTACATCCATCAAAAACAGTCAGACAACTGGGTTATAGCTGAAATCCTGATGCTTGTGACATAGAACTCATCCTACATGATGACTCCTGGGCAGGTTAGCCACAGAACCACACTCCTATGTTTTGTGTATCTGCATTTGCAACTTTGGCAATCATTCATATTACTGTCAGCTTCCCAATGAACCATATTTTCCTCTTTTCAGAGCCCCATTCATCACTGGATATGTGTCTGAATCAGAGCACGCATTATTGATAATAGTAAATCTGGTTTAAGAAGAACAGGAAGAAACTGAATATTCATTTTACTATCAAGATGTAATTAGAAATCCCTTTCCTCTTTCACTTCATCTGTTCATTGGTGTGACTGGAAACAAACACAGTATTTTAGCTGGTGACATACTTCTGATTTATATAATAGCATTAGAAGAATTGATGTATCAGTTTTCACCACCTTCGTGTATGCATCCTGTTTCAGGTAAGAATTTTGTTTGCTATATGACCTCCACTGTAGAAGTTTTTATTGATCTGTCAGTGTTGGTGCCTTGTTTTTTTCTCATTTGTGTTGCAGTTCATTTAGAATCCCAACATACAGAAGTAGATCATACTATTCCTTCCGACATGCACCGCTTTGCCTTCAATGAAAATTATCTCACCCAGAATTATGCTGCCTATTCACCAAAGTCCTTCCGAAGTTCTTCAGAATATCCTTGAGACCTGATTAACCGAAATATGCTTAGCTGTTGCTGTTGCTAATTAAACCACCTCATTCTTCACCTTTGCCACGTTACTAGGAAAGGTATTCAACAATGCAAACATCCTACATGATGTTTGCCCTTAGCACTTTTATTTACTTGAAATAACGTTCACTAATATTCACTTAGCTTGCCCTCTTATGCAAGACAAGGGAATTCTGCTCTGAATATGTTTCAGTGATATCAGACTTTCATCTCTTATTTTCTTTCTGACTTCATACAACTGAGAAATAATATACTGTAGTCTTGGCAGAAATAAACAAAGACATGAACAGGAGGACAGCTGATTCTTGATGAAAAAATATAACCTGGAAGATAAAGTTTTATTTTGTTTTCCATTTTTATAAGAAGAATTTAAAAAATGTAGACATGATCATCCCAATAACAGTGAACAGAAGAAACAAAAAACTTTACAAGTGACATGCCTAGAGGAAAAAAAAAAAAAAAGAAAAAAATTCATCTGGATAAACAGGGATGATAGAAGGAATAGCATTTTAACATTAGGAATGATAATTCCTGTAAATTAGCAAGCTAGTTCATTGAAGACCAGTTCTCATAGTTGCCATGGTGGTCTTTATTTCTAAACTACCCTTTATCATATCTAATATTTTTGCATAATCAAAAGTAAAATAAAAAAAAAAAAACAATTTTGCTTAGTAGTGAAAACCATTCATCTTATTTCTCAGCAAGCAATCATCAGTACTGAAAAAGATAATGCATGACCAATATTTTGACCATTAATATGAGAAGAGAAATATGAGAAGAGAAATGCAGAAATTCTTGGACAATCATTTAGCCTTGTAGCTAGATGTGGAATAATCTTTAATAACAATTGACAAAGTAGACTTGGCACAAAATTTATGGACACAAAAAATAACACTAAATAAGTCTTAATTTTTTGCCAGTTCTGCTGTATACTATTCATTGCAAAGTCACTCATTGATTGTTCTATGCAGTCTTCAGAAATTTCAGCCCAAATATTGCTTTTCTGTAGATGACTTCTTACATCATGAAAAGATAGAAGGTTTTTCTTAACACTACAGAGAACACTCAGGATCTTAGCAAAGAGGGATTTGAAGGAATATTAAAGAGCAAAACAATTTCAGAAATGTCCTTTTTATGATATATCAGTAAATGTATCATCTAAATATAATATTAATGCAGTAATGATTTTAGGTCTGATGTCATATGATCATTGACTCTAGGGAAATTCTTAGTGAATTTTTTGTGTATTTAAAATGAGTCATATATGCATATGAGTAATTTTAAATTATAAATATAAATAAAAACCTGAATGGTCATAAATTCAAACTTAGTTTCTTGTGGGCTTCCATGTGCAACTGTAGGGTTAACTAGTTTTTAAAATAAACCAAAAAGATTGTAAGTCACCTTCCAGCTTATTTTTGGCTTTTGGCACATCCCTGCTGTTGTATTCCTCTTTCCATTACCTTTTTCTGACAAACTGTAGGTCATATTCAACAGTCTTTTGAACTATAACTTATGTCAGTGTCCATTGGGTGGTAATAAGAATAATTAGGCTTTTGCAATGTGAACAGAGAGATGTCCAATACAAATGGGGTCAAAATGAACATGAAGTTACATGCTCAACTGGAGAGATATACTCTGTAGAACAAAACTTAAATAAAACAGTACAAAGAAATGCTCTTCTCAAAGTGTTTGGGTTTTGTTTGATTGGTTGGCTGGGATTTTTTTTGTGGGATTCACTTGACTTTGGGTAATATAAATTCCATTCTGAGACATGTCTAGAACATCAGGATTATAAATGAGGATCATGGTGATTTGGTCAGATGCAAACATCTAAATCGTAGGTGCTCACATTAGGACAGATGTAGTCCACACTTTTTTTCTTCTGTTTGATGATCTCACTACATCCAACTTCAGACTGCATGTCTCTTGACCTCATCTTACAAATTTGTGTTCAGTTCTCTTTTCACACTCACCTCTGCTTGAGCATTATCCTTCCACTTCGACCTGATTCAATATCCACTTAAATTCATACAAAGGATTCAGGATGATTTTAGCAAGCTTTGGGGCTAGATGGTTAAACGTAAAGAGTTTGCTTTCTACCAGAGAAAAGCATGGTATTCCTACCTATAATTTCTCCTACATGTAGCTGATATTGATTGGAAAATTTACATCAAAACTTTGTTTTGCTCCAACAGTCTGGCTTGTCAACCTGCAAAGTTTTCACCTGGAAATTATTTGCTTTGATGAGCTTTTACTCTATCTGAGATAAATTTCCATGGGAATCCATAGATTTCTTATTATTTCTATAGATTTATTGTAAGAATAGTTTGCATTCCTTAGGCCTAGCATGTCAATGTTTACAGTGTTTGCAGCACTGGCACAGATCTGCTTGGAGGTTTGTCCTTAAAATGCGTATTTAACGTTTTCATGTCACACTGAATTAGGGTAGACCATGCAGAGCTCCTCATACACAGGACATTTCTGACACTGAAATATGATTAAAAGATACAATTCCTGCTTTATTGAAACTTGCTTTCTGGTAAGCTGTACTCTGAACTGCCAAGCTTCAGGATCAGGTCAGCTGTATGCAGTCAGAAAACCCTCCCTGAAATGCAAGAATCCACATGAACTGTCCTGTGGAACAGCTACTGGCTTTTCTAGAAATATTAGCTATTTTTTCTATAAGGTTTAAAACATTTGGGTATGAAAGTTCAAATATCTATTTTTTAATGCTAAAAGCTGCAGCTGGCTGGCTAATTTCTGACAGTCAGCCCCACTTAGTTTCAAATCTTCAGTAGGGATGATACATTTATTATGGCCTACCTGGTACAACACATTAGTACTCTAGAGTTACCCAATGTGTTATTTCAGTTGTCCGAAGCTCTGTCAGTTCCACTTTTGCGCTCATTTAGAGCACATCCATTCTAAGTTGTACTCGGGGCATGTTACTCTGGCACACTTCTCAATCACCTGTAACATGCTCTACCTATGCCTCATCCTTTTCATAACCTGCCAAACCAATTCTAAACCACTCAAAAAAAAAAAGGTTAGCCAAATCTGCAGTGATTCTATTATCTCCTTTCTCATTGTATTGCAAAAGAATCTTTGTTGCAACAATCTTGTCTGTTGGGTAGAGGTCATGAAAGAATCTTTTAATACTCAACTTCTAAAACTTTTGTTTTCATCTCTCTTTAGATGATACTGTAGAATCTTGTGCTTCTGTGAACATTTTCTAACAGAAAAATAATTATTATACATAACACAGTAGTAATATTATAATACCCATAGTGACATAGGGTCCTGTTTTACTGCAAGAAGTTAATGAGCCCTTTCTGCTCCTATTATTTTATTCTGTAAGCAAGGCAGCATAAAGGTATCAAATGACACAAGACAAGGAATTAGAAAGAAGGAATTCAGAAGTGAGATCACTGAATTCATACTAAATAACAATATCTCAGTCCAGTCAGCTGAGATTTGCTGATAATTGCACCAGGGATGGCAATCATATTAATGCTTAACTTAATAAAGTGTAAATTAGGTAATTCATGTGTGGTCATAAGGAGTGGTCCTAGCTTCAGGTCTCCAAGATCGTTAAAAGACTCTCAAATAAAAGTGACCTACTTGAGAGTAACACTCTCTTTCATGGTCTAAGGATACAAACAAAAAAGCTGTAAGGACAGATATAATCTTACCCTAATATAATTTTTTAACACGTTTCTTCTGTATCAGTTACTCCAGATTCTCATAACCAAAATTCAAAGGAGTTTTCATTTCTTTATATTTCTTGAATCTTTAGTGCATTAGGCGTTAGTGTAAGGCCAAATTCATTTCAATATTTTCAGGAAAATAAAGTTGAAACATTGATCCTCAAGCTGGAGAAATCCCAAATGCTCAGACTGTTGGAGGCTGGGATGCAACATCAAGAGAAATATTACTTGTAGAGTACCTGCTGTTTATATTCTTTTGACAAAAGTCTTCAATGGGTACCAGAAGAAAAAAACCTACTAGGTTAAACTTTTTTTCTGACACATTATATTCCCATTTTGAAAGTTCTTTAGTTTTCATAAGCAAGCTATAACTTCACTGAAGCTTCAGCTTCATAGAATCATAGAATGCTTTGGGATGGAAGGGACCTTTAAAGGTCATCCAGTCCAACCCCTCTGCAATGGGCAGGGACATCTTCAACTAGAGCAGGTTGCTCAGAGCCCCATCCAGCCTGTCCTTGAATGTTTCCAAGGATGGGGCATCTATCACCTCTCTGGGCAACCCATTGCAGTGTTTCACCACCCTCACTGTAAAAAAAATTTCTTTCTTGGATCTAGTCTGAATCTACCCTCTTTTAGTTTAAACACATTAGCCCTTGTCCTGTCACACAGGTCTTGCTAAAAAGACTATCCCCATCTTTCTTGTAGGCCCCCTTAAAGTATTGAAAGGCTGCAATTAGGTCTCCCCACAACCTTCTCTTTTCCAGGCTGAACAACCCCAGCTCTTTCAGCCTTTCCTCATACCAGAGGTGTTCCATGCCTCTGATCATTTTTGTGGCCCTCCTCTGGACACACTCCAACAGGTCCATGTCCTTCTTGTACTGAGGACCCCAGAGCTGGACACAGTACTCCAGGTGGGGTCTCACCAGAGCAGAGAAGAAAGGGCAGAATCACCTGACCATGCTTCTTTTGATGCAGCCCAGGATACGATTGGCCTTCTGGGCTGCAAGAGCACATTGCCAGCTCATGTCCAGCTTTTCATCTATCAGTAACCCCAAGTCCTTCTCCCCAGGGCTGCTCTCAATCCCTTCATCCCCCAGCCTGTACTGATACCAGGGATTGCCCCAACCCAAGTGCAGGACCCTGTACTTGTCCTTGTTGAACCTCATGAGGTTCACACAGGCCCATTTCTCCAGCTTGTCCAGATCCCTCTGCATGACATCCCATCCTTCAGGCGTGTCGACTGCACCACTCAGCTTGGTGTCATCTGCAAACTTGCTGAGGGTGCACTCGATCCCACTGTCTATGTCATTGAGGAAGACATTAAACAGCACTGGCCCCAGTACGGACCCTGAGGGACACCACTCATCACTGTTCTCCACCTGGACATTGAGCCCTTGACCACTACCCTCTCGATGTGACCATCCAACCAACTCCTTATCCACCAAACAGTCTGCCCATCAAATCCATATCCTTCCAATTTAGAGAGGAGGATATTGTGGGGGACCGTGTCAAAGGGCTTACGGAAGTCCAGATAGATGACATCCATAGCTCTTGTCCACTGATGTGGTCACTCCATCATAGAAGGCCTCTAGGTTGGTCAGGCAAGACTTACCCTTGGTGAAGCCATGCTGGCTGTCTCAAATCACCTCCCTGTGCTCCATGTGCCTTAGCATAGCTTCTAGGAGGATCTGTTCCATGATCTTCCCAGGCACAGAGGTGAGGCTGACAGGTCAGTAGTTCCCAGGGTCCTCCTTTTTACCCTTTATAAAAATGGTTGCAATGTTTCCCTTTTTCCAGTCCCCAGGGACTTCACCTGACTGCCATGACTTTTCAAATATCATGGTGAGTGGCTTGGCAACTACATCAGCCAATTCCCTCAGGACTCTGCGATACATCTCGTCAGGACCCATAGACTTCTGTACGTTCAGGTTCCTCAGGTGGTCGCGAACCTGATCTTCACTTACAGTGGGAGAACCTTTGCCCCCCTGATCCCAAATGGCCCATTGACTCAGGAGGTGTGGGAAGAGAGGTTACCAATGAAGACTGAGGTAAAGAAGTTGTTGAATACTCATCCTTCTCCTCATCTGTTGTTACCAGCTTGCCATTTTTGCTCATCAGAGGGGGTACGCTTTCTTTAACCTTCCTTTTCTGGTTGACGTACCTGTAGAATCCCTTCTTATTCTTTGTGTCCCTTGGCAGGTTCAGCTCCAGCCGAGCCTTGGCCTTTCTGATCCCATCCTTACACAACCGGGCAGCATCCCTGTACTATTCCCGAGATACCAGCCCCTGCTTCTGCTGCCTGTGCATTCTCTTCTTGCCCTTTAGTTTGACCCACAGGTCATGGCTCATCCATGCCAGCCTCTTCCCTTCCTTGCCCAATTTCCTGCACCTGGGAACTGAGAGCTCTTGTGTTCTATGGAAAGCATCCTTAAAGACCTGCCAGCTCTGTTCTGCTCCCTTGTCCCCGAGGGCCATTTCCCTTGGGGTCCTGTTGATTAACTCCTTGAAGAGCTAGAAGTTTACTTTCCTAAAATTCAGGGTCCTGACTATACTCTTCACCTGACCTTTATCTCTCGGGCCTGTGAACTCTATCAGTGCATGATCACTGCATCTGAGGCTGCCTCCAATCCTAACATCACCGATGAGCTCACTTAGATTGGTGACCACCAGGTCCAGTACTGTATCCCCTCTGGAAAGGCTATCTATTACCTCGCTTAAGAAGTTGTCCTCCATGCACTCCAGGAGTCTCCTACATTGGCTACCACCTGCCGTGTTACTTTCCCAGCAGATGTCAGGGTGGTTGAAATCCCCGAGAAGGACAAGCGCCTGTGAGTGTGAAGCTTCCTGTAGCTAGAGAAAAAAGGCTTCATCAATAGGCTCCCCTTGATCAGGTGGCCTGTAGTAGACACCAACCACGAGGTTCCCCTTGTTGCCTCGGTCTCTAATTCTTACTCATATGCTTTCAACGTGCTCGTGGCTATTCATCATCCATCATCTGCACTAATTCAATATAGATCCTAAAATCATAGAAAATTTTCACTTTACATGCTGTATTGTGTTACTGAAAATTTCATTTACACACTGTATTATTTTTCACATACTATTGATCTATTTACTGTTACATAGGTTAAATAAAAGTCTATATGAAAGGAAGAAGCAATATTAAACGACACACTTTCGTCTTTGTATTTTACTCAGCCAAAACGTTTGAGCTTATCTAAATGTTTGTACTGTTATAAATGTATACTTTTTTAGCACTCCTGTACTAAGGAATTTTATGATTTTTTGCTTTTTTTTCTAATTCTAACCAGATTTATTGTCAATAAATCAGCTAGTATGGAGGATTGTATTAGGCAGCAAACTGTAAACATCAATGGAAATTACTTCTTTATTCCTTCTTTCCAGTTATGATCATATTCTGAAGGCAGTAGCAGAGATATCTTGGGCAGTCCAGAAGGAATAGGAAAGTGTACTTTGATAATAATATAACATTTCAAAATGTGTATGCTGCTCTTTTCGATTTGACTACATTTGAATTAATTTGTAGACTATCTCCCCAATGAGTACCTTAGCCTTCACTCTGACTTTCCATGAAAACTCATTTTTCCAGTGATATTTTTATCTTCAATATTGTATTTGGTTCACTTCTCTTTCAATTTAATTCAGCTGGTAGTGAAGAGACACTACAGATGTCAATGCAAATGAGAATCTGTTTCTTTTTTTTATCCTGCTATCCTGTGAACAGAAGAACTTGAATCAATTTCCTTACATGCAATTCAGATGCCTTAGGGTGTCTGAAATGGCATTTGACACCTATTCGTTTAGGTAACTGAACTGTTCTCCTGACTCTTCACTGACTCACATCTAGACACCCCGCTTGTAAACATGTAAAGACATGCTCATATGTATATGCAGAGACAAAAAACCACCCACAAACCCCCCTAGTTTAACTCAGTGGAAAAATCAGTTAACCAAGAGATACAACTTTTTAAAATAGTTCCTTACTAATTCACTGAACAGTTTATTTTCTCCTGAATCTGTGTAACAAAACATATAACGTATAGAGCATTTTAAGAGTATAAAATGTTTTTTTAAAAAACAAACAACCAAAGAATAAATTCTGTCACGCTTTTCCACAATGGTTGAATTTACACTAGGGGTGACATCTCTGCATAAGGTGCCACAAGAGCTGGATTCCAAAGGGAGTGTTCTGGGCATGCCCTGCCCTCAGAGGAAGTGTGGTCCCTGCAGTTCCCCTCAATTCTCATCATTTGGTCATTTTCCTCAGAGTATCAACATGTACTGCCACTCCCTCTCTGCTCATACACTTTGGTTTCTTTTGGAAAAGTAGGGAGTGATTAGAAATGGTGTCAGTGGAAGTCTTCATCTCTCATGGAATCAAGATATGCCCTCAAGGAATCAAGAACATGGATTATACCACACATCAGTCCTGTCCCATAGTATAAAATCAGATAATAAGTAGTGCTTTGAACGTATACCCTATTCTTAAAAATGTAGAGAAAACAAGGACTTTTTTGATGTGAGTCACAGAATGAGTGCTACTGCTTAAACAAATGTAATGGCTTCTCAAAAAGTGAGATTAAATATAAAGCAACATCA